>NW_023494794.1:2580064-3090064 GCF_904425465.1 Colossoma macropomum
TGCATTCATCAACTGCCCAATGGCTTCTATTATAAGTCAAAAAGATTGCTGTTCTTTTCTAAGTAGAGGGGAACCTGTTTAATTTATTGTTGGTGATAACTTATCATATGCTACAGGTTGAACAACAACAACATAGTATTCCTTGAATTTTATGATTTGTTTATACCTCCAGGTGATAGATTTACTGTTAACTGTTGTTTTAAGGCATTCCAAAACATTAACTACAGTTCTGTGCCATCAATTTTAATGTCAGAACTGTTTTTCTAAACATTCTTTATGGCTCTGGCTTGAACCAGAAGTGATAAAGCTAAGGCCCACCCCTGGAACTCTACTGCGCTGAAGACCTAAATGTAGGATTGGAATGAAACTGCACAAGACAGGCAGTAAACCTTTAAGAGCAGGGTCAGAACATGAATGAAAAACAAATGTGACAAAAAACAGAAACAGTGCTAATAATGGAGCTAATTTTATATTGGATTTTTTTTAGGATGTTATTGAAGAACAAGTCAACACAGTTGATTTATTTTAACATGATTTAATCTAACTTGTTTTGGAATTGGTAATTCAAACAAATTAAAGTATTATAAATATCCTTCTGCTCTCGTCTTGCCTAAATAATCTAAGACAAAGTAATGGAAGAAAAAGGTCTTAAAGGTCAAAACACAAAGAACAAGGTGATTTCCAGTTCTACTGACAGAACATGATTCTTTTGGGAAAGTAGTCCCTACACTTTATGCTTGTCAGTGAACTGTATCACTCTGCAAAAGTCAAGTCACCCTCGAGGGGATTTGGTGACTGAAAAACGTCCAGTGACAACCTCCTCCTCTATAGTCGAACTTGACCTCATCCAAACTTGATATATTTTAAGACTAATCAGCCACAAGAGATTTAGATCAAACCCAAGCACTTACGACACTAGAGAGCATTCCAGAGAAAGCTGTGGGAAAGGACGAGCTGGCAAGAACGCCTCCCTACAAGGCTAATCTGTAACATCAAGAATAAGCATTACAATACCTCAAGATAGACAGTCCAATTATGGGGTTAATCCCTTCTGCTCAACACATTAGTGCTGAAATTTTTCAATAAGGTTTGGATTAAAACCAAATCCCCCAACTAAATTTATACCGACATTGGCCTGTGTTCATGAAGCTTCAGAATAGGAGAGATGATCTAGGATCTAGATTCCTCTCTTGTCTACTATGACCTTACTAACCGTAACAGATCCTAGATCAGCACTCCTACTCTGAGAGGTTTCATGAATATGCGCCATTGTTTGCTAGTCTTAGCAACATGAACATAGCAACAGGTTAAGGGTCCATGTGGCAATTTTTACACCAGGCCCAAACTATTACAGCACAAATAATCAATAACCGTTTCACCTGGCTATTTTAAAGAACATTTTGTGGAAGGTTTACTGAGCTGGAGGGCCCATATCGGTCCCAGGCTAAATATAGAATCGAGCAAAATGCCTGTTCCCATATCCATGACCCCACTGTAGCTGGAGGCTCATTGAAGGGTCCCTGTGGGACTGCCCCTGTAATCCATGTTTGTTCAGCACTCCCACTGGCAGAGCCTGGAACATAGAAAAACAAACGAATGCATTCTAGTGAGTAAGAGTTAAAAGAATACTTGAGTGAAGAATAAGTTTGAAGAGTTTTCCTTTTACCTCAAATGTAGTCCATCAGGCATGTTTGGTTTTTTTGTTGCTTTTTTTTACTGGAGCTCCAAGGCTAATGTAGCTAAAAATGAAAACCTAAATAATTAGGATTATGATAATTGCATGCCTAAGTCACACATTTACCTTAAACCATTCAGTTGTGTGTAAACTCAAACAGACTTAAGTGGTTTTTGACACATTAGCTATGAAGAAGTAGGCAACATAGCTATACTATATTGCCAAAAGTATTCACTCACCCATCCAATTTATTGAATTCAGATGTTTCAGTCCCTTCCATGGCCACAGGTGTATAAAGCCAAGCACCTAGGCATGCAGACTGCTTCTACAAACATTTGTGAAAGAATGGGTCGCTCTTTGGAGCTCAGTGAATTCCAGTGTGGTACCGTGATAGGATGCCACCTGTGCAACAAGTCCAGTCGTGAAATTTCCTTGCTACTAAATATTCCACAGCCAACTGTCAGTGGTATTATAACAAAATGGAAGCGATTGGGAACGACAGCAACTCAGCCACAAAGTGGTAGGCCACGTAAAATGACAGAGCGGGGTCAGCGGATGCTGAGGCGCGTAGTGCGCAGAGGTCACCAACTTTCTGCAGAGTCAGTCGCTACAGACCTCCAAACTTAATGTGGCCTTCAGATTAGCTCAAGAACAGCGTGTAGAGAGCTTCATGGAATGGGTTTCCATGGCCGAGCAGCTGCATCTAAGCCTTACATCACCAAGCGCAATGCAAAGCGTCGAATGCAGTGGTGTAAAGCGCCGCCACTGGACTCTAGAGCAGTGGAGACGTGTTCTCTGGAGTGACGAATCACGCTTCTCCGTCTGGCAATCCGATGGACGAGTCTGGGTTTGGCGGTTGCCAGGAGAACGGTACTTGTCTGACTGCATTGTACCAAGTGTAAAGTTTGGTGGAGGGGGGGATTATGGTGTGAGGTTGTTTTCAGGAGTTGGGCTCGGCCCCTTAGTTCCAGTGAAAGGAACTATTAGTGCTTCAGCAGACCAAAAGATTTTGGACAATTTCATGCTCCCAACTTTGTGGGAACAGTTTGGGGATGGCCCCTTCCTGTTCCAACATGACTGCGCACCAGTGCACAAAGCAAGGTCCATAAAGACATGGATGAGCAAGTTTGGTGTAGAAGAACTTGACTGGCCTGCACAGAGTCCTGACCTCAACCCGACAGAACACCTTTGGGATGAATTAGAGCAGAGACTGCGAACCAGGCCTTCTCGTCCAACATCAGTGTCTGACCTCACAAATGCGCTTCTGGAGGAATGGTCAAAATTCCCATAAACACACTCCTAAACCTTGTGGAAAGCCTTCCCAGTAGAGTTGAAGCTGTTATAGCTGCAAAGGGTGGGCCAACATCATATTAAACCCTACACATTAAGAATGGGATGTCACTCAAGTTCATATGCATGTGAAAGCAGATAACCGAATACTTTGGCAATATAGCATATGTTGGGTAAATACAACTGCAACATGATTGAAATAAAAGTAGAAATATATGAAAAGCATTCAATTGCCCCCGAACATGAAGCAAAAGAACGGATAAAAACAATGTCAACAGGTCAACCTTACACATGCAATAACTTAACCAAAGAGAGAAAGAAAAAGTGGGGGTGAGAACACCTGTCTTCCCATCTAACAAACATGATCAAAACATTTTAAGTTTTATGCAAATTATATGCAAATTAGACAGTCTACATTCACAATGGCTGATTCATCATTACAAATCAAAACTATTATGAACTCTTGTAATACAGATTTGTATTGGCACAGAAACCTAACCAAACACAGGGTCACTGGTGAGATTCAGTCAACAAAGGTAGTGTCCCTCATGTGCATCCTAATGAGGTCAGCAAGAGTCATTCTCAGTCAGGCCCAAATCCTTGAAGGTCTCCAAATGAATGGTCACCTTTCACCCAGTTATGCAATAATGGTAACATCCAGTTCCAGCCTCTTTACCATAGGCTGCCAACACGCCTGGTAGGATGTATTGGATGTGGTAATAAACAAGTCCTTATGTCACAGCGTCCTTCTCAAGGAACATAACATTTAAGTCGCTAAACATGTTTTGACTAACTGACATAAGGGGTGAGGGGGAAACATTATAAAGTTGTTTTTCACCAACCCATCATTTTAACAGCATGTTGAATAGCAATATCAAAAGCTACAACATGTGCCAGTGCTTCACTGTAGTTGTGGGTGTCCTTGGAAATTGCTCTTCAAAACAGGCATTTTATAACTGAAGTGTGGCCCTAACAGATACAAGTGAATGTAGGATGCTGACCTTGCAAAATCACCCACTTGCTCAGAGAGAAGTTTAAAACCAAGTCAGACCTTGGTCAGAGTCACCATATTGTGGCAATACTAAGTCATGTTTGTTCACTCATCATAGCTGCCAGCCATCATATTTTTTCCTTATCAGAAAGAACGCTGGAATTGCACTGTATGCAAAGCAAGTGCTAAAGTGCATGGCCAGATTTGTTTAAAATGCAAATACAGACAGCACTGAAAAGAAGCTCCTGACCATTCTTAAAACTTGGAAGTCCCACTCTTTGTATGAATGCTAAGCTCATGGACACTCCAAATTTCATCACTAACCTGTCAGCGAAGACACATTCTTTTCAAAGCACAATAAAGCTGTGGTTGCAGTTGAAATCTACATCAGCATAACTGTATGAACCTTAGAAAACTCATTCATAATCTAAGAACTACGTCTCTCCAATTGCATTTACACAAAGAGCACATCTGTTTGTTATTCTCCTCATTAACTTCTAAACATTTGCTAGGCTTCAACTGGCCATGTAATTACTGGCACATTTATTAGCCTGCTAATTGCTTCCACTGACTGAAATGACATACAGAGATCAGGGCACAGTCAGTATGCAAAATACTCCAGTCAGCTTTTACTTCTAGTGATCCTGAATGGACTGCATTTTTGTGGTAAGCTCCTTGTAAGCTCCAGTAAAGTTGGCTAGATCATATGTTTTTGTTATACATGTGTATAATTTGAGAAATGCTCACTTTATGCAAAGGCGAAGAGTACCAGAGAAATCAGGCAGGTATGGACTGCCATTCTAATTAGTGTGTTTGACTGATTCGGTCACACCTGATGCATAAAATCAATTATACAGCCATGCAAATTCCTAGACTAGTGTTCATAATCTGTAGTCATGGAGGCCCCACGCACCGCCCGTTTTAGTGTTTTCTTTGCTCTCAACACATCTGATCCAACTAATTTGCTCATTAAGAACCCCTTACTGAGTTTAAGTGACTCTGTTAAAGCAGGCAAAGTAACAAACACTAAAATGTTCAGGATATGGGGTCTCTAGGACCAAGGTTGGGAAACACTACCCTAGACAAACATTGGTAGTAGAATGGGTCATACTGAAGAACTCAGTGACTCCCAACATGCTAATTCTACAGTATATTTTACACAAACAACTAATGGTGTAAGAAGTAGTGACTAAAATTCATTAAGTGGTGAACATGTACTGGAATGCTGAATGATTATAATGATTTATAATGATTCAACACATTCACAAAAAATTACAGGGCAGCTACTACAAACAGTTCAGACATTTGCAACACACTCTTTAGATCTGTGTCATTAAGGCGCCTGCAGTCTTGCGCGTTCCCACTAACCACTACATGAGAAGCCGATCAGGAAGTGACACAGTTGACCTTAGCTGGTCCCCACTGAAAACAGCACGATGGCTGGGACTAGTTTACATCTACTGTCAATGGATGTCACGTTTCCAAGTCAGTTCAACAAACTAAACTGCCAAAGCTGCCTCGGTCTATTGTAAGGGCTGTGACTGTGAAGTGGAAATGTCTATGACCGACAGCTGCAAAGAGGTCAGAAGTCTGGCAATCTGACAGACAAATCTAGATTTGGCAAATGCCAAGAGAACACTACCTGCTGGCATGCAGAGTGACTAAAGTTTGGTAGAGGAAGAATAAGGGGTTGTGCCCCTTATTCAAGTGAAGGGAAACCATATTGCTGTACAGTTACATTCTAGAGCACAAGTTCCCAGCCCTGGTCCTGGAGTACCCCATGCACTGCACACCCACTTTAAGTCAAGGAGGGCTTAGTAATGAACTGATTAGTTGGATCAAGTGTGCTGGGAGCAGGGGGAATACTAAAATGTGCTAAGCAGGGGGTACTCCAGGACCAGGTTCTGGAACCACTAGTCTAAAGAATTATATGCTCCTAACTTTGTGGCAATGGTTTGTGGAAGACTATGGAAGGCAAACTCCATATTAATAGCCTTGGTTTTGAAATGAGATACTCAACAAGCATATGGATGTGATGTTCAGGTGTCCACATACTTTTGGGACATGTAGCCACAGTTGCTGATTAAACAGATTTGTATTGGTTAAAATAGCCAGACATCACTTTAGCCAGCACAACATTCATGTAAAAAGTGCTGCATAACATGAACCTACCTAGGAATTGTAAGCATAATAAAAGCACAGATCATTTTGGAACATACAAGCCCAAGTCTTGATAAGAGTCTTGATTGCACATTTAGCACTGTGCAAAAAACCACCAAGCCAGAGATCGAGATCGAGAGTCAAGCTAGGCAACATTATGCTAAATGTCTTCGAACTTGCCATTCAGAAACATTAGAACATTACAATGCCTTCTGGGGAACCAGACCAGCTCCTTCTGTAATAAATACAATGAGTGAGTCATCGCTGGAGCTGCAAGGAAAGGCTGGGGTAATATATTCTGTTCAGTCTCCAAGGAAGTGGGATAGTGATCGCCAGTTTTTCCACTACACCAGCTGTCTCGCTTCTTGTGGATGTGCCAGCCTCAGCTGTTACATCTATGAACGTGGCACAGTGGGAAATCTGACCAGGCCTGAGCTAGTTCGGACAACCAAGCAAGTACCTTCACTGGCCTTTTGTACTTTATTCTTGATTATATTAAGCACATTTCATCATTTAAAAGACAGAATCCCTGTCTTCCTGTAATCTTGCATCAGAATGACTATTGCATTTCCCTGAAACATTTTTGGATTTTTGATTACATCACTGTGCATCAGAGGGTGGGGAAAATAATGTTAAACAGTCGTCTTATGTTTCACCTCCCACTCCCACCACCCTCACTTCACTGATAGAAAACATACAGATAGCTCAGAGACCCTGCCTGATAGTGTGTTTAGACCGTACCTTTCTTTGTTGTTAAAACAAGTAGCATTTTAATGCAAAATCGACAATAGAAGACAATTCACTTACATCCTTGGAAGACACGCCCTTCACCAAGGTTTGACTGAGTTTTCTATGAAAACTCTTTCAAGGCGCTTACAAATCATCAGATTCATCTGCTCAACCACCTGTTGCATGCAATTCCAAATTTTCACCAGAGAGGTCTCCAAATCCCCAAAACTCACGTAGTGTAACTTCAACAGGGAACAATTCTATAAAAGTATAATACAATTCAGCATATAAAATACTATAAGATAACGCTTGAAAGTAAACAAAATAAGGTGTTTATTTGACATAAATTAACATACAAGTACACGGACGGGATGTGAAAAAGACATGCCACCAAACACAAAAAGACTGGTTACATATTGTGCATGAGAATACATTATGTCAGCTTTCACAGGATGTCCATTGCTTGTTTTGTGTGGTCACTATGGTATGTGGCACACTTAAGTGAAGTAATATTCAAAAGCAAACTGCTCAAAGGCATTGGTGCTTTTGTAAAGTCCACAAGCCTTCGCTATGCAAGTACTTAATTTTGGTCAAAGTTTTCCTCTTTTTGGCCGTTCGTACTAAGAGGACGCAAATGCACAAGGTGGTGTAGTGTATACTAGGCCCACATGTTTAAACTGCCTCAGAGTGGTGATCTCAGATGATCTTTCAAATGTTCATACCAGCTGGGATGTGAAAGGCTAAAAGTGATCCCTGCTCATCACATGAGCTCAATAAATACAATAGCAAAGCAATATTTCACAAAGCATGATAAGGTTGACATGATGCATCAATGAAGCAGGTATTTCCATAGTTGCTGTCAATTGAAAACCTTCTAATGTATTTTCTCTGTTTTCAATTCATTCCGTCATTAGAAAACACCAAAAGCAATTTACAAAATGTGTTAACATTTTTTGATGAGTGGACCAATAGAAATGGTTCAAAATTACTTCCAATAAAATCTTTTTATATTATCATCCATTCAAGTTAAGAATGTTCATGTGGTTACCATTTTGGAGATTTGAGGTTTTGTAACAACAGTAATAATGTAACACAAGACATCTGATGTGACTGCAATTATACTTCACAAAATACTACTGTAAATCGCCAAACCATTATTTATACTTCATAAAGAAACAAGTCTTACGCGATGAACGACACCACAAGTGCACTTTCATGTCTTTGCAGTAAGGCAGTCAGTTCTTGGTCAAACTCTTATTTTTTTGGAATGTCATCCTCACATTTTCCTGTTACATAAACTGCATGATGGTTTATTTAAAGGTTTTTTGGAGGAAGCATCTAGAGCTTGGCAAACTCTACCCACTTGAATAACTGCATTATACAGTTCACGAAGCAGATCCATTAGGTCTAACCTCAAAAATCAAAATGCAATTTCACTTTCATATCTGAAGTAGGCAGTTTCGTAATCGGGCCCATTTAAAGTGCATGCTCTCTGTACAATGAGTTTAACCCTAGGTTATTTTGAGCACGTATGTTCTGCCACAGCAAGCCTAATGTAAACCTCTTGCAATGAAATGAGATAGCACTAAGCAGGGTATGCAAATGGACACAAACTCTACTGGACTATGCTTCTGTTTTGTGCTTAAAAATGTAAATAGTATGACAATGTAAAACTGACTGCATAAAGATTGACATGGTCTACAAATACAGAAGTGCACAATACTAGCTAGAGCTGCTTCATTTAAAACTTAAGACATTTCTTGCTGTTAAATGGTCCTCTGCAATTTTACAAAGAATGAATACGGAACATGAATCTTGACTCCTCAGTATAAAAAAGGTCAAAACGCCTGGTAAGTAATAAACAACATATTTCACCACCAAATGGAAGCTCAGCTGGTATAGCCCTGCGATTATTAATCATTGCATATCTGACTCAGTTACCCTGGCAGTGAGCCTAAAAGTTTTAATTATTAGTGTAACCAGGTCTCCTGCGTTCTTGCCATTGTTTCTGTCAATTCTCTGACCAAATTTTTGCACACCATTACACACCACCCAAATACCAGCCAACTCCAAAGGGAAAAAAAGCTTAAAACATAGTGTAACATTCTCTGGGTCTTGAGGCATAGCAATAGAACGCAGCATACACTTGAAAAAGCATTAGAAAAACGAAGAAGACTAACTAAATAAAAGGAAAACAAAATAGCCCTTGATGTAAAATTCTGTAAACATGCCTGTTTTTTTTTCCTCCTATAAAGTGCCTCCTATCTCTCCACGGACGTTTCTTTACACAAGGCAGAATAAGACACTGTCCAGACTGTTGCATGTGATAAATTATGGCAAAACATAACGCATATTCTGCATTTAAAAGCACTCACAAGGGGAACTGGCTTCCATGAGCTAAAAGGCTGTGAACCTAGGCGCTTGAAGGCGTGACGAATGGTGCCACAACAATGAAAGAGGGAAAAAACAAAAAAAAAAACCAACCAACCCTGAAGATCAAAAGCTCACACTGCTTGTAGCCCCCTCTCATGGCCGTCCAGCTGCACCTTGATCTTGTGCAGTTCCTCGATCTCCTGGTGGTGGCGCTCCGTCTTGTGGCGCACCAGCGAGCGGTAAAAGTGGATGGTGAAGATCACAAAGATGAGGCCCACAGGCACCATGATGATGGTGGAGGCCAATGCCGCTTGCCAGCCGCTATGGCCTGGCTGTGGGGCTGCCTGGCTGGTAGAGTTCAGCTTCGGGGAAGTCCCCGAGTCCACAGGCAGGAACTTGATCCAGCAGAGGAGCACCACCTCAGCCAGGAAGAGCAGTATGCCCAGGGCTGTGGAGAAGCCCCAGGCCAGCTCGATGTACTGGTGCATGCGTTCGTGGGGCGACTCTGAAACCGAGTTGAGGTTGTGGATGTTGCTGACCGCCTCCACATTGGGCAGGATGCAGGTGCTGATGAGCAGCGCGAAGAGGTGCACGGCCACAAGCACTGTTGTGCACACACTGAAGGCAATGAGGAGGACACGTGGGTAGCTATACTGCATCTCCAGCTGCACCTCCACCATGGCCACCTGGTGAGGTTGCAAATCAGCATGAGTTCTTAGCAAAAACCAAAAACGAGAACAATGTGACTTTGAACTCCCAAAGTGAAAACTTCATTTAAAAATACATTAACCAGGTAATTATGTTGTTACTTAGTTCTGGTTAAAAGTTTATTTAATAAATGCAACAGTGACTGACAGGCCTACTATCTATTCACTACATCTTATATCAGATGCTTCGTGTTGTTCTTGTCTTTGATTACATTCTGTGGAAAAACACCCTTTGTTTTCTGTTTTTTTTTGCCCCTGTACTGGTTCTTAATAACATTTACAGCCAGGCACATAAGCCATGATTACTTATGTTCTCATCTGACCATCATGTGAGAAACAACCAGAAAGAAAAAAAAAAAACAAAAACACATTTGTCTTAGCAACATTCAGGCTTAGCAACGCTGCTCAACACATGCTAACCTCATGATCCATGTAAAATATCTTAACAATCCTAAATAAGTAACTATAATATATCATTTTTATATATATATATCATCATCACATTTAGCATGTATGCTGTCAGTTTTCAGTAACCAATCAGTGATTACTGATTCACAATTTTAGAAAAATAAAATTTTCCCCTTACTCCAATTGTAGTCGATCAGCTAAAACACGTCTGATGTCTGACATTCTATGACACTGTATGACATGGACAGACCACACTGCAGATAAGCTGTAAACAAATTTTGTCAATGTCTTTTGTTAAGGGTAAGACATACATTGTCAGAAAGCACATAAGCCAGACCACTGACTATTCCTGAACTACTGCTTCATATATACTGATGACTGTGTATATTCCCAGCAATTCACTGACCATGGCAAAGCCAGAGAGCAAGGCTGAAGTACGACTGGAGGCTTTAAGCTTGGCCCTGCTCAGGTAGAGTTTTCTCCAGGAGAGAGCCTGGACAGAGTGGTGGTTGGAGGTGACCAGCTCCAGGTAGCTGCGGCGGACCCAGTCCCTGTAGTCCATCCCGCCTCCGTCCTGGAGCCTGTCGGACATCCCGGCAGCCGAGGATCCCATTGGCACGTTCAGGTCACTGCTCATTGCGACTGAGGGCAATGGGGAATCAATATAAACAGTTTTTTTTTCCAAAATCTTTTTTATTTCAATATCCAACCAAATATATTCATTTACATTATATTTAAAATATTAAAAGGGGCATTCTAACAAAGTATTTAATGTGCTTCTTGTCAAGTTCTGTAATTGTCTGTAGCACAGCACTCTCATCCCTGAGTGCTAGCATAGGCATTAATGTAGAAGCTAATAAATACAGACATGATACAGGAAGGCAGGACCATTAACCGTGGCTTCCTTCTGCATTGGCCAGCTTGCTGAGAATCATCACAAGGGGGTTTACATTAAATATCTACTTTAAATGAAAAAATCTTACAAAAGATGAAAAAAATGATGTTTTTTAAATGAAAAAACCATCACAAAAGATATAGTGATGGTTACATTTTTCATTTTGAAGTATTTCAGAGTGGCCCAGTCCTACACAGAGGACTGTTTTTTTTAGATACTGATTAAACTGTACAAATGGTTTAATGAAACGTCTTTTTCCCTCTGCTTTGCTTGATTTTTGGCATGTGGATAGACCTGCTAGTCTGCTCTGCTACTACATTCTGAGGCCATGGGATACAGATCAGGCAAAAATGAAAGGAAGCTGATAAGAAAGAAGGATTAATTTAACTATTTAAACAGTGTATTACCATTAAGCATCTGTTTCCTCAGCCCACATTACGCCTAAGCCTGGACCAAAAAAGCTTTTGAGTGGTGAATTATCATTGACATTGCAATCTAGTCCAAGACTAAGCTATATCCATGCTCATGGAACCAGCTCTAAAAATCCTATTTAGTCTAGGCTTAGTGCTCGGGTCTGGGAAAACAGGCAAAGGCGTTCAGTCCATCTGATACTTACATGACTGGGTTTCCCCGGATTTATGAGCAGGTTTCATCACACATCTCTGGCTCATATAAAAGAAAAGGAGTATTAGGCGACCACACAGTTGTTCTGTGGCAAAAGCAAACAACTATACCGGATATGAACGTGTGGCTGCTGAGGGAAACGAAAATAAGCTCAGAAACTGTGGGTTCTGTGCTCTGTCAAACATATGTAGCCTACTTCTGAGAAGCGCTAGGACTGCAAACCCCAAATCATACCACAAACACACAGAGTGGCAGCGAGCAAATACTCAAGCTCATGAATGTGCGCCACGTCAGATTCACTGCATAACTGGGAATAAAAACTAAAGCCAAATATAACAGCTAGCTAACAGCAGGACACGGACCATTCACACGTTTACAGTCAGCCACTGTACAGTAAGACACTCAGCCACGTGTAACCCTGCATATGAGGCATGCACTGATATTAATACCGCAGCTGTAGAGAGTGATCACCTAAAGCCTCACCACAGCTCAATGTACAGCTGTAAATATGACAAATAAAACAAAAGCTTGAAATATCACGCTTAACATCTTAAAAGTACTCTTAGAAGAAATCCGGCTTTGAGATCTAGGTGTCTTCATTAACGTTACTGGAGAACATGGGTTTTAATTCGTGTTCAGTGTTAATCTAAAGAGAGAGGGGCTGTTGGTGTGAGTCATTTAATAACCTATACTAAATATTCCATAATAATAAAGACAACCGCCGATGCTACAGGCCATCACTGACTCACCGACCGGGAAATCTGCAGTTTTTGGATTAAAATTCCTGACGAGGCTGAAGTCAGCTCCCTGTTCGCCAGCTTCTGGTTCGAATTTTCCCGTTCCACCTTAAACGGTGCAACAGTCACAGGTAAAGGCTGAGGCGACAGAGTGTAACTGCTGCACCATTTAAGGTGGAACGGGAAAATTCTATCCACGCAGCCGACTTGCACCGCGTAAATTCCTGAATGGTTGTGTTTTCAAAGAGAGGAATGTGTGAAATGCTGAAAATAGCAGTTTAACGTCACTGAAATATGAAAACATTTCAATTTGCTACACGACAGCGACCTAAATTTGGGGCTAGTAACCAAACCTCTCAGAAAACGAAGTTAAAGTTAGCCAGAGCCGCTGAGCCGATTAGTTAAACAGCTGTCTGGATACATTCACCGTAACGTTGTCTACGCCGAGCTCGTTCAGGCAACACGGTCTACAGACGCAAACCAAACCAGCCTCTGCACCCCTAAAACACACACCTGTAGCGATACGTTTCGGTTGACGTACAGTAGCTTAATTAATTAGCAAACGTCTAAGCGCGTTCACGCTCCTCGGCCGGCTAGCGAGTTAGCGTTCATGTTCACGTTTGAGATGAGATACGAGGCGCCGCGCCGTCAGCGTCTCCTTTTGTACCCCGTATTAGGCAAAATATACTCACCTTACTGTCAGATACTTTACCGAGGCAGCTGGCACTTACGGGTTAGCACAACGTAACCCAGAAAACAGGTCGGTTTGGGCTCAGAGACGGAGATACAGACACACACGTCAAGCTACTCCATAGAACTGCAATATTTTGGTTTCCTCCTCATCCCTCATCCCTCCGCCCTCGGCAGGTCACGTGACCAGGCTGCACCCAGTCCAGTGTGGGGAGATTTGTGGAGGAATCTCCTTCACAGGTTACCCCGATTTTCAAGGATAAATATGATATTTATATTTAAAATGAAAATTTAACCCATGTCTAATAGCTAAATCTAATATTATAAAAATGCCTCAGTGTCTTCTCATTGGTCTAAAGCAGGGCTGCCCGAAGTGAAGTGGTGGACCAAGGGCCAAAAAGACAAAACAACGCACAAATAAAGGAGGTAGGTAGGTTTCAAATCGAGTTTGTTTAAATATGAAAAAAAAGGAATTTAACATGTTTCATATACGGTATATTAGCTAGTACTTATTTGAACTGTTTTAATTCCATGTTATTTCCATACTCTAATAAAATAGATGGTTCTTAAAGACAATGGTTTCATTTAGAAACATGAGTTCTATATAAAACCATTTCATGCTTAAATGGTTCTTTGCATGGTGAAATAGTTCTTCAAATTCATGGAGAATGTGTTGTATATGGTTTTAAATAGAACAATTCCCTTCACTAAAAACCTTTAAAGAGCCACCTTTCTTAAAAGTCTACTTGAAAATGGTTCTATATAGCACCAAATTGATGTGAAGCTTGTAACAACATAACTAATTTAAAAAATGTTCTACATAGAACCGTATGCAACACATTCCCCATCAATGTGAAAAACCATTTCACCATGCCAAGAATCATTTTAGCATGAAATGGTTCAAAAGAGAACAAGTGCCTTTACTAAAAAACCTTTAAAGAAGCATCTTTTTAAAGAGTGTACTGGTATTCCCAGACAAATCAGCATTTCCTGCCGTTTAGTTAAAAACATGTAGTCCCATATGGCCAAAAATTAGATATAATATGACAAATTAAGTAATAAAACGTACTTCCTGTCTATGTGGTTTTATAGATCGGAAAAATTTCTTCATGCGTGCTCAAGCAACCTCAGAACATATGGAGCAAAGGAAATTCAAAAATTTAGATATGGATATTAATGAGTTGTGATAAATAACCTTTATATGCCTTTGTTTTCTTTATAGTTTCTTTTTTCCCTACATCCTACACTGATTTTGTACCTGCTTTTGTTTAATAATGTGTTTGAGTGACGTTCTCCTTTTAATTTGTAAAAAGTAAACTAATTAAACTAATTACTACTTTATTTGTGTGAACGTATAAGCAATCACTGCCATATGAATACGGACAACTAGTATGTTGTTGCTGTGGGAAAAGATTTGTAATTTTTGCCACCATTTGAAAATACCAGCAGCCCTTTGCATTGTGGTAAATTGTCATTGTGAATGTACAAATAGAAATGGTCAAAAATACCTTGGAAATTCTTGTTACGTTAAACTTTGAAAGTCAACAATATTTTTTCCCTTGTTCTGAAAAATTACCATTTTGGAGTAAAATTGTATTTATGTACGATTTCAAGGATTACTGAGTGAAGTATTGGGCCTGAAGACTGGTGGTACTTCCAACTCATGCGCTTAAAAATCTAAAAGCAGTTCAAAATGCAGATGTTAATGAATTATCAGTTTAAATAGCAGATATTCTGTATCGCACTTTGATGTTAAAAACACTATTATGTTAGTCGGTCACTAACATTTAATATTAGTGTTAATTTCACATGTTTGGAACTCATACCTTTAGTCAATAGAAGGATTTTGGCCACAAGACTGGAGTAAAACGCTGCATCACACTTTAAAAATAGGCCTAGAACTCATGTGGAGAACATGCAGAATGATTACAAGCACTATTTTTATTCCCATTCTTGATGTCTCTTACTAAGCTACTGAGCAAATATCTTATGTATAATCAATTTTACTTTAGCACCAACATCCAGTGACATGGGCAAAACATGACTATAATTTTAAGCAAGACGAGTCAAATCAGACCAAGTCAGATATGCTGTTTATGTTATCTTTGAATAAAAACGACACAGTAAGGCAAACAATTTCTCATTCAGAACTTTATAATGCCCAGGAAACTATGCAGATTTGGCATCTATGGAAAAAAGCCAACAACAAATAAAAATCCAATAAAAATGATCCCATTCTTGACATCATTCTGGACACCTCATGTCATAATTTGGCCATATATTTACATATGAAGTTGTGTTAATATGTGCATGTTAGTCTTTTTTTTCCATGCCATTACATTTGAAAAACATAAAAAATGATTACCTCCAACCATTCAAACTACTGTGTTACAAGGGAAGTTAATACTCATGTTAACCCAGTAGAGGGCAGCCTTGGGCAACAAACCTCATTCAATTTTCAACACGTGTACAGACCATCACATGGCATCTTAGTGAACCAATGCAGACAAGTTGTCAACCCCAAAACCCCTCATTACAGCTACAAACCCATTACATACTATGGTCATTAACAACAGCTTGCTTGTGTTAAAGAAATACATCAGCATTTTTTCCAACCTAATCTATTTGCCACATCTGTAGCGTAGGTTAATTGCCACACACACACACACACACACACAATATAGAGTTGACAAACACAATGAAGCACACTTAGTATAGAAGTCAACAGGCAGGCACTGAAGCCGAAGCACCTGCCCTTTGACTTGTATTATGAGTGTTTGACTTGTATTATGAGTGTTTTTTTTAACCATGGCTTACTGGCCATGGTTAGAATAAAAAAAATAAGTGTATGCTACAGATGTGGCAAACAGAGAAAGATTGGAAAAAATACATAACCGCTAAAGCTTTCCTTTAATACTACAATAAGACTACTTGCTGTAATAATCAAAATGACCCATTAATCACAAGATATCTTAGAAGGAATCTCTCATGAGACTGTAATATCTGTGACCTCCATTGGAATGTGAGTTGAATCAAACCCAGCCAGACATCATGTCTAAAGAAGAGAGTTGAAGAATATATATCCTTTCAAATATGAATAATTACTTAATATCTTATTTTAATTATCTTATTTTTAGAAGGATTGACAAAAAAAAGACAACACAACCTGCATTTGAATTACGTGTAAGTAGGCAAACAGCCTTTTTCCATGCCAAGCATTACATGTACATAAAATCAAAACCCTCGGTTGTAAATACGTTGAAATGTCAAAGCACACATGATTAAACACTGGACAACTGCTGAGCAGGAGGCAGCTACTTGGATGTGTCAGTAAGGCAGTAGAACTGTCCTTAGATTTATCTCCAAGAGTACGACCAGTAACCGTAATGAAGTCCTTCAATCCACGTTGACACTTAGGTTCCCTCAGAGAAAGCATCCAAAAATGGCTTTCAGGTGTTTAAGTTCATTCGTCATCCAGAGGCAAACCAAGAGTGGAATCAATGTAAGCAGACAGCATCTTCTACCAGGAGTGTTTAAGGAGTATTCAACGCTGGGTAACCTCGAGGGTCTTTAAGTAGAGACAAAAAAAAAGTCCCATCCTCTTAAGGCTTTTTTCCCCCCTTTTGCTTCATCACAGTGAACATCAACATTGTTTTCCCAAGGGAACCTCTTCATTCCATTAACAAGCACTGTGTCTGACACTTTCATGCAGGAAAAAAAAAAACTGAAATGTAAAGAAAAAAAGTAGACAAAAGAAAAACTTTGTCAATGTCGGGTACATGGGTACATTTAATAGGAGAGAAGGGGGAAATGTCTGAAGTTAATAAAAGTGGTGCTTCCAGGCCTCAGTGAACCTTTAAACCCTAAAAAAAAAAAAACACCTCAGCTGCGGTTGGCAACGTCGCTGTAAACGGCCCTCTGTGCTTCACACTCTGAAGCTCTCTCCCTTTCCATCAATGTGGCGCAGACGCAGGTACACGTCAGTGCCAATGCCCTGCATTGACTGGAGGGCCAGAGAACCTCCCAGGTATTCCGCATATGCTCGAGAGGTAGGCAGACCAAAGCCAAACCTACAGACAGCAGAGAGAGATTAGTTTAAATAAACTGAATCATGTCCAACATCAAAAGTAGCCCAGACTACCACTTCACAATTAGCCATTTCCAGAATCTTAAGTCAAAAACCAGTCCATTGAGATGACAAAATACATCATGCACGAATGTCCTGATCCAGTTTCTTGCCACTGATCAGAGTTCTTCAATTCTTAGTAACTGATACTGAGTCCGATCCAGTTGTACTTTCAATGATCATGTAGCCGCACAGTGCACCCTTTGAGTGTACATTAGAGTTAAAACATTCTAACTTAAGATGTGCTAGGCTTCCAATTTGAATCAGCCGTGTTTTTTACCAGCAAGAGCGTAATTGCCACACACTAGGGTTGGGTGACATCTACATATAATTAGCACTAAATAAATAAGTAACTATATAAAAAATGAATTAGTATTAACGATACAGATGCCTACGGAAAACCATGAAGCATTATATTCTATTATCGCCTTTGAAGCATCAACATTAGCTTACTTGTCAATCATCGTTGGTATCTGATAACATCATCTTATCACCCAGGCTTACCACACACAGTACACAGCAGACATTTAAACTGCTTGTTAAATTCTGAAAATGTGCCTCCACGGGACACAGTGGGGTAAAAAAAAGCCTTAAGAGAAGATTAGAATTAAATCAGGCTTAATGAAACTGATTCAGACCCTGATAACTGATTGGATTGCCTCAGATACCTGTTTTTTTAGATCGGACATCGCTAGTGTTAAGTGAAATTTCTAAGGCATTGAGTTTTGAGAAGGCTCACAGTGAGGGGGCAGTATTGTAAAGCCAAAATCAAACATTTGCAGTTCAGCTGGTCCAGTAACGGCTGGGTTGACCAGTTCAGTTTGATCACTGAGCCGATCAAATAAACGCGGATGCAGCTGTGTTGCAACTATCAGGCAGTTTTAAATAGCTCAAGTAAATATTAGCACAACATTGGGCAGCAATTCTTATGAGTCAAATATAGCTGACTGGGAACTCAAGTTCATTAACATTTAGCAGGAGAGCTAAATGTTAACGAACTGTGGTTCTCAGTCCCAGATCACTGGCCAATAATAACCCCGCACCTAAAAGGACAAAAGGAAATAAGGAAGAAGTAAAAAAAGGTTCACTTTATTAGGGACAAAGTTTGACAAACTCTTAAGAAGCTTTTCCACTGCACCTTTTAAAAAATAAATAAACAAATAATTACTATAAACTGGCTATTATTAATTATTTTGTTATGATCCAGAGCTATTTTAAAAAACGCGCTCAATACATGAACGTGACTAAAGGAACTGCCTACAGATTAGTTGGGTTTAGACAATTAAATAACAGACTAAACCTTTTGGATTTTCTTTACATTTAAATGGTACAAAAAACAAAACAAAACAAAAAAAAGAAAAAAGGTCCATACCATAGAACATATCTGTGAATTTGTACCCCTTCAATAGCCAACAATGAACAAAAGCTTCTGGGCCCCACTTAGCACGATTTCATTTGCTATCCAGGTCAAGTATTCTAGTAATACTATGGAGTATTAAATGGACATAAAGCGCAGCTTACCCATGCATGGGGCCAGACTGAGGGCCGCTGTTGGTCATGGTGTTGAAGAGGTTGCTCATACGTGGGTCTTGGGTGCTCTGCTCAGCCGTACTGAAGTGATAGTCCATTACCTTATCCATTATACTGTGCGGAATGCCTCCACCACGATCAGAGATCCTGTACAAGAAACAGCCAAATAAGGGCCAGACATTTGTACTATTGTATCCAAAAGTAAAACAGGTGTAAACAAGAAGGTTTAAAGAAGGGACAAGAAATTTGAATGAATTTCTCTTATGCCTGGTGGGGGTCAGACTAGGCTTGGGCAATTTAAAGGCACATTGGCCACGAAGTAGTATTTGGACAGTTTCACTATTGGTAAATTTTAATGCCGTTGTTCAGATTACTTTACACTCTTTGTGGAGAAAGGATTTTGAAATGAGAACTGTATTTTTGATGGAAACCTCCAGAAGTCTACTAACTACTCAAACAATCTGAACGACACGAGGTGTGTTCTGAAATACTTTTCCGAAAGAGTCTTGGCATGGTCTGTTTAAAATAAACAGTTGGTTAGACACTGTTTCCAAACAATGAACTTGGCACATTTTAAATAGCACAATGCCCAAATAGTACTTTTATTTCTGTGGGATTACAAATGCAGCAAAATAAATAAAATGCAGAGTATCCCAGCATCATCTAAGCATTCTGCTCTTCCGTAGTACATCATTAAATATAACTTCAAAATATCAGTCAAATATAAACATTTGTCCAATGTACATAATTTCTGTAAAGTAATCATCTACCAATACTAACATGACTGTGCATCCCTACTCTATTAGCTGATGCACAGAGTCAGTTACAGTTTCAGAACAAAAACAAAACAAAAAGGTGATAGGTAATCAATTCCACCCATGGTTCAGAGAGAGAGAGAGAGAGAGAGAGAGAGAGAGAGAGAGAGAGAGAGAGAGAGAGAGAGAGAGAGAGAGAGAGAGAGAGAGAGAGAGAGAGAGAGAGAGAGAGAGAGAGAGAGAGACCCACAACAAAACAGTGTTGGGGTCAGCAGTATGCCCAGGTGTTGGCCATAGAATTAGAATAGCTATCATCTGCTATACAGTCTATTCAGTACCTCTGAATGGCTCACAGGAAAGCGTGCAAAAAGCGCATGCACACACACACACACACGCAAGCACTTTACAATACTACGAATCTCCCACAATAGCTGTTGTCAAACACCATTCAAACTACATAACTACAGCTAAACAAAAGCTCAAGGAGCATAAATCTACCTTAAACTCAGTACTTAGTATCCAAATGGCAAATCTTCCATCTGTTCTAAGCTTTTTCAAGCCCACTAAGAACTGAAATGTAAACAGGCGCAGAATGGAAACTAGTGCAATAAGCAGTTAATATGCTGAGTGGTACACTGCAAGACAAACAGTGGGTGTGTGAGCAAAAAATTTGCTCAGCACAAACAGATTTTATCATTGTTCAAGACAGCTGGCCACTGTCCATGCAAGATAGCTTAATGGACTTCTTTTTCCGTGACTGCACTCTGCTTAATGAACAGTACTGCCCGCAAATACAGAATAAGAAGATTGGTTAGACAGTTGCCAGTGCTCTGTTCCATTCCTTTTGGGTTGCCATGGTGATACATTAGTTCAGCATTACTGATTCTGGAAGCCTTTCTGATCCTTTCCTCTCATTTACTCATTTAACTTTTGTGCTACCACATTAGGCCAACTGGTCACCATTCTGTGCTTGACATACATGTAATTACCCAGTCAAATGAATCAAGACAAAGAGACACATATTAGGGGTGGCATGATCTGCAACTAAGCCCAACAGTCTAAGTGCACAAATACACTCACCTGATGACAAAGTCAGTATCATTGTTGGCAATGGTAACCACCACATCTGGTACATTGTAAGGGGTGTCCAAGTGGCTCTCCATGGTGGCCCTATGAAACAAGGAGAAAATATGTTAGGAAGGGGTCTAAAAATAATGGGTGAAATGAAGCCTAAATTTCCTCCTGAAACATTCCATATGGCTTACTGCATGAAAGGGTTCATATTCTACACTTTTCTTGCATTTTAAATTGTTTCTGTCCTTCGTTCTGCTTAGAAAGATTGTGTGGGTTTAATGCACCCAATTCATTTTCAAGTGACCATTTTCCTAACCTTTCTTTAACTTTTATACAGCTGTATGCAAACGTGTGTGCAACTCCTGGTCAAAGTACATATTTTGCTGATTTTCTAAAAGAAAAAAAAACAAAAACAAACAAAAAAAAAAAGCTTATTTGCTGAATATCATATACATGTTAAATGTAAAAAGTGTCCTATGCCAAAGCTATGGCACATTTTATATTTTATGTAGTTCCAAAATAAACTATTTGTTTTTGTGCACTGAAATTTGCAACAAAAGCCACAAGTTTGTTTCCTTTAGATTGTGTTATTTTCACTTAGAAAATCAAAAAAATGTGTAATTTGACCAGGCGTGTTCAAACTTGTTCAAACAACTGTAATTAAACTGCATAGCTGTTAATATGTAACTTATTATGGATGTGACATCACAAATCACAAAATTCAAAACAGGCTGTTTTGCAACATAATTATCCATGTCCATTTATGGTTGTGAATGGCACATTAAAAAAACTTTAGTGTTTAAATAGTGCAAGTTGTCAAAAAGAACAAGTCTGCTTTTCATTATGGCCATTTAAATCACTGCAGCACAAAAGACTTGAAATGGCACAGAATGCATCATTTTAACACACTTTGTCACAGTTACAAAGATTTCAGTGCCAGACTACTTTGTGGGAAACTGGGTCCTGATCAGTGCTCCTGAAAATTTTGCAATAACAAATTCACAAGAGTTCATCCTCATTAGGCCTCATATAAGGAAGACCTCAGTCTTCTGTCCCTAGGTGTACTTTTCCAACAATTCTCAAGAGTATGGGGAATGAGAGCGAGAGGTCTGAGACGAACTGTATAGCACCCTCTTCAGAGCCACTCTCATATCCCTGCGAGACACTGACTCAGTACCTTGAAGTTTTCTGCTGTCCCAAATCAGTACTGTGATTCAGACAAATGGGTTTCAATGATGATCAGCAATAAGATCAAGATTACAGTTCTCCCAGTATTTCAAATGCAGTCTATCAGAAAAGACTGAAGTTAGTGTCTGACATTTGCTTCTGTTGTTCTGCACTAAAGCTACAAAAAACCATCATGAAAACTGCACTTACAAAAGCATGGCTTCTCATGAATGCTTCCTGAATTCAGGCCCTCATCCTTCAGCCTGGAGTATAAAGTAACATACTGATCAAACTGCAGAGCAACATGACTAACTTGCGATCAGCACAGACCTACCTATAGAAGTGGAACCAGTTATCCATGAAAGCAACTCTCTGACCCCAGAGCAGTGCTTACTTTGAAGTTTGCTAAACACAGCCTCAATGGAAGCGACAGCCAAAAGTATCTCAAGTTGGGCTTTGTTGCCAAGGACATGCTGTTCCCTCACCAGAACAATGACACAGAGACAAACTCCCAGTCTGTTCTCTCTCCACCACACAGTCACACCGGCTGATTCCTCACCACAGGCATCAGAGAATCACGAGGTTTCCCTTTGAACTGAATGACCATTCAACCGTTATGAACTACACTCATACTGTTTTCACAGTCTTGTCACTCTTCTGCTTGCCAACTATCCTTATCCGCTGTACATCAGAACATTTAAAGTACAGGTGTCAGGAATCAGGTGTAAAAAATACTTGCTTAAGATAAAAACCTGCAACCACACTGGTGCACAAGATTGTACACCGCAATAAATCAAACTCAAACATTAAATTAATTCATTAAATACATTTAATTAACTGCTGAACAAAAGGCCAGGTACAGAATCTCAGCCTTCTTTCTTTCCCTTTCTTTTCAAAATGCCTCAAATACTCAAAGCTCCCGTCGGCTCATTTTCTTGATTTTCTTCTATTATCTATAGTTTTTGTGGCGTTTTACTATGAGCTGGACACAAAAAAATGATGTTAGTCTTGATTTTTGAATTTAGTGTTTTCTGCCATTTTCTTGTTTGGTTTGAGTTGGGTACATTTGGCACAGGTAACATCAATTGGTAAAGTACCAAGAAGAGTTAGCAATATGTACATGTCAGCTATTTGCGTTCCTCTCCCTCACATAAAGCGACTACTTTCTTTAGTCCCAGCCAAAACTCCCCAGCAAGTAGGTATTTAAGTTTTTCTAAATTTGTTACCGGCCCTTGTTATTAAAGTTTATTACACCGTTGTTTGCACCACAGCTAGATGCAACTTCCAATACGCATTAGCCACCTGTTGCGGAATCCTACTATAAGCGATTAACATTATTTATGAGTGCTCGATACAGGTCCACCTTAAATGTAGGAACAAAAAGCGAAGAAGTTAGTTGCTCCCCTAACATCAAGGCTCACAGTATTTCCCCTACAAATCTACTTTACAGACACAATAATGAACACAAGAAATTTCTCCACTGTGTCCGCAAATATGACCACGCTGAATCATAATGGGAGCTCTGTTTTAGAAGCACCGTCCAGCAAGTTAGCTATCTAGCTATAGGTTACAGATATAACGTTAGTGCTGAGCGTTCAAATATTGGACACAGACATTATACTGGTCAAAAAATGAAAGCCCGAGTTTTTCAAAATTGGCTGCAAAACGTAATCAGATCTCTAAAATGACCATTAGAAAGCTTGTTCTCCATTTTGCATACCATTAAACCAAAATGCCCATGTTGATATGGGCTGTAACAGTTGGGTTATACTGCCTCTTCCTCCATTGTAGCTAAAGTTTGATGACCTTTAGATCCTTCATGTCCATTTGATTACATTTATCTTTTATTTTAATCTCCCAGATCTGTTTTGATCATTCCTCTTTTCTCCTGGGTTTTGGGTGGCAGGTTCTTAAGGCATACTTAGGTTCAATTGCCTGAATGTACAGTACTGTATAAAAGCCAGAGACTATCCTTCATTTATTTAAATATTATGAATGAAGTTATTTATTTTTCAGTAGATGTTTGAGGAGCTTAGATACAAGATAAGCCACGTGCGTAGGAAAAACATGTGGGGAAACTGCCCCCCCACCCTTGGACTGGCCAACCTCAGCATCACTGAATGTGTTTGGGATTACTTAAATGATGAGAAGCAGGAAATCTAACCAGCTTCTAACACTGAACTTTGGAGGTGTGGACAGATCCCTGCAGATTTCTTTGAAAAACTGAAAGCAAGTTTACTGAAAAGGATGAAAGCTGTAGTAAAGGCAAAGGGTAGACACACTAAATACTGACAAATCTGCTATTACATGTTATTTTTTGAGGCTTCTGTAAAATTTTGGTAACTACATTTTCTGCTTTATCCTCTCCCCGATTCAGGTTTGTACTCAATAGGTGTTTTGACTAGAAAATAGATAAATAAATGAAGGGTAGTCTCAGATTTTGTACAGTACTGTATTTTCATTGCATGCGTTCATTATATGCTAAAAACACCCAAACAACAGAAACATAGGAAAAACAATAAGTAGCATACTACATCACAGGGGGTGTGTAGAACCTGTAGTAAACCGTACAGTTTTATTATTAGACACAAGACACAGCAGCAGGTTGGTGCAGAAGCGAAAAAGACATTTGACCTACTTTTGGCAGTGCCAAAATTTCTTAACAATTCAAGGAGACAGCGACTTGCAGCAACAAGAGTTCAAGTCAGGTCGCCCTGACCCAACTTCTCAAAAAGCCATTTGTAGATAAGGCCAAAAGCTCCACCCAAACACAAAACAAAACAAAAGGTCAACAAGTACTTTCCAACTGGCAGGTTCCCAGCAGGGTAATAATGTTCCTGCTCAAAATGACACAGCTTTCCGGTGGAAAGCTCCACCATAACAGACCATGCTTTAAAAATGTCTCCAACTAACTCACAGGGAAAATGTCATCCACTAAGTGCACAGTCATGCCTCAGTGCTGTATCAGGTTTAACCCAATGGAAAGTACAAATAGGTTCTTTGGTGTGATGCCACAGAAGAACCATTTTTTGGCTTCCTTAACCTTAAATTAAAGGACGGTTCTTTAAAAGATCCACTTTTGGAAATGAGGCATGCAAGTATGAAGAATGTTTAAGACTCCACATAACAAAGGTCTACTCTAATTAAAAGTCTTTCCAAGAAATGCATACATAAACCAGTAATCATTTAGGGGTCTCTATTTTTTAAAACGTGGAGGTGCAGCAAGTGATAGGGTAAATTTCCAGCAAACGCCAACTGGAAGAAAGGCCAGTGTGGTTGTCCAATTCTCATTGTACATGTTGCCCATTACAGAGCACATTAGAGACCCCAGCATTAAAGCCAACAGTAAATGGCTCATCCAGCCGCCATTAGAGATAATAAACGGCATACATGATATTCAGGTCACACATCCTATAAAAGCTGCAACGTACAGTTGTATGCAAAAGTTTGGATGTCCTTGGTGAAACTAGGCTTTGTTGATCTGCTAAGTGAAAATAAGTTCTCCACCACAGAGAACTTATATTTCACACTTCTGCACATTTCAATGCATAATTATTGTTTGTTTGCTGAACTTAATATACTGTGAAAAAAAACTGCTGATAGAAAGATACATACCTACCTACGAGTAGCTAAATATAAAAGTGTAAGTAATGTTGACAAAAATGTTTCCATTGTCCAATTATGTGTTTACATTTTCAAAGTGGCATCCAAACTAGAGAGAGTTAATGACGTAACCTGAACAGGGTAGTAAATCACCTATAGTGTTGGACCCAAGTGAGCAGACTGTATTAAAAAAAATTACAGCTTAAAGTAGAGGCAGGCCATATGGCAAAAATATAATATCACAATACTTCAAAAAATGTTAATGATACATCACAATATTTATTTTGTCAGACATCTGATCAGTTGGAACAGAGAAAAAAAAAGAACCAGTAGTGCTACATTTTTAAAAAATACTCTGTAAACGCAATAATTTTTATTCAATACTTGACATACTGTGTTGCAGTAAATGCAATTAAACAGGACTAATTTTGCTCTCTTTATAATTAAACATGCAGTTGGTCAGTGCTCTACAAGTACCAATGATATAAGTACCGAAAAAGCATACTGTATTGTATTGTGACAATGTATCACGATAACGATATATATATATATTTATGTCGCACAGCTCAAGCTGAAACCTCAAAAATATGTAAATTCTGGAATTTGGCTTTCCACAAAAGCACAATGTTAGTTTCCAGCAAATGTCATTTCTGAAACAGAACAGTTGGTAAATGGTAGGTTTCCCAACATACCAGTGTTCTGATAAATTGAGGTATTCCCCTGAGAACGCACAGACACTGGCAGTGCTGTCAGCAAACACTTCCCTTACAAAAATCACAAAAGTTCACCATGTTACACGAACATGCAGACTAGCAGACAGGACTTCACATTTACAGGCCATCGATTATGTGAATAAACAACTGGCACAATATGGGTTTTTGCAGGCCTAAATACACAGATCTTTGCCACAGTAAGTAGCGAAGTACTGTCTGAGCCATAAAGTCTATTGTTGCGTATTAAAACACCAACTGCTCTTTTGTTGTTTGTGCCTTTTGATCATTATTTTGACAGTACTGATGGCGGTGTTACCTCATGGCATTCTTCAGGAGCTCAGGCAGTATATAGTCTAGAGGAAGAGGGATGAACGGGAAGCGGGCCGCCACATGGCCATTAATCCGAACTTGCGGTGAGTTTCCATACTGGTGCTCACACAGCCGTCTGCAAGGGTAAGAAAGAAAAAACAAGATAAAGGAACAAACTCAAACACACACATCCAGCAGGTTATGTGGCACCCTGAACAAGAAAAACAGCAGATTTGCTCCCAGCACACCTTAAGAAATTAAATTGCACCCAAAAGCAAACTGAAGGCTCTGTTCAGTGTTACGTTACCTGTGCTGTCATACTGGATATGTCTGGACTATGTTACCTCTAGACAAATGACATCAGTCCTTTTCATTAACTTTGTATCCAAATGGTTCTAATCAATCAAAGGAACTCTCATGTCAACAGCAGTTCCAGCTATTGACCAATGTCAAACCAGGCAAAAGGTGACACTGCTTGTATATTGTACGATGCCAAACATACAAAACCATAATGACGAGCCTTAATCACTTATTTGGTCTGTAATATACACTTATTGGCCTATAATATACACTTTAATTTCCATTAAAGATATTAGTATTCAGCAACAGCTGGTATACAGTTGACCTACAAGTGGAATATTTTGGTAGGTGCATCAAAAAAAAAATGGCCAGTGGGTGCAGGCATAAAGTATTAGTCTAATAAACAGGCGATTTGGTGTGTACGTGACCCAAGATCACGTAACTGGGAGGAGCTTGCTCTCAGTGCATTATATGCGATCAGGCAGGCTTATAGGCTGGGCTTTTGATCCTGGTACTGCGGAGGATTGGGAGGGAGAGAAAGCATAGGTTTGCTGACTCATCTGTGCCAGCCCGGGTACTCTGAAGATGGGCATTAGACATATTGTTCCAAAGCAGTCAGTCAAGCCTTGTTTCCAGAGGCTCTCAGAGCTGCCCCAGATTCACAGAGGATTCCCATTGTACTGAGAATGAGATAAGCATTTTAGATAACCCAGAGAAGATCTGTGAATACAGGTTTTCAAGTCAAGTGGGGGAAGAGAGAGAGAAAGGGAGTAGGGGAAGAAGAAAACACAACACACACACACACACACACCACACACACACACACACACACACCAGGGACATGTTTGCATAGCAGCTGCAAATGCCTCTAGGGCCAAGAGCCAGAACAGTATGTGAACATGCAGCATGTGCACGTGACTGTAAGAATGAACATATGAGGAGCAGACCTTCATTCTGTGTAAATACACTGTTGCAGTAGTGTTATTCATGCATAAATCAGGGCTACATTATGCCATAAGCCACATCATATCTTAACCAGACTATAGACTATCACCAATATGACTGTTACTCTCTCATTTTGCAAAAACCACTACACTTTTAATACTTTTAATACAGTTCTGGTAGTACTGTTTGACCGACAACACACTGTGTCCTCTGATTACGCCGTACACCGATTATACTGTTCAGTATTTCACAGATTACATTGTTCAGTACTGCACAATTTGTACTGACTACACTGTCCGGTACAATTTATGCTGTCCAGAATTGCACTATGTGCATTATTTTGATTGTCCAGTAGGCCACTGAATGCATTAATTACCAGTATTGCTCTACATGCACTGTCTGGCATTGCAGTGTGACACACTAAAAAGAAGGTCTTTGGCTGAAAATGTACTAAAATTATTCAGTATGCAGGCTACAGTATGCACACCAAAATCTAAGGTCTTTTGCTAATCCAAGGGAATGAATTCCATCATTTGTAAGTTATATTTTGCACCATGGCACTGCAGTAAGCTAGGAGTTCGCGATATGACAAAGATATTATATCACGATACTTCAAGGCATTTCCACGATACATGATGTGCGATACTTTTTTTTTTGAGATTTAATATGATGACGACAACAACAACGACAACAACAACAACAACAACAACAACAACAACGACGACAACGACGACTCTAAGGATGCTTACTTTGCAATGTAACATGTAGTTAGTCAGTGTTCTTTAAGTACTGACAATATCCACAATATGCTTAGAAAAAGGTATTGTTTATCATGATAATGATTATCCTAATGCCCATCCCTACCATAAAGCCTTGGATTCTGATACATCATTGTAGTCCTATTTAATCTTTGTGACACTTTTGGATGTTTTCCCTCTTTCAGCCACTAACCAAAAATTTTTGGCTACTGATATTTCTGTGCATCACCATCACCACCAACTATGCACACACAATAAATAGACCAATATTACAAAAAAACATGACTATCAAGTGAAATATCATGCAGCCCTACTGTGTACTAAACATTCCTCCTGTGAGAAAGCTTACTGCTATGATGTTCTAGTGTAATGAAAACAAACAGATGAACTGATTTTAATACATGCAAGTGTTTTTGCTCATCTCCTAACACCAAAACCACCAATTTAGACAGTATATAGTCTAATTCAGTCATGGCTTTGAAATCTTAATTCTGCTCACAAAAACATATGGCATGGTACAGTCACAATACAGAGCAAGTCATATGTTCCCAGGTAACTTTAGAGGGAAAAGAAAAAAAGAAAAAAAGAAAAAAAAAAAACTAGAGCAAGACACAACAAGGCTTATGAACAAAACATTTTGGAGTAGACAGCCAGGTAAGCATGCCAATGGAAAATGTGCAAGTCCTTCCTTATTAGGTAACTTCCCTTTCTTGTTTATGTGACGTGTTCTCTGTTTAAGATCGCTCTGTGCTACAGACTGAGTTGACGCAAGTTCTGCTCATAGCAACAGAAAGTTGGCCCGTTCACTTTGTTTACATGAACGGGCTCAGAGAAAATACACAGAGTTCTGGCTCAAGAAGCATCTTGCCCAAATATATCTTGGCAGCAAGAACAGATGCAGTAAGTTATTACTGCCTATACAACATTAGTCACTCCCTGACCCAAAAGTGAGAAACACAGGATAAGATCGCTACTACTTTCTTGAATGATAAGGAGTTTTGGAATAGCGCTGAGCAGACTTGGACACAGGTTAAAGTTTTAATAGGTCATAAATGAAGGATTTTAGTATGTATGAAATTCAGGTTTTAAGATGATTACTAGTAGTAACCTGCTTTTCGGGACACTTTTGTCTGCTTTTTATAATCAGCAGTATGTCACACATTGTCAGAAACCAAAGTTTATTTGAAATTACTTAATAGCTAACATAGTCTGAGGAAAAAGTGTGTGGATTTAGACTTGCAGTTCACACAATACTAACTGGCAGATAAAAGCTTCCTTTACTTCTAAGCTACATTTGCCTCATAACTAACAAAGTTACAAAACACAACTGAAGAAGTTAACTTGGGACACTGAACTCGTCTTGGCTGAGTGACAACATTTTTGTCAACAAATAGTGTAAAAATTGATTTTTGGCTAAACTTTCACTTTAAAAATAACTAGAGTTCAAGGAAAAAGAATTGCTTCAACTGTAACCACAAAGCAAAGCCTCACTAATCAGAGCTTTGCAAATACAGGAGATTTGAGGCAAACAAGACTAAATGTAGCTGTAGATGAGGTAGAGAGAGGGGTAGGAGAGATATGGAGGAGGGAGATATGAAGAAGACTGAGTGAGAAAGGCTTACCGTGCAAAGTCCACCCACTTCTCAATGATCTTTTTAGGTGACAGACGCCTGCAAATGATGCCCACATAATCAGGCTAAACGAGAGAACAGAAAAGTTTAATTAAGACACCACAATACCAGTAGTTTAAATAACAACAACAAATAAAAGGCTTTCTGCACTTTAACCTCATAGCAATTCAATTTCAAAGTGCTAGAACTCTATGCCAAAACAACAAAATGGGGTCACTGTGCAAATACTTATGGACTGTAAGTGTATGCATGTCTATATAAACACAAAAATGATTAACACAACACGAGCACTCATTACACTGAGAAACTTATAGGCATATGCAAATAATTACTCAGCCCAAACTGAGCCTCTTGATCAGTGAGCTGGGCCATGATGTTGTCACAGGTCCATTATCACAATCCCATTACAGATATGACACAGTGTTGAGCAACAAACCCAGCATTCCTGACAACTGAAAACTGCTTTGTCGCTGACTGTTTAACTAAGGGATTAGGGAGTAAGCAATGAACCCAGTGGTACTGCTGTGGTTCTTCCAGTCCTGTAACTAAAGCACTCATAGCTGGATAGGTCATCTGGGGAAATAACTTGTGATTATCAAGGAGATCTATGATTTCCGAAGCTGTAATGTCTAGTTTTTACAGCCCGGTTCACACTGGGGTGACTACTTTCTATCTTCAGTTTGTCTCAACCTGAAGCACCTTCAGCAAAAGTATTCTAGTTGAAACTGACCAAGCAAACAAAACCAGCCTATAGGCACAGCTGTGTGCTTTTATTGTTATTATAATGCCTGTCACCTAACACTGATGTGAGCATCTGGGTTATTAGGTTTTCTATTTCGGTTTATCTGTGGGAACGTAGGAAGATTACACATATGCTTTATTCCATCACTAACAAACCACAGAACCTCCTCTAGAAAAAGCTAACCCAGCTTAAATAGGGTTTAAGACAAATGTGGCAAAGCTAGTCAGGAAAACATAGTACAGCTGGACAAACCAGTAACATCTGATATACGACATACATATATGGGAGTATTGGGCCAAGTCATGACATGGAGATATTACTGCCCTGCTGGATTGAAGCAGACCATCACATCACAGGATTTACTATAGAATACTGCTGATTATCAGCACAAAAAAATAAACCGACCTCTAGATCTGAAATCTAAGGGCTAAACAGTGGGATGAAACAATAGAGTAAGAAACATACGTTTTCTTCATGAAGGGATAGATGGTGCGTGGCCAACATGCGAATGCCCAGACGCGACGTCAGGGTTGTGTCCAGAAAATTTCGGACAAGTGCCTCATCCTAACAAACATAACATACATGTTTATAAAAGAACAAACACTCATTACATACATACATAATATTTATAATGACTAAATAACATAAGTTATAGTTATAGGTGACATATTGAATAATGCAATTTTTCCCAAATGGCACATGAATTGTCACCAGGCAAACAACAGAATAGAGGTCAAAGGAATAAGTGCATCAACTGGGTGTGCTTTCTTACTTGGATGTGTTTACGACACTCCCTGAAGCCCTCTGCAAGCATGGTGACCACATCTTTATGGTCATCAAGGAGCTGCTGAACAAGCTTGCTATAGCGTGACTCGGTGTCCTGATCTTTAATCTGAAGTAGAGTGCAAAGTCCAGCACTTCATTTAAGCAAACCCAAAAACTGTGGTGGGCATTATGGCAAAAAAGACATCATAGCTGAAGACATTTTCACAATACATGATACATATCGTGATATCATATTTAACTTACATTTAAGTTGAAACAGATACAATGCTTCAGCAGTGTCACATTTAAAAATGCTATCAAAGACAGTAGGATTTGAAGGACAGTGATTCGCCCTTGAGATGCATGGATATGGGAACTGTGTGCTGAGGTTTCATTCCATAATTTGTCCATGTTCGTGTCTGCTACATAAACAGTCATAAAATGTAGTTTAAAATTCTAGATTTTTTAAATTTTACTGCTCTGCTGCAGTCCAACAAATACATCAAACAATTATTGGACATATTCATCAAATTTAAAGATCTGTGCATTGCAGATAAAGAAAAAAAAAAAAATCAGACATTATCATGCATCCTTAATTTGAATTCCATCCAATTAAGCAGTGCCAATTATGCTCTTTTAGACTCCTGGCACTGTGGATGGCCCTATTTTGACACCTAGGAACAAAAATGATTCAAATTCATGATTGGCTAAAATCTTCAAAAATCTTCAAAGCTACAATGCTCAGGAACCTCTTTTTTAATCTCCCTTTTGATTTAAACATGCAGCTGTCAGTATTATGCAAGAACTGACAAAACCCACAGTGGAGCTCACAGTAAAATTTATCATAAAACAATAAGATATCACCATATCACCCATCCCTACCCAATCATAGTTTGCTTGAGCAATGAACCAGTAAGCAATTACTTTGACATCCAAAAGAACACAGAAAGCAAGACAAAATAATAGCAACAGATTACACAACCTTAGAAACTCAAGACTTTGTGAGTTAGCTGGAGGGAATGAGGTTCTCATTTTGCTTGTTACTCAATATTTTGTTAAAAGTTTCAGAACCCAAAAGCAACACTTTTTTTTTTAAGTAGATCCACACCTATTCCTGACAAACCACGGTAGCATCATGAAAAGCTGCTCATAGTCTTGCACAACTCCAGAAATCTCCCATGAGCAAGCACTTCATTCAGTCAACAGGGGATTAGATGTTGCTCCAGAGGGGGCAGTCCATCTGAGCAAAGCCCCCCCGTCGCCTCTCCAGTTACAGTGGAGTCTAGGACACGTTTTAATTATGAAAGATCTAAAAGTAGACTGTATGAACTTGACCTGACCTTTGGGCACAAGTGTGCTTAAATCAGTGTGGACTGGGGGCAGGTACTCACCGCCGGAAAATCGCTCAGCATGTGATAGGCGCGGATGTAAAGCTCATGCTGTGGGGGGAAGAGAGAGGGCAGAAAATATGGTTAGAGTCTGAAGGAACCGATGGGGCCCACAGCTGTGCTTCCATTGCCCACAAGTAACATTCGAAGAATCCCCTCCCTACACACGTTTGACATTCTATTTGGGTTCCAGGAACATCCACAAGACAAAAGTAATGGAAAACATTTCAAGCCTAGAGTTCTTTCAAAGAAGTCAGCAGAAAACATGATGTACCCTCAGAGTTTCTGCAGAATTGTTATCACTTGCAATCTAACAAAGACCTCTCAGTCAGCCTGCCAATATATCAGGTCACACGTGAGCTTGTCTAGCATGCACAGAGTGTTTGACATAACTGCATGAAACTCAAACACTCTGAGGCAACACTTGCTTCTTTCATGCAAGAAACCAAGGAATGAAGGCTCTTCTTCAGGGAACAAGAGAGAAAAACATAATCTAAAAAAATGAGCTAATAGTCTCCTTCCTTAGAGTGTCAAGTTCAGTGCAGGGAGGATGTAGGTAAAAGTTCATCGAGAGGAAAGACTCTCATTGTACACAAGCTGAAAGGAGGGAGGGGCTTCTTTGTGAATGCAGTCTCAGACAAAACCTACCCAAAAAACTCTGGTAGCCTTCTCCATTTGGTGAATTCATAACCAGACACAGTTGGTGCTTGATTGACTGTAACTGCAATCACACTGATTAAAGCTTTGTCTGTCTAAATAAAAGAATGCATGAAAGAAGCAACTGTTGTCTCTGTGAGCAAGAGTGTAGCCTAAAAGGAGGGTGACAAGCAGTCAAGGACATTAGCACACATACTAGTTCTAATCAGACACCATCACACACTGTATATTCATGCTACAAAGGTTGTGAAGCGGTCACTCTCAGGCATTCTAATATATCCACGTCTGGCCATGTAAATACACTTTATGCGCAATATTATATTTTTGATAAGCTCTGACAGACCTGACAACGACCATAAAAGAGAAAATGTTAAACCGATTCAGAAATTCACTTCCTCTAACCATTTTCAATTAAGACACTGTTACGGAGGTTCACGTTGTTTGAACAATAAAAATCTCTCTTATTCCTCATAATGCTGATGTTTCGCCTGAGATTATGGAGTAAGGTAAACGTAAAGTTGACACTATGCAGAAGCTTGTGTATCTTGCATTAAAACTGTAATAGTAATAGTAGTAGTAGTAATAATAATAATAATAATAATAATAATAATAATACAAAAAAAATGTATTTATTAAGCACACTTTCATGACAGCATTAACCCAAGGAGCTTCACAGAAAATACACAAAATTCACAAAAAAAACATCTAAAAAGAAAAGTCTTAAGAGGAGACAAAAGTCTTAAGATAAAGATTAAAAATTAAAAATGTAGCAAAACATCTAAACTGTGTGAGATTAGCTAGGCTGGAGATGATGTCATCCTGTGGGAAAAAAAAGATTAGCTAACTGACATGGAACCAAAAAAGGGAACAGTCCATTCATTTCTTTAAATGCAGATAATATTCTGAATGGCAACCACTGATAATCTTATCTTATTGTGAGAACTACTGAAACGTTACTTGGTCAACTGTTATCTAAATAACGGACCAACAAGACTGCACATTCACGTAATTCCATAACACAAAGGACAATATTGTATCAGGTAAGGGAGTTTATTTGTAAACATTAATGCAATGAATTGTCTCCATCATTCAAAAGCAAAACTAAATCTTCTAGTCAATGTGGGTTTAATCAGATGTTGAGCTAATGATAACACTATCATGAGCTAGTGCTAGAGCTTTGATGTTAAGATAAGGTCATCTATGCAAGGTAAATTACTGCCCGCTCAGTAGATATTGTGCCAACATGTTGTCCTGTTCTGAATGGTTCTGCCAAAAACCTAATTTACAAACTTTTTTTCTCCCACTTACCACAGATCGGTTGCTACATTTTTGAAGTCTAGGTTTTGCTTCTTCAGTTTAGAACTGGAGCAGCCAGGCTAACAGTGCTAACAATTACTAGAACCCAGTAGTCACACAATTTTTTTCTGTAAAATTACATCTCCAAAACATCTTTCAACCCACTCAAACCACTTCCAGGTGTTCATTAGGATCACGCAGAACTGTCAATGTGGTTTAGAGCTTAGTATGACTTGGTGTGAACTATGAAAATCAATAAAACTGCAGGCAGCCACATTACAGCTTTGTAAACACCAGCCCTGATGCTGTCTGAAAAGGCTGCCTGTAGCCATTTTTGTTTATTTTTTGGGCCTCAGTAAGTCATACTGTGCTCTAAACCGGTGTTTCTCAAATCTGGTTCTGGAGACCCACTGCCCTGCACTTTATAGTGTTTCTTCTGCTCCCAACACACTTGATTCAACTAATCAGCCCATTAACAGCCCATTATTGAGCTAAAGTAGCTGCGTTAAAGCAGAAAAAGCATAAAATGTGCACCAGGGTTGAGAATCATTACTTTGAACCACATTGATAAGTCTGTGCAATCTTAATAAAGACTTGGATGCAGTTTAAGCAGGCTGAGAGATGTTTTGGAAATATATTTTTATAGAAAGAAATTGAGCTGTTAGTGTGACTTAAATACTAGTGCTTGTTAGCATCAGTAGCCCTGTAGCTCCAATCCTAAACTAAAGAAACAAAATTTGGAATACAAACATGTCTTGGCTGAGTGAATATCTGTGGTACGCAGAAAACTGGGTCAACTGGATTTTTGCCAAACTATTCTATAGCAACTGTTCTTATTACGTTATTTATGTGGCTTTCAGTTATACGCATCAGGTTTCTGGGATTAGTGTATACTATACACACACACATCTATTGATTTGCTGAGATTATCTTATACTCAAGGTTTACTCATTTTAGAATTGCGTGTGTTTAAAGATAGCCCGGGGACTTATGCATCCAGGCTCATGTTGTTCCCCCAAAAAAATTTAATTGTACAAAAAGAAGAGCATGCATCATCTTTGGCGTCTTTCCAATCTATCTAGTTTGCGCACTTAGAAGGCATAAAAAATAAAAAACCTCTAGGTGACTGGACAGAGCCTTTTATAGTATGTCTACTAATTGCTGCCTAAAATACCCAGTTTGCCATGGTGTTAGCTATTTTCAGCATAAACCTTTAATATTTACAACTCTTTATTAGAGATGACCCTGCAAAAGTACACTGTAGAAGCTTTGCAGAGGCTAACCATATCATAAACTAACATTGAACTAAATATGTATTAAATGCAACTTCACATGAAGTTGACATAACCCTAAACCTAACCTAAAATTCAAACTCAAAACTTACCCGTAACCTATTCCTATGTTTCAAACAGTTTGTTAACAATGAAAACATCTGTGGAATATCCATAGGGAACACTTAACGTGTGCCCCAGATTGCTAATGCTAACATTAACTTCTCTGCTTTTCAAGAGTATCTGCCACAGGAAAAGACACAACTCTTACAGCCAATCAGGAGTTGCTGTAACTCCACCACCACTACTAAACACAAAATATGTGTTTACCATGCTAACGCCAACCCAATACTGGGCTGTTTGCGGTCTGTGGGGCTGTTTCAGCAATTCTTGCTACATAAAAAGAAGCAGGACACATGACGAAGGACTTTACATTCAGTTGAAATTAGTCTCGTGCCATTACTTCCATATTGTCCATTACCTCTAAGAGTAGACCTTTCCAGTAGATGCATTAGATTAGAATACCAATGCACTAATCCTGGGGTCAAAGCAGACACCAGTGAGAAAGCATAACAAAAAGCACTCACCACTTGCAGGATGGTGGGGTTGCAACCGATAATAAAAGGCAGGCTGCGGAAACCTTTGATACGATGAGCGATACGTACAGGCAGCTCTTTGTGCAAGTACCTGGCACTGCTCTGTAAATATGACACACATCATAAATCAGTAGACAACCAAGGGATTAACTATGCCAGACAACTGAAAATCGTCCAGCAGAGAACATTAAGTTAATGCAAAACAGTGGTATGACAGACATACCATATTAGGGCATAGCTTACAATAAGTGATCTAGTACTGCTACACAGTCAAAGCAAACGCTTAAAATAGTTTTAAAAAGCAGGTAGTTATAAAAGAGAGGCTGTAATTACCAAGATATGGCTTCCATCTGGAGACTTGCCTGCATACAGTAAGGTGCTTGGTGTGAGTCTAACAGAAGGCTGAGGAGACAAAAAAAAATTTGTTTGGTATTGTGTAGGCCATCTTAATTACAGAGATGAATTAATTATAACTACATGAGTAGTAACACAATAAATATGCCAAAACTGTTCTTCAGAATTCAGATGCGTTACTAGCTATAGAGGGTGTACTGTTCTAGACAACCTGAAGGCAAGGTATTACCTTGCATAACATTTGGAGGAGTGAGTGTAAATTATATATTAGTTCATGACTTACAGGACATGTGAGATAGAGGACATACTTTAACCATTTGGCCACCATCCATGTAGAAGATTCACAAATATTAAAGGGGAATTCTGCAGATTTCTTCAAAAGTTCTACATAATTTAGTTATTGAGATGTAAACAAAGTCATTCAGAATGGTTTGATACGAAATGGTGCATTGTAGAGAAATGTACTGACTCAGATTTCTTTACAGTGGTGGTGATAAGAACCAAGGGTCACTATGTTTACAACACAGACTTCTGATGTGCCATTTTATTTACTATCCAAAACCACCAGTAAACTTATGTGCCTTCTGAGTTTTGTGTGTAACGCTGATGGTAAAATAGTGTTAAATCTGAAAAAATAAGCCTTCTTTTGGGGACGATTTTGCTGTACGCCGCCTTACATGTACCCTCTGATATGAATGGATTAATAAAATACTTTAGGTCAAAACCTTACGTCAGAACTATCGTAAATCAACGTCTCGGACATCAGGGAGTGTATTTGTGACCATTTCATGTAATAACTTTCTGTGAGGGAACGTTCAGAGGCACTAAACTCTTCAGACATCTGTTTTTTTATCGCTACTGCTGTGAACAATTCTGACTTGGCAAGTTTCTCTAAAACACAGCATTTCGCATTAAACCACTCTGAGTGATCTTGTTTACATCATAACCATTTGATTATACACAAATATCGAAAAATCGGTGCACTTCCCCTTTAACTACTAAAAAAACACAGTTTACAGTCAGCTGAATGTAGTGCAGGTTGTAGGAGTGCATACCGTTAGAACAGTAACAGTACAGTCTCTGCAGTCTCTCATACTGTTTCTTATGCATACTTCGAAGCAGAACCACCTACTCGAATCATACAGACTTCTGATTAAGATACTCTAATGCGACTTGAGGCAAGAGCACAAAGTCTGCGAGCTGACCTTGTGCTGACCTGCCGCGGTCGGGAATACCTTCGTATGATATTGACACTAGGCTGGTAGCAAACACAGACTCCACAGACAGCTGCAATACAAATAATTGGCAATTAGGCTGAAAACAGGCCCTTTTCAGCCCAAACAAAACATTGCGCCACGACGTGTGGTTCAGAGCCTTCACGTTTCACGTTACCCTGAAGTAACAGTTAGCCCTCGGTTATGAGGGTCATTTGAAGGGGGGTGGGGGGGGTACTAAGCGAGCTGGCTAACGCTTTCGCCAACAAATTTTATTCGTCTTATGGTGCTTATGCAATGGCTGGTCATCTGGAGCATACAGCTAATGTATCTACATCTAGCTAAGAGAAATGACAAAGTAACGTTGAGCTAAGCTTTCCTAAACCGGTCATCTTAATCCAATGCCCTCACTGTTAGCTACCGTTACTGCTAACTTAACTACTGGTCCCCCAACAACCAGCTAGGCAGTATCCAGACAAGGTAGTGCAGCAGATATTTTACCCATTTGTTGGGTACACAAGGCTAATGTTGGCTTCTTATTCTAATTTTCCGTTCCACCTTAAACAGTGCAGTAGTTACATTCTGGTACATGCGCCAGACTGTAACTGCTGCACTATTTAAGGTGGAACGGAAAAATTCAAATAGTCGGCTGGCGAATAGGAAGCTAATTTCATCTTCGTGTGCAGTACGTCAGACAGCAAAAATACCAACCAATTCAACTACTAACGTTACTGAATAACAGTGAATACTCCCAGCTCTTAAAACCGTTTTTGCAGTTTTGAATAACGTTAGCCAGCTAGCTAACACAAAAAAACAGCTGATTACACGCGTATCGCTGAATGTGCAGACGTCGGTAAAAACGTTTCCTCAAAGTCTCTAAAACATGACATGTCACTGTTTTAGATTTACTGAAGCAAGGAAATGCGTGTAAAGGGTATTAGATATGTTTATTTACTCATCAGCCTCTCGGAAAGCAACAATTTAGCCGGCGTTGCTATCCTGTCAGTGCGGAGCCGTTACTGTAAGTAACGTCAGTGGACGTTAGGTCCACTCCAGCATGCAGACGCGTTAACGTTACCTTTTCAGCGGATGCGTCGATGGCCGACTGGTTGTAAAAAGACGTCACGGTTTTAGATCTCTCTCTGGCCAGCTCTGAGTAGCTCGAAATGGACGACGTAGACCGAAACCTTGCGTTAACGCCGTTTTCTAGAGCCGAAACGAGACCAACAGCTTTCTGGGATGATGGAGGCAGCAGAAAGCCCATTATCCTCGGAGCTCCGCTGCCAAGCGCCTGCACAGCTCTGCCTGTCAGTCTGCGCCGCATTCTTGCTGCTCTTTACGAACCAAACACGGTCCCCTTTTCCCTGTAGCGTAAACCAACCGGCCGGCTTTCACCAGGCCATCTAAAACGAATGGTGGTGTTGTGCACAAAGGCACGTAGCTACCTACTACAGCCCCATAGCACCACTGAGCAGCACACAGCGAGCTTTATGCATCCAAAGACCAGTCCGGGGCGCTGGTGTCACGAGACGCAATGTACAAACCAATCAGAGCTCTCGGGGGCGGGTCCAACCCAGTGACCACGCCCACTGATACGCCCTTACGTATTGTGTCGTTGAGGACAATGAGGAAAGCACAGCTTGCCTAGTTGGTGAATTAATGACGACCGAGGAGCTGCAGATCACACCTAAATTAAAATGTAATACTATGATGTTACATTACTTTACATTACATTAACGTTAGAAAATTCAAAAAGTATTCAAAAAGTAGCATTTTATTTAACACTAGCCTGAAAATGAAAAGTAACAAGCAACAAGTTCTCTGGGCCTCCTCCTAAATCTCAGTGTTTAGTATGCTTAATAGGACAGATTTAGGCCAAGACCACCGTCCCAGGCAAATTAACCATAAACAACTGGTATAGTTAGTAGAACTGCTTTTGACGTTGTGCAAGAGATTCTGATCCTTTTTGTTTGCCTACATATATGCAGTCATTTGCAGAAGATTGGGCACCTCTGGTCAAACAGCATGTTTTGTTGATTTTCTAAGTGAAAATAATGTAATGTTAATGCATCCTCTACAGAAAACACTTCTGCACATTTCCATGCACAATTATGGTTTATTTGCTGGATTTAACAAATTAGAAACAACAGAACATAAATTGTGGCCTGTTGAAAAGTTATGGCAAATTTAATTTTTTGTTTCATTTTTTCCCCCAATATGTTAAACTCATCAAATAAATAGAAACTAACTGTGCACCAAACCTTACAGAAAATTGTTTTTATTTAAGTGTGTTCTCCGTAGAGGATGTTTTAACTTATTGTCACTTAGAAAATCAACAAAACATTTCACTTGGGGTGTTCAAACATTTGTTTACGACTGTGTGAGCAACAATGTACTGGCATTATACTATGGCATGAATGCACAATGGTGGTGATATTTAAGTTTTCAATTGCAGTCACAAACACACATTTGTTTACCATTTTTTTATACTTCCCAGGGAAAACAAGTTACAGTCATTGCTTATCAGTACAACGTGATGTTCTTTTTAAACAAGACATGCAAGTGGCAGTAAAGAATATGTACAAAAACATAAAATAAAAATAAAAAAAAAAAGCACAGAATAGATTTAGTCATTCTTACAACTAAATACTAGCCAGCATATACAGCCTTCCTCTCTGGTATATAGTCAGCTTATAAATGCTGATTCCAGATCAGCAATGACAACTGCTAAAACTCACATGACGCCTTCAAAGTTAAATCCCAGCAATGCTGAGCATTTGAACAAAAATAAAAAAAAATATCTTAATTCTTTAAAAAGTCCATTCCTTGAAAAATGTTTGTGTAACTGCCACAGCCCTTGAGTGCTCACTTCAGTTAATCTGTAAGATTAACATGTTTCAAGATGAACGGCAGAAGGATGGATCTCTCGCTTTCATTTTCTTTTTTTTAATTATTCAGTGGCTCTCTTCCAAACCACCACCATGTTCTTGTCACTAAGGGCAACCAAATAATGAAGCTTGGGATCCATGGCAACGCTATTGATGGTAGGCCCCTCGACTGGGCCCACTCCAGGTCGTACCAGAGATGGCCACTCCAGCACCTGAAAAAACAATGCATTATTGAGTTAGCTGGAACACAAAGATCTGGTAGTGTTTGTTATGCAGAGATAGACAACTATCCATGTCCTTGTCATCTCTAAACACTAGAGAGAACACCATCTACTGACTGACATTCAGACCTGCTTTCTACCTCAAAGAACAGTTCAACTAATGTAACAGTGAATTAAAATGGGTAGATTTTATGCCAAATATCAGCCAAGACGTTTGGTTTTCTTCTACTTCTGCACCAGAGTTGTGCAAACTGTATGTCAGTCATTACAGACTTGCCTCAAATCACAACAAGTTATTAAATAGTCTCAAAAAGACTTGCTTATATGGTTTCTGACACCATATAATACATTATTATCAAAAAATGCAAAAAGTATGTTGTATAGCTAAAAATAGGGGACATATCCTACATGTTTCTTGTATTTCACTCTTTTCCTTGAGGTCCACTTATGACATTTGTATGGGTTTATGTACAAAAAAACAGCCATAATTCATTTTTACATGACCATTTCCAAACTTTCTTTATTCCTTACAATGAAACAAAAAAGACTTTTGTTACTGTGCCTTTAAAACTGAAATATTCAAACACAACAGAGCTGACTGTCTGTCCTGTATCGTGCCTTGTTCAAAAAACAGGCTGGAACATTACTATAACTTCAGTGTGAATGGGCAGAGCCATCATGCTGTAGGCTGAATAGGTAGATGTATGACATCACAAAAACAGTTCATTCAAAACTGATGTTTTTGCAGCTTTGTTTCTATATGTGGACACTATGGACTGGGGAGTAAACAGTATGTTTTGAATGTTTATATACTACATCAAACACTATTTAAAAATTATATGGGCCTTTTAAAGCCTGAACTTTGCTTGTACTTTTGTCCTTTACTACATGCAGAGCAATGTCCAACAGAGGTTCTAGCTTGATGCTATATCCTGTTTACAGGGCAGCAGTGAGTAATGTTTGTTGATTTGAGCTCCAATTATGTCGTCAGTGGGGAGCTGCTAATTATCGCTAGAAAGCAAAATAGCTAATCAACCAAGAGCTTGTAGTTTAATGAAACAAAAAATGTAAATTGCAATTATTTCTATAGCAATTAACATTTAACCACAAACTGTATGATTGTGAAATTGACTAAGATTCTAAAGTGACCAGAATTCTAGGAGTAAAAACAACCTTCAAGCATGTACCATAAAGCACCTGTGATGACTATTTTCTTTCTTCCTCCATCACTTAAAACGCTCTGCTTTCAAAAACACACAAACACTGAGAGAAAAAGATCATGATCTTGTGATATTGGACTACTCTATCACTAGCAGGACAATTACTATATCTCAAGCAGCCACACAGATGTAAGTTAGTCATACCTCAGTCGCAGCAACTGGTTTTCCACTCTTGAAGTTGGACCTTACGAGATCTGTGATGTGGTACGTCCATAATTTTCCATTTTCATCTCCACAAACCACATAGCCAAAGTCTGTAGAGGGGCAGAAATAACAGCACAGCTGAAGATTCCTTAAACTGATAACATGAGGGACAGTTTGTATGCAAAGAATAAATCATCAATAACTTGATCATGGACTCATGAAGTCAAAAGCCCAACTGGGCCTGGATTACTTTTACCCAGGGAGGTACTGCGATTTAGGTGATAACCGTTGAGATCTGCAATGTTTCTCTAGTACAAATCTGCAATGTCACTAATCTGACAGTCATATAAGCTGTCTCAGTAACAGTACTCCTGTTTGAATTGACCTTTCAGTAATATAAAATATAAAACCTGCTTGTAGCAACATGTCCTTATACTACAGTGTTTTTATTAAATGTTGCTGCTGTTGCTTTACTGTTGATTTATACCCATTCAATCTGGGTTGTCTGTGGTAATTTTGGGGAATTATACAGTTACTTTCTAATCTGTGAGCCAAATCCTAATTTGCAAATTACATTACAGAACATCCCCTGGTCAAACTAGTCCGATATTGTTATATCACTTGGATTTCTAGCTCAAATGTCAGCCAAATATACACTCTATGGACAAGAGTATTAGGACAGACCTCTTAATCATTGAATTAGGGTGTTTCATTCAGTCCCATTGCCACAGGTGTATAAAATCAAGCACTTAGCCATGCAGTGTGCCTTTACAGACATTTGTGAAAGAATGGGTCATTCTACAGAGCTCAATGAATTCGAGCATGGTGTTGTATGCTGAACTTCATGGCATGAGTTTCCATGGCCGAGCAGCTGCATGCAAGCCTTACATCACCCAGCACAATGTCAAGTGTCAGATGGAGTGCTGTAAAGCATGCCGTCATTGGACTCTGGCACAGTGGAAACATATTCTGTGGAGTAATGAATCAATGCTCTCTATCTGGCAGTCTGATTGACGAGTCTGGGTTTGGCGAATGCCAGGAGAACATTACCTGCCTGACTGCACTGTGCCAACTGTAAAGTTTGGTGGAGAAGGGATAAAGCTATGGGGTTGTTTTTCAGGGTTTGGCCTCGACCCTTTAGTTCCAGTGAAGGGAAACCTTCCAACTTTGTGGGAACAGTTTAGAAAAGCCCTTTTCTGTTCCAGCATGACTGAGCCCAAGTGCACAAGGCAAAGTCCATAAAGGCAAGGTTGGGTGAGTTTGGTGTGGAAGAATTTGACTAGTCTGCACAGAACCCTGACCTCAACCCCACTAAACACCTTCAGGACACCTAAAACGGAGATTGTGAGCCAGGCCCTCTTGTCCAACATCAGTGTCTGAGATCACAAATGCTCTTCTGGATGAATGAACAAAAATTCCCACAGACACTCCAAAATCTTGTAGAAAGCTTCCCAGTAGAGGGGAAGCTGTTACAGCTGCGAAGAGGGGACCAACTCCATATTAATGGCTATGGATTTAGAATGGGATGTCATGAAAGCTCCTGTGGGTGTAATGTGTAGGTGACCCAATACTTTTATCCATATTATGTACGTAATTCTGCACAAAATAAATATAAAAAAGTCATTAGGTGTATAGAATCTATAAACTCAACACAGCTTACCTGGGCAGGTGTTTAAAGACAGGTATGGGATGTCGGTTTTAGACCATTGCAGCTCAGCTAGGATAACAGCAGAGACTACCTTCTTCTTCCCCTGTTGCGAAGCCCTTGTAGCACTCCAGCTCCACAGATAGATAGAGCCCTGCATATGGCTTTTAGATGCTAGGAAAATAAGACAAAGAGAATGAGTGTGTAATTAAAAAGCATTTTGTGAAATGTTGTGAGAAAATCAATGTGCAATATGGAAATTTGATCCATTACCAGGTCTAAGCACATGGCAATTAAAGTTTTTATTGTGTATAAAATAACAAATTAATATGACAAGTGATTGCACTTTCTAACGTTAATGTAGTTACTGCTACAGATGTACCAACACTGCACCCTGCAGGCCTTCTTTAAGTGGATAAACTTTTTTGCCAAAATGTAAATGCAAATGATGTCATACGAGCGATCATGTGTTTCAGTTTTGCCCAGCTGTAGCTATCAAACATTAGGCGGCAGCTATCAGTGAAATGACAAAGAACTGAAAATGTGCCTTGATCTTAACAAAAAACAAAACAGTGATTTTAGGCAGACATAAAGTACCTGCAATTAATTAAAGCTGCACTATGTAAGACTTTAAACTGAAAGAGTCAGGGGAAAAAATTATGCTAAAATATGGTGTGCGTCTGCTGCTGTGAGTCATTCTGAACTAACAATTTAAAAGTCAGAGGCATCGGGTCAGATTTTGCTCAAACATCAAGTTTTTTTTGTCATCTCACTCCATATTTTCTTTAAATGATGTAAAGAATTTATCTACACTTGCTATTGGAACCGCATGTTTATTTCCATAATTTACAATAATGCTTTGTGACATTTTAGTTTTTTGCATAAATTTAATTCGACAGCTGGATTGAAACCTGTAACACAGACTGCATGACAAAGTCAGGCAGTGTAACTGAGACACTACTTACTCACCTACTATGTCATCTGTTAGAAAGCTGAGTCCATCAATAGTGCGATAGTCATTCTTCTTGTCCTTCTTCTTGTACACAGGAAATACAATCTCCATCTCTTCTGACCTAAAAGCATGTACAGACACAGACTTGAATACACAAACGATGGATTTTATGGACATTTACTTTATTTGCAAGGACAAACAACCCATCATCATCATGAGTGGACGCTATTAAAGACTATATAGACTTCCAGGCAGATATTTCTACAACAGTTTTTCCAGATCCCCCTTTCTGGCAAACGTAACACAGCTTCAACAGAACTAACTCGCCTTATAAGGCGTGGTAGTCATCACAAGCTAATTGCTTGGTTGTCGCTTTGACTTTATTGACTTTATTATTCATGCTAGCAGTAAAGATACTGATATTGAAAAAGAAGCTAAATTTTACATTACACAAATAATTACTACTACATACAAGACATGAAACACAAGTAAAAATCATCCTGAACAAATGAGCTACCTGATCCACAGTCCTACTCTTACATTATTCATGAACACATGGTCAGAAAAAAAGCACCTCTTCTGTGTGTTTTTGCTGAGCTGGATGTCGAAGCTGTAGAGGCCATCTTCACAGCCAGAGATGAGGTGTGTGTCCGGGGAGCAGGGCGGCAGGCAGAGATGTAGTGGAGTGGAGCCGGTTTCCAGAACTAGCAGCTGACTATTAGCAAAAGAAATACAAAGGATTTTACAAACATTTGGCCAGGGCTGTAAACAGAGCTGGCCAATATGGCATTACTTAGTATCATATTGCCCAACCCTACACACTTAGAAATGATAGTCCTTCAAGGGTTATTTAGTAAGGAAAATTGTTCTATATAGAACCATGAACATTTGAAGAACATTTTCCTTGATTTAAGGATTCTCTGCATCATGAAAGCATTCTTCAGATTGATGGAGAATGTGCTGTTGATGGTTCTATATAGCACCAAAAAGCATTCTTTTATTGTTACGATGTCAGGCTTGTTACAACAGTAGAACTCTTTTTGGTGCTATACAGGACCCTTTTCAAAAAGGTTCTATACAAAACCATCTACAGCACATTCTCCATCAATCTGAAGAACTCTTTCCTGATGCAGAGAGCCCTTTAACCATGCAAAGGGTTCTTTGAGTGTTCATGGTTCTATACAGAACCACTTTCTTTACAAAAGAACCCTTGAACTATCTTTAAGTGTGTAGGTGTAAACACTTGACCTCACAACAATTCTGTTATTGTGATTATTTAGGAAACAATTCAATGCATTTTAAAACAAAAACACACAAATGTGACTGGAGGAGTTATTACACAGTAATAGAACAGACAATATAAACAGAAAACTAATAAAAATATAAAAACAAGCTTTTTTGGATTTTTACATTTAAAAAAAGCTACAGAATTTTATTTTGGCTAAAAAAATAATGCGTTGTTGTCCATTTGAAGTCAATTACATTCATTATGATCAATTATAGGAATTTAGAATAGAGAATAGAGAATTTTATGCTGGCCTAGGGGTGCAAAGCAAAAAAAAGCCCAATAATAAAACGGCTGTCACTATCAGTATCAGACATATAAAAAAGAAATCATGATCAGCCAGTGCATTTCTAGAGCACTAGAGCATACTTCTCTGAATATATTATAACTGATTAAAACATGTAACTTTCCAAAAATACTTTAACAATAATCGTCACCAATTTTAAGACCCAAATTGATTTAGCTGAATCATCACCTTCAGATCAAATCACCGTAACAGACTGAATCCTTTTTACATTCTTATTGTCCATTTCCATTAGTTCAGCAATGTAAGGTAAAGTTAGTTTGTAGACGAAAAGAAGTAAGACAGAAAACAACAAGAGCTACAAACCTTGTTTTGAAATTGTAGTCACGGTCCAGCCCTCCAATGTCCCACATGACAATCTTGTTGTCGTATGTGCCAGCTACAAACATACAAATACATGCCTATTACCAAATCAGACTCTGACAATTCAAATACTGCAAAAGAACTCCTCATTTCTAGACCAACTGTGATCAGCTCTGTTCCTGGAGAACTAGCTTCCAGCAGAGTTTTACCTCCAACACCAAACCTAAACACACTTCATACAATTTATTAAGGACTTCTGAAGGCAGTCATTAGCTGGATCAGGTGTGGTGGGTCAGGGTTCTGAGCTAAACTCTGCAGAGTGGTAGATTTCTATGAGCAGGGCTGGTGACAACTAGGGCTGGGCAATATTTAAAGAATAAAATGATTTAACAACAAAAACATGAATGTCATAATATGATATCAAAATAATAGTAAATAATATCTGTTGCTTTAATCTAACAGGTGCTGCATGTCATGTATAAAGTGCACAAAATGGATTTATTTAAAAAAAGAAAAAACTAAACACAAACTACTTGGCAGCAATAGCACTGCTATTTTATGGTTATAAATGAAATCAAATATCACTAAATTATTGCTAAAACCTAAAAAGCAATATCACAGTTTGTGCTCTAGAATTTCTGCACTCACTGAACAGAAAGCTGGGGTGACGCGGGCTAAAGCGCAGGACAGCAATGGCACGGCGGCTGGCACGGAACTCTCCGTATGCCAAGTTGACTCTGGGGTGGATGAGCTTCACCACCCCCCTCTTCCCTCCTGCCGCCAGGATGCTACAGGAGCGGGCACAGCCTCCCTCTCTCGACATCAACAATGTGCTCCATGCCAACGTGAAGAACTCCTAAAAGAAGTGTTAATGTTTATTCATGCACAGACTACTAATAATGTTACAGTAACTATGTTTACATGCACATCAGTGGCTCTAAGAGTGCTTGTCTTATAGGATTATCCTCTCAAAATAGCCATAAATACAAGTTACTCATTCAAGCTTCCATTCTTTTCGGAAATACATACGTAGAAACAAAGAAATCTGCATGGATATTTTTCCACACCTCCAAAATTCAGTCTTAGAAGTTGCTTGAATTTTCTGCTTCTCATGATCTAAGTCAGGGGTGTCAAACTCAACCACTAAAAGGGCCATATTAAAAATCTCAACAAATCCATGGGCCAGTTGCATTTTCATTTCATTTTTACATGACCTGAACTGGCCATTTCAAAATATGGCAAAACTGCTACAGCAAAATAGGCACTGAATACTTAACCTATTCAAAAATTATTTTAAATGAAAACAAATTGTTTTATATAAAACAACAGGCTACATTAGCTGTTTAACTGTTAAACATCTTTAAATGTCCCGTAGGAAGGTTTTTAAAACTGCCTATTTGCTTGAACACCATCTTTTCTTTTTGTGTAGCCGCTGGCCCATAGATTGTTCGGGGAAGAGGGTCTGAGCTCACATTATGTTGCAGTGCATGCTGGGGATTGTAGCGCAGGGCATGGTGAAATAAGCTAATATTAAAAGAAAATTAAAATAATTTCACAGGCCAAATAGGATTGTGCCACAGGCCTGACTTGGCCCGTGGGCCTTGTGTTTGACACATGGGATCCAAGTAATCCCAAACATAATCAATGATGTTGAGGTCTGGACTCTGGGGTGGTCAGTCTATTGTTCTGAGAACATCAGCAGCTTCTTTGATTGGTTTGCTTAATTTCTTTTTTTGTCTATTTTCTTTTCTCAGTAACAGCTTCCAGACAGTTACATGTCCTTTCAGACCCATAGCGTTGTCTTCTCAAAGCGGAAGTATGGACATGCTCAGGGAATTTTTCAGATCTGAAGCAGGAGCGGAGCTTGATTTTCTCCTCTCTCTCAAAGATGAAAGCTTTAAGTGCTGTTTTGGTAGCCAACCAGGTCTTTTAGTAGTTTTGGTAGTCAACCAGGTCTTGCATGGCGATCTTCTCTTGACTTTCCCCTTCTTCATGCAAGTGCATTATCTTACATCTGATCTCCTCAGAAATATCTCTTGAAAAATTGTTAACTTGTACTTAACAATTAGACCTAAAACTAAATAAATTAAGTGTGGTCTCTGACTTTTACACAGTACTGTATGATTACATAAACAGCACAATTTGGAGTAAAAAAGAACTTATTTAGGCCATTGGGTACATGTTAACATAGGAAATGATGTTGCTTACTTTACAATACTTGACCCAAAATATTACCTAATGAAATCAACCTTTAATTCATTATTGGGAATGTTTGGATGAAACCTGAAACGGCTCAATTTAGAGCAAAATAGGGAAAAACCTACTCAGCAGTCATAGAACAAAATTATTATAGATGCATTAATAGAGCATCTCGCCACCTGACGGTAAGAAATTGTACTACACAGTAAAACACTGGGGACATACCTCACCAGGGACCTTGTATTTCTTTAGTACGTGCCCAGATTCACAGTCTATCACACACACCGACTCCCCTCCACAAGTGGCCACTGTCCACACCCAGCCACTGGCATCTAAAACAAACGACAAACATCGTCACCAAAACATATAAGGGTAATTGTACAGGAGAAGGCAAAAACATTGTTTACTTTTAATGTGAGTAAATGCAAACGATGTATCATGTAAACTGATAATGTTTTCCCATCATTTCCTTTCTAAAACAACTTTAGGTCTAAAACTAGACAAAACCTGCAAAAAATGCTTAGAACTAATGTAGTCTCTCAAAACGACTGAACACAAAAGGTATGAACTTGCTTAGGATGCACTATTAATTCTGTACTCTTCCCCCCTTATTGTTTTATTTCACTTGAGTGGGTGGGGTTACATCTCATTTGCACTTCTATGAATGAACTGTAACAATAAAATAAAGGGAAAAAATGGTTATTGTCCACCAAAGGCACTGAATACTCACCACTGCTGTCCTGTACAGGTTCAAAGGAACAGGCCCACAGCTGGGTGCTGAAGTCCTCTGGACTGTTCTCCTTACTGTGACACTGCAGGACATGAAGTGGCTGCAGACTGGCTGGCTCCTGGCACAGCAGGAGAGAGACACACATGGTGATGAGCTAACGATTTTGTGATGAACCACTGACCACAATACACAAAATACAGAAATGTGAGAGACACAAATAACAGCCAGTGGGAAGGCAATTTTCTGTACTAGTGGTTAGATTTTGACATGAAATATTGTCTAGATAGAAAGGGGAATTTGTGGCTCATTACATTTTAATACAAAATTTTTATTGATTTTAACAAGGGTGTTATAATATGAATATGAATATTAGTTTTTTTTTAAACACAGTAAGACAATATGCTCTGCAAGTTAATACACTCAGATTTTATCCTACAACAATATTTCTGATATTAGACAAACTGATATAATTTAGAGTGATATTCCTAAAGAGGTCAACCACAAAAGCAAGAAAAAACTGCACTACAACTGAAACTATTTAGAGTTTGGGTCCTTTTAAATGAATTCGTCTCCTTGCTTAACATATGTTTTCACCAGGCACTGCACTCCTTTTCACATCTGTATGAGTCATGGTGCAAAAACTATAATACATGTTGTGTCATAAAATCTGTATATCATTTTAATGTCCATTCATACCTGTGGAACTTCGTATTTGATGGCCTTCCTGGGTGTTCTACTCTCTGTCTTTTTGGGAGTAGCGGTGTGTTTGCTCTGTTGATTCGCAGGCTGATCTTTAGCCCCCTTTAAAGCGGGAGTCCCAGGGGCCTTTCTGGGACTTGCAGTGGCATTTATTGTTTTTTGTGGAGTGTTCTGCAGACGGTTTGATTTTCTCTGACTTGGCTCAGCAGCAGTTCCACCATTCATTACAGTCGTTCTTGGGCTGGATAAGCTCAGGTTGGAGTTCTGAGTGGTGCTCTGTACTCGGCTGGATTTTCTTGGACTCGCCACAGCAGTGGTAGTGCTGGCCAAGCGGCTCGATTTCCGTGGACTGGCCTCAGTGGCTGCTGCGTCGTTCATTGTCCTTCTCTTCCGAGGGCTTTCTGTCTCACCGTTTGCTCCCAGATCACAGTGCTTCCTCTTGGAAGGAGAAAGAACCGTCTGAAAAAAAAGGACACAGTGCTTTAGAGTATGATTCTGGCCAAACTTCAGAACAGGACCAAAAGATGCAACTGTATTCCATATGGTGACTACAAGTTTTTATATAGTCATGTTCTGATTGTGCTTTCTTATTGAGCAGTCTTACCTCATTGTCTTTAACAGGTGTCTCTGGTGTACCGCCTTCTTCCTCTTTCTCAGGGTCAGTAAGTGATTTAAGGTATTCCTTTGCAATCATCTCAACCTAAATCCACGATTCAAAAAGGCAAAATGGAATTGAAACAACGTACAATGCATATGTGCATCTAACTACCTAAGTTTCCATCAACTTTCTGTGGAAATTGTAAGAGACAAAATAAAAATTCATAAACTTTTGTGATTTTTGCCGCTTGTTACCATCAAACTGCCTCTTAAGTCCAGTCCCAAATGGCACGCTCACAGTCCTGCAATCCACAACTGTGTGTGTGCACACGAGGACCATTAGGCTATGGGGTGTCCTATTTCACATTTTGCTGTTCAATAAAAAATAAAGTTGTGTTTGACCAGACTCCATGTCAAATTTCATGTTTGTCACAACTTGTGTACCTTTAGCTTTCCTGACTTCCCCATAAACCAACTATTTTTATTCATTTTATAATCCCCCCCGCCCCATTTCATTTACAATATTCTCGTCTCCTCCTCAATCCAATTCTAACTCTCGGCTGTGCTGTTTGTATTGGTTTGTGTCTGTTAAAAGAAACTTGTCAGGAAAATCTGTCATGACAGTAAGTTAATGCGTAAACCTGCTATTTTTCTCAAAAACATGTTTCCAGTGTAGGTTGTCCCATCATTTCAAATAACAACATACATAAAAGATTACAGAAAATTTCCATTCTCATGGTGTAAATCAACAAACTTTTTGATGTGATAAAAATATCCTTTTGGATGAATACATATATACTGATATGTGACCTGTGTACATGTCCATGTCAGTCTTTAATATTATTTGTTCTATGCACCTACACCAAGAAAAGTCCTGACATGCACCTACAGCAAGAAAAGTCCTGAACAAATAACAAATCCCTGTTTAACACAAAAAGCAACTTCATATTTAAGCACCTACCCTCCACTTGGTGTAGTCATTTAAAGAGCTGGGACCGTATTTGACTTGGAAGCAGGCTGCATTTACAAATTTCTTCTCAATTGCACTGAGGCTCTGTGCAGTCAGTGGATCAGGCAGACTGAAGTCCTTTTCCCACACCCCAATCACCTGTAACAGATTTACAGCAGGACGCTTGCAGTCATTCCACACAATACAGAGTTGATCAAATTAAATTAAGCCCATTTCTGAACAGCTTTACTGAGGCCTTTATAACTGTACATGACAGTCAATTTCACTTACCCTGTGCCAAATAATGGACTAGTATCCCAATACTTTTAAGAGGGTTCTTGTGCATATATAAAGTAAGAGTTGGGAGCTGTGAACCGATGGTTATATTCAATACTTTTTGTGTACATATACGTCACTACATAGAAATTCATAATATTGATAATCAATAATAATTGATTTTGGGATTACATTTATCTGCATTAGTATTGAGGAGAAATATGATGTTAATTCTGTAGGATAAGAAATGCCATGAAATGGGAAAAATAGACATTTTAGCACAGCAACCGAGCGTCGCCTAAATAATTTTCTCTTCCAGAGTATAATAAATAAGTAATTAAATACTGGCTTGTAGCAGTCAAATCTACACATCTTTCGGACGCAGATAATTTTTTAAAGCAATTATCTACCTATACTGATATGATTCAGATATCATCACGCAACCCTAGCAGTTTGTTGTGTTCCATGAGTAGACATTTTTGCACTACTATTACAGCGGGAGAGAGTGGGAGGAAAAGCAATTCCTATCCTATATATTTTGCTGCTAATCCTTCTAGTTTCTTTTGCAAATATTTCTGAATGAATTGCACAGTTTTTTCATAGCTGTCCATTACAGTGGGAGAGAGTGAGATGAGAAACAGCTCCTATCCTTTATATTTTTTCTTGTTTGCAAATCTCAGAAAAAAATTGCAATATATATCATTATTAATACATATTGTGATGATGCTGATTAACAAGCCATTCCTGAAGGGAATTCAAACAATTTTTCAGACCTTCTGCATAATTAAAGGGGTTAAGACGTAAACTAAGTCATTCAGAGTGGTCTGAGGTGAAATGCTTTATTCTAGAAAAACTTATAAAGTCAGGATTGTTCACAGTACTGGTGAAAAACCACAAGTCTGAAGAGTTTTATGTCTCTACAAGTCACCACAAAGGAAGTTATCACATGAAATAGTTATAAATACAATGTCTGACACAGTTGTTAGATATCATTAGCCTAAAACATATTTTTAACAATTCATGAGATTATTTTTAAGCAATTACCTGCCAATACTGATATGAATCCAATATTATCATGCATCCCTAAGAAAAAGGGGGTATTTGTACGTGTAGACATGACATTTTTGTATTACCATTATCTGCCGAGAGACCTGAAGTTAAAGTAGTTCCTATCACTTTTTTTTATTTATTAGACATTATCAATTTTTAAAAGAAAACATCAGGATCTCAGAGATTGCACCCTATAATGCCTAAATATGGAAGTATTCTTACCCGCCTCTTAAGAATCTCACTGCTGACGTAGCGGATGTGGTTGGCTGTGGAACTGATGTCCTTTCCATTAAACATCCTCAACTTGGGCAAGAGGAACATCACTTTGTGCTCATCATTAACCTACAAAAAACAGAGCGCAATCATGAGATGGTATCAATAGCCACAAATGTGTAGTTTCTTCTAAGTGGCAGGACAAACAGGAGGCCTCTTACAGTGAGGTAGAGGTTGTCTTCTAGCCGAAGTTCCTCCAGGCTACTCAGGGCCTCTAGGGTGGTCACATCCTCCATGTCGTTGTTGGAGCAGTCGAGAAGCTTCAGGCGGGGCAGAGAAAGTCCTCTGGGAAGCTCCTGCAGCATGTTGCCTGAAAGGTCTAACTGTTCCAGACCTCGGAGTTTGGACAGCAAGGCCACCGGCAGGTCCTGTCTCTTCAGCCCCATTCGAGAGAGACTACAGACAAAAGGGTTACAAAGACAATCAATGCTTACTCTACTGTATGACTACAGTGTAGAGGTGGGCAATCGGACGATATGTTATTGTCATACATAATGTCACAATTTGCTGAATATAGTCAGCATCGTTAGTGCTTCTACAATACTGCTGTTGGCTGGATATATTTGGTTGGAGGAATATTCTCAGTCCAGCAGTGATACTGAGAAGTTTAAAAACTCCAGCAGCACTGCTGTGTCTGATCCACTCGTACCAGCACAACACACCAACACACCACCACCACATCAGTGTCACTGCAGTGCTGTGAATGATCCACCTCCCAAATAATACCTGCTCTGTGGTAACGTTGAAAAACTTGGTAAAAGGGGGCTAACAAAGTATACCGATCAACAAATGGACTACAGTCCATTTTTACCTGTATGGTAAAATGGACAATGGCCGGAGAAACAAGGAGGTGGTTTTAATGTTACGGATGATCGGTGTACTCTGAACAACTTTGTTTACATCTCAATGTTTAATTGATGTAGTCATTTTGGGAAATTGGTGGAATTCCCCTTTAAGTGGAAGTCTTAGAGCAGGAAAAATACACTAAAATGTGCAGATTAACAGTACAATAGAACCATGGTGGAGGGTTTTAAAGGGTGATGGATCTAATTATTATACATTTTCTCACACCATTTTGTGCTTTAATCTTTACTGACAGTGTTTTAACCAACACAGATTTACCAATCGTCCATGTTCAAGATATAATGTAAAAGAAAGATGCCAGGTACATAGTCCTTAAGGGTCTCATTGCTGAAAATAACACTTACTTCAGAGTCTTAATCTGATCCAGCTTGTTTGTTTTCGGTGAGCCTTTCTCCAGCAATATTTTCTCCGTAATCTTCTCCATTGCTGCACAGCTAGAGGAACAGACAGAGAGTCAGTGCAACAAGACGGACTGGGTTAAATAGGACTGGGGGTCATTCTGTGGTTTCTTTTTAAACCTCTTGCCATTGGGTGCTCAAGTTTCGGAGCTTTTTGCATTAAAATGGACCGGTCGTAACTTAAGTGGCCACTTAACAGCCAGTGATGGTTCGGTTTGACACCACCAGAACTGCAGTCTAGCACGCAGGACTGCTCACACCTTGATGAACACAAGTAGTGTTACAGCAATGAAGTCATTAGACTTATTAAGAAGAAGTCAGGGCTACTTTAGGATTAGGTTTGACGTAAAGTAAATCAGCAAGAAACAGCAACAAAAGTTTTGCCCTGGTCCTCCCAGTCAGATGTATTCATGCTCCAACCCTCAGCGGACCACGCTACACTAGCGTCAGCGCGGACAGCACACCTTCCGTCAGAAAGGCGATGTGACCGCATTAATGGAAATAAAGCTTACTGAAACTATTACAGGCAGGGTAGCTGTATAGATATTACTATATTTAACTAATAACTCTGTACTTACATTGAAACTGTAAATGTGACTTCTGTTTTCCCGGGAAAGTGCAGGCTGACCTCTGACACATTGACGTCACTCTGCGCACAGAGGAGTATTCGCTCCGCCATTTTGAGTGTGGCACGGCGAGTTATCAACCAAAACGGAGCGTTTAAAAGGGAATTTCACAGATTTCCCCAAAGATTCTTCACATTCAATAGTTAAGGTGTAAACAAAGTCAACTGATGTGGCTTGATATGATGAGGTGGAGTTAGGGTCACTTTCTGCTGGGCCAAAGTTTTTTCAAGGGCCAAATTCACTTCAGGCAGTCCTGCTCTAAATGCTACCTCAGAGAAAGCTGTTACTGAAACGGTTACAGATATTGAAAACATTACAAATATGCTTCTGCATGGCTGGGACACTGCTTTATGATAGTTTTTAGAAGGTTTTGGCACATTCATGGTACTACTATTAATACTACCCAAAGATCACATTAAATATAAAACCTCAGGAGACGTGTAGATTCACTGGTTGTTTAGGATATGATAAAAATTAAATGCCTAGATTTGGGTTTTTAGACACAGTATGGTTCCTGTCACCTCCATTGTAAAGAGTCAGTAAGTTTCTCTACAACATACCGTTTCACATCAAACCACTCTGAATGAATTTACATCTTAACGACTGAATTACGCAGAGCATTGTTCCCATTTAAATATTCCAATCCTGGTTCACAACTTGATGTGCCACAGTCCCTGTGGTGGAGTTAACACTTCTCTGTGTTGTGAAATTCTATATGGTATAGTGAATCAATACATTCACATTTTACTATACATCAAATACAGATATATACACCAGAGATTTATTTCATATAGATTTAATTTTTTTATTAATGTAGCCAAGTACAGTATGAAGGGTCATATATTCAAACATTCATATGCCAATATCAACATTTGGCAAAAAAAACACATTTTTAAAGTTTTTATTAATAGGTGAAATCCAGTATATTTGACAAATTATTTCAGAAAATCAACAAATAAATAATTCTTTGCATCTCAAAGATGCCTAGCAACATAATTTATATAAGTGTACATGATGAAACAGAGCAATTAAAAAGTCCAGGGTCATCTTAGGATGTACAGACCTTTCTCAGGTTTGCTGTAACTTTATTTATTAGTTACTTATGGGGACTCCTTTAAAGCTCGATGCTATGTCCAACAGCTCTAAGCCAAGCTTTTCTTGTTCTCCACCCTCCAGAAACTCAGCAGACAGCTCTCTGAAGGTACTACACACCCTCCTGCTCTGAATGTCCTTTCGGTGAATAGCGTGTTTCCAGCGATGCCGAGCCTCACCATACAGCACAATCAAACATCTCCGAGGTAAGTTCACAGCTACTCTCACCCCACCTTGGTCCATTTCTCCCCAGCCTTCATCCAAACTCATGGTTACAACAGTGTCAGATAGCAAATTGATAGTAACTAAGTGCTCCCCCCATAGCCAGCTGTCATCGAGGTGAGGGTCAATAGCTGAGCCTCGCTTTGGATCGTAGTCCAGGTTGCACTGTTCCACTGGCCGAAATCCAGCTAACAAAGGCTCCTTTGTCATTCTGTCCACCAGTTTTTGGCTGACAGCAGGAAGGCCACTGAAGCCCCCAAGACGAATGCGCTGTTTTTTGAAGTTCACTTTGGGCCCAAAGTCCTAAAAGAATCAAATCGGACAGCCAAATTATTCTAAAGCACCAAATATTATAAAACACCAAATATGAAAAACAAGGAATTTTAATTATACAGCTACATACCTGTTTCCGCCTACCAGACTGGGACTCTCTCCAGATCTCTTCGTCCATTTTTGCCACCAGCTCCCTCTCCTCATCCTCTGAGACAAAGTTCTCCCACAGGAAGACACCAGAGAAGGGAAAAGACTGACCATCACCATCATCTGGTACTGCTAGCTTTGACTCTGGATCATACGTAAAATCATAGTGTATCTGGAACGAGACACATGAGCCTATCAACTCAGAGATTATCAACTCACAAGCCTACCAACTCAAAGCTATGGCTGTGTTCCAACTGCTGTACTTGCATTCTGTTTACTAGATTGTCGATTCTACCCAGAACGTTAGCTTGTAATAAACTTCTTAAAAACCATCTGCACTTTGTAAATGTGTGCTCAAGTGGTTAACTACTCTTAGACCCCTTATATGATTATATAGATTAGTGTTCAAGTCCACAGCCCATATTTTTAAATGTTTCCACTGAAAACACAGATATTTAACTTCCAAAATAAAATAAAAAAAAAATTGTGGATTTCCACATATAAGCTTACTTTATATGTCACAAAATACTGAGTCTATCATGGTCCAATGTATTAAAATATGCTATTAAGAAGATTACAATAAATCTGATAGAGAAAACTTAAGTGACTGATGTTGGAGTGACAGAATGATAAAGATAAACTGCTTCTGTGGTGTACTGGGCTGTTAGCTTACTAGCTAGGCAGTACTGATTAGCAGTTGTTGTTAGACTTACAGTTAAAAGTTACTGAGCTTATTTATTTTCTGGTTGTAATGTTACAGCGGAAGCTCATGTTTTCATTTTTTGTTGCTCCGCCTCATTTGTCCAGTCATACAGGGCTGTATTCACCAAGGCTTCCTCTTGCCATTTTATTATAACATAGTTCATCAAGAGGCAATAAAGTAGCCTATGGGCTGCGGTTTGGATGGCATCAGGGCTTGTGGCATTTTCAACTGCATTTGTATATTCATAAATCTTTACATTCTTAATGAGCATTAAGGTTCAGAGATGTTCATAGCTCTTAGTGCTGGGCAATACTTGATGCATGATGGGCATTATATCCATGATATAATGTCTATAATGAGATTTGTTTTTAAGTTTTTTTTCTGTTTTGTGGACTCTTGATATCCAGGATCTGACAGATCCCATGTATGTCACTTTGTGGGTGCTTCAGATTATTTTGAAAGAACAGTTTTGAATCCATACCAATTAAATAACTAATTTACTTCCTGACAATAGTTCCCTTTGGCATAACTTTAAGACAAGACGTTAGAAGAATATATTAGGTATAAGGGCTCATTAGTTGTGGCCTACTGATATGAAATTTGCACTGTTTTTATGTGCATTAAATGCAACAGAATGCAGAAACTGAACACTAACCTATCCAGCCTAAATTAATTTCTTTTCATAGTAAACATTTATTTACTATAACCATCGACTGACTGCCATTACATTAATTTATAGTCCTTTCCTTTCCCTCTTATCAAGTTTATCATTGCAACACAGTCCAGACAAAAAAAATATTGTATTTCAAGGTATTTCAGTGACAAACAGTAGAAATAAACTGACACATAAGATATGTGATTCCTGTTATTAATAGTTTAAATATATGTAATGCTGATATACACATACATACATGTACGTATGTGCGTGTGTTTCTTCATTTTACCGTTTTACATTGGAATTTTTACTTATCACTTTATTCCTGAACCAAAATGTAACATATCAAAAAAAGTAAACCACTACAAATTAAATACACAATCTACAAATAACGTTACATGTAAAATAAAGGTAATACAGACAACAGATTCAAAACAATAATAATTTGATTAGTGCTGCTCTACAAACATTTCATTCTAGCTCTTTAAGAATATTACATTCTTCAGGTTGTTAATGATTCTGAAACTCTTTACAAGAGGTTCAATTTCTATATAAAAAAACATTAAATTTGGGAACATTAAAAAACATTAAACATTAAAACAATCTTCCGAATACAGATTTTATGTAACGTTGGGTTTTAGCCTCCTGACGCCAAAGTGAATGAAATTCATGTGCACTCGAGCCGTTCCAACACTAAGGACACTTGGCTGGAGTGTAGAAATGTTAGAACGCCTCTAGTGCGCATGAACTCCACTCACTGTGGGATATTGGAGCGCAGCTCTGCGTCCCACTGCACACCATTCTAATCATTAACAAACAGTCTTACTTGGTCACTGCCGAACTTACGCTTTGCGTCGTGCTCAGTAAATGTCGTTTTCCATCATCTGCCTCACAGATTAAACACGTCCTGATGCCTTTACAGCCACAGTTTGCTGCCTTACGCTCGTCAGCCATCAAGCAACTTTGTGCACCTCTTTAATATGTCCCCCTAGAAACAGCAGTCCTAATCAAGTGTTCCATATATTTTTCCAGCGGGGATATAATGCAGATTGAACAATTCAGATATAAAACGTTTATTACTTAATTCAAGACAAACACAAAGTTACAAAGGAACATTTTACTGTTGCTATTATAAAATTACAAGAAATATGGCAATGAATGTGTAACATTACTGTACAAAAGATTTCCTAATCAAAATGCTGTTAACACAGCGAAATTCAAACCTTACAGCAATTCACAGAGACAGTTTCAGCAGTCTCAAACTTAAATGTGGGGCAAGATGAAGAGAATGAATGCTGCTGAAATGCGGCAGAAGTAAACTTATACAGGAGGGACTATGCAACTCATAACTGATTCAGTCCAAACAAGCTTGTGAAGCTGTCATAAGCTCATTTTAAGGTTGGTGCTATCACTGGACATCCACATTTTGATACAGCCTTTACTCGATGCCTTCCTGTCTGTCTTTGATGGCAACCTAAAAATGAGAGAATAAAGTAAGTAATGAGACATACATCACTATTGAAAGTTGTTGCTGTAGTTTTTTTTTATACTGATCTACTTTATGTACACTGGGCCTTCATGCTAGACAGCAACAGCCAAAACAATTAGCCATAAAGTGCAAAACACCACAAACAAACACCCATGAACGCAACTGCTGTCAACAGTTTAAATAGTCTTTAAATATTTTGGTGATCTATTACAAGAAAAGTTTGTACATCACATTCATTTAAAATGGGTGAAAATATTTTTAAGTTAAATTCAGATTTCAGCCTCAAAAAGCATGTATCATTTGAAGACCAAAGTCCTGGGGCTGGATTCTCAAAGCTTCATGGAAGTTACTAATGATGGCTGGTCCTAATGGTCTTATGACCCTTTTAACTTAGGGCTGCTCTGTGACCAGCTAGCGACATTCATCTATCTCATGCCATCAAAAGGAGGACAGGACGTTCTAAGGTAGCCATAGCATAACACTGGGCTAAAACTAAACGGTTTAAACTTGAAGGGAAGTGCTGTTTTGCTTTCTACCAATGACAGACAGTGTTCCAGTACGCACACATATACTTTACATATTAATGGATGACTTTTTAAATATTGTTTATTTTAAATTGTATTATATCAATTGTAATTTCTGTTAAAAGTGCTCTGTAAATTGTGACACATATTAGGCAATTAGGCTAATTCAGCATTACTGTAGGCTAATTTCAAGTGTCACTCAGAGCTTTCAATTTCATTAAAGCACATTTTCAAGATAGTGTTCTCTTCACCCAGTTGTATTGAGAGATCATGAATATTCAGTGGTTTTATCCTGCTAGGACTGCTCTGAGATGGTCCTACAATTCACTTATCATGCTTATAGATATGACCGATTAAGTGACAATATGGTGCTCGAAATGTCTTGAGAATCACTGGAACAACCACATAAGAAGGTCCTAACAGGTTATGACTATAAATGTTTTGAGAATCCAGCCCCTGGAATACAGTTCCAAATCAACAAAATAGTACTTTTAGAGCTGTAATCAAAAAAATGTCAACATATTTAAGTTTATGGTATGCACAGTGATTTGATTTTTAAATCTGATTTTTGTCCTGATAATTATTCACCATTATTAAACCTACCTTGAACCTCTCCTCCAGCAGTGACAGCTCACTGATGAGATCAGTAATGGCATTTGTAAAGGCTTCCTGAGGACTGTAATCTGGTGTCGTCTGCACACGAATAACAACCTTGTGCTCCAGTGGATGGGGCACCTTGTACCCTGCAAACAGCACCTGAGGGTCCTTCAGCAGCTGTCTGTTAGAAAGAAGGACAAGCACAAGTTGTGTTACTATGTAACACATGCTCACCTACTAATCCAACATTTTCTGAAATCAAGGGTGCTGCAGTAACAGACGCCACTCTTTTGTGAAGGCTTTACACTGAATGTTGGAACATAGTTGTAAGAATTTGACTGCATTCAACCACAAGAACATTAGAGAAGCCAGGTACATTCTAGTGGCAGCTTTTCTATGGTTATTATGTAAGCTGTGTGCACACCTCGACACTCGTGTCAGCAATAGGTGCACCTTAAAGTAGCTGTATTTACTCATTTGAATGGAGTGTATATTACATTTACTAAATAAATATTTTTAATGTAGAAATATATTTACGATCTGATGATGTTCCCCAGCGTGTGGTCTTCTTTGTTTAACGTAAACAAACAGGCATTTGGCACCTTAGTGTCCTTGGTTATTGTAATCCTGCAAAAAAAGATCATGTTACTTTTCATTCAATATGGGCACCACGTAAATGCTGATTTTGTCAGGTGAGAAAACACTGTTACGAACAGCCAAGTAATTTCAGACAAAAGTCAAGACCAGACAACAACATATGTAATGTATCTTAACTGAACTTAGCCCACTGAGTATTGTAATATTGGACAGTCAGGATTTTTGAGTTTTGGGTTTTCCTGTTAACTTAGCTTGGCTAGCATTCACGCTGCACCAGCAGCCACTTCTCGGCTACGTTAGCCAAATTAGCGAGCTAACTAACGTTAGAACAAACACAGTGGATTATTAGGGCTAAGCAGTAAACCAGAAATCCATCTTAGCTTACAGTATTTAAGCCTTACTTACTTTTTCTCCCCCTCGAACAACAAAAACGACTCGAAGGCCGGCGGCGCGTTCATCTTCTCTGTGTTTGAGCGCTAACAGCTAAGACAGCGGGCCTGCTAGCTAGTGTATTTGCGTATTTTACGAAGGACACGCAGTTAGCGTAACGCGTTCCGGCAATACAGAAAACCCACCAGAGGAGGTCACTATTGAGCTGCTCTGGGCCCGTGATAATCTCACACCAAGTGAGGATTCATAAGTGTAGAGTTCATTTTTTCACTGAGGTCCACTTATAACGTTTAGATTGGCGCATCTAACTGCCAAAAACAGTCACAATCCATTTTAACATGACCCTTTTAACCCTTTCTTGATCCCTTAAGACTGAACTGTCTGTTTTTGTTACTGCCTTTAACACTGCTGTAAGTTGATTGGCTGCCCTGTATTGTGTGTCTCGTAGGGTTCCAGCAACCCCTGTCTAATAATTAATCGGTTAAGCTGTAAACAAAGTCATTTGATTTGAAATTCTCCAGTCTAGAGAAGTTTGCAGAGTCAGAGTTGTTCACCGTGGTGGTGATAGGAACCAGACGTCTGAAGTGTTAAATGCTCCTAAAAGCTCTCTCACAGAAAATTATCACATTATGTGGTTACAAAGGTATGCTTCCTGATCTCTGAGAGATGTTTTTACGAAAGTTTTGTGGTAAGGATTTGGCGTAAAACATCTGAAACGCGTTTGGTATTGTGAGGCAAAATATAAAGGACATTTTTTTTTCCAAATGTACCACTATTACCACTATCAACAACACATATAAAAACACCGGGAAACATTATGTAGGTTCACTGGTGGTTTTGAATAGTAAATATAAATATAAAAAAAAATATATATATATATATATATTATTTTTATATTTTGCGTTATAGACAGGGGCACTATATGGAGGGGGGTTAAGAAGGGGACGGTTCTAGGGCCTGTGACTGACAGGGGTCCTAAGAAAGTATTAGAGTATTAAGTGATGATTTTTCAAAATTAAATAATTAACCTCTCATCATTAATATAATATACTGCATAATTACCCAGCACCCAAACGCCCCGCTATTTACATTAAATGGTTCAGTCCTGCCCCCAAACCAGGAGCAAATGGTACCTGCTAGCAGTGAGGCATCATGTCTCAGCTTCCTAAGAAAAATCTGGCTTCCAAAAATGAAAAGAGTGAAATGAAAGACAGGAGAGACTGGTTTTGGTAGGGTGACAGTATGTCACCCAATTCTTCCTCAAAGAAAGGTGGGTATATTTCATGAGTGGTGGAAATTTGCCTGTTATCTTAGTCCATAGTGAAATAGGTTACTTCTGCTCCCCTGACATTAATTGCTTAATATTTTCACAGAAAATTCTGGGTGCTTACATTTCGCTCCTCTTTTAGCCAACATTCCCCCACATGTCCCTACCCCCACGTGGTGACAGGCCAAACAGATGCACCTTCAGGCTCAGCACCCCTGTCTCCCCATACCTCTACCAGTGACCCAGCCCTGTCTCCCTACTGAAGAAGGAGGTGAGCAGCATTGTGTCGAATGACAGTGTTGAATAACCCTAACAGAATTCTTTCCTCTAGAGTCACTATCAAGTCTTTTCATTTCCCTGTCCGTTTTGTTTGTTGTTTGCATTTTTGTTCACCACAGGGTGAAATAGCAGTAATTTTTGAAAACATTCAAAAATTCAATCCACATAAATTTTTTAAATATCACAACACAATTGTATGCAAATGTTTGTGCTCCCCAGTCAAATGATATGTTTTGTGTTGATTTTCTAAGAGAAAATAAGCCAACACATCCTCTACAGAGTGTACACTTTTGCACACTTAAAGCACAGTTACAATTTGTTTGAATTTAACATATTGAGGGATAAACATATATATCATGTACACAAATTTTTATGTTTTGTATTTGTATGTGTTAAACTTAGCGAATAAATTCAAATTGTGCACAAAAGGATGAGTTGTTCACTTTTTTTCACATCCCCTACAGAGAACACATGTCTGCAGATTTTAATGTACAATTACTGTTTATTTGTTGAATTAAAATGTTGGAAAAAAACAAATAAAAACTTTGAAAAATACATGTTCTGTTTTCTGTGTATGTTATATATGTTAAACTCAGCAAATAAAAATTGTGCACTAAAATGTTCAGGAAAATGGCATGTTTAAGTGTGTTCTCTGTAGAATATGAACTTATTTTCATTTAGAAAATTAACAAATTGTGTAATTTGATAGGACTGCATAGATAGATCTGATAGATTGCACAGAACAGTATTCTATTGGCTGTGCTTTTCTGTAGAGATTTTATAAGCTGTGTGTGCGCAACTGACGGCCTGTTTCAGCATGGGCACACCTTAAAGTAGCTGAATTCACTAATTAGTATAGGTGTCTGGATACTTTTCATTACTTATTTGAATGGTTGCCAAAACAAGAACCAAAACAAGCTTCAGTCCTGATTTACCCATACTTGGTATGTTTTTGAATCATCAGCTTTGACCTTCTGCCCTGTCATGATAAATATATGTTTATTCTTATTGTTTACGTGTACATCTGACTCAAAAGTTTATGTAACAGGGGCAGACCCCAAGAGCATGTGTCATTGTGTGAAAACACATATTTCACAATCAACAAAAGAAAAACAACCAAAAGAAAGGAATACCAATCATACTGTATATCATAATATCTGTAAATATCAAAAACAGAAGCTCACTGTTTCCAGAGTGAAGCAGGCTAACACAACTTTTCTTTGAATTTGCATTTTTTCACTGTTTTGTTCACTAATGGACAGTATAACATCATCATTTTCAGGGAACCCCCCAGAATTTTGACTTTGAGACATTCTGGGGGTCCAAGAGGTTGATTAGCGGGTCCCGGATCTCCCAGAACCCCCTGGAATTCGCATCTTGCCAGTAAGAATTTCAGAGATCGCCATGGGCCTCAGTGCGATTGCTCCCCCTGCCCCCTCAGTAGGTATTGAAACTGACTGTACTGTCAGTAAACTGTACTATTTTGAGTCGCTGTGAGTTGCCTAGAATATAGAAAGGCTACTTCACAGTGGTGTAACCCTACATTGATGTCACAGACAGGCTGTTGCTGAGTGAGTGTTTTGTGTGTGTGTGCGTTCTTTGTGAATAGTAAATGAAAACATTTGTGTGGGAGAGATGATGTCTTGACCACGCACCAGTTCGTCACAATCCACAGCCACATGACTTTCATAAGACCGCCTATCTGTGTTCTGGTAATGCAACATGAAGAACGTGGGCAACACTTGGGTCTTGTTTTCTTCCCGATTTGGTTATCAGACACTGACTCATTTACTTTCAGATGACTACAGGCTTTCTTCAGGCCTTGGGGAATGGATATTTGTGTGGTTACAGGAATAAATATAAGTCATAAATACAGTTACGTCATCGCATGTGCTCTAGGCTCTGTAAACAGTTGCTCAGTTACATACTAACATTAGTAACTAATTTAAGAGGAAGTTGACATTCAAATCAAGTTTAACACATGCCAAAAGTTCAAAGGCCAGTGACGTTCAAAAGCCTAAAAACCTTATGAAGGTAACACAAATAAACTGAATCAAGTTTTGTGGCTGCCAAAATTCTATCAAGAGAAGGAAATACTTAGTTGACTTCTTATGCTGCAAAAATTATATGTAGGCAAGTGCAAACATCTTAAATCTAGCCAGTATCTCTAACATTTCTCATAACTCTCAAGATTGTTGTAAGAACACTATACAATTTTTCTTACCTATTTCTATGCCTTTACACTTGTTTTAAGACATTGTATCTTGTGAAAGTGGAAAGTTATTAAATTGGTGTATAAAGTGGATGTAAAAAGTCTACACACCCCTGTCAAGGTTTTTGTGATGTAAAAAAATGGAACCAAGATAAATCATATCTGAACTTTTTCCACAAAACAGTCAGAAACATTTTAGGGTAAAAAAAAGAAAAAGAAAAAACTTACAATAACCTGGTTATAAGTGTGCATACCCCTGAACTAATACTTTGTTGAAGCACCGATTTTACAGCACTCAGTCTTTTTTAATAAGTGTCTTTCTGCTTCAAACTTCTTGACTTGGCAATATTTTCCCACTCTTCCTTGCAAAAGCAAGGAAGAGCGTTGAGGTCACCCTACTGTTGAGGTCACCCACAGATTTTCAATTGGATTCAGTTCTGGCCTCTGACTGGGGCGTTCCAAAATGTTGATCTTCTTTTGGTAAAGCCATTTCTTTGCTGATTTGGATATAAGCTTTGGGCCATTGTAGTGCTGAAAGGTGAAATTCCTTTTCATCTTCAACTTTCTAGCAGACGCCTAAAGGTTTTGTGCCAAAATCGACTGGCATTTGGAGCTATCAGGGTTCTGATAAATTGTGATACTTTGTTGAAGTGTCCTGCCTTAGTGTATATTTATAGGTAGCTTCCCACATAAAACTGTAGGCAGCGTATTTTAAAAGCCTAAATCAGCTTACCAGAAAATGTTACCAACATTTATTTGTTAACTGTCACCTCCCTGAAGTGGCATAGCCAAAAGTAAAAAAAAGCACTGTTTCCACATACTTTGGGCTACAGTCATGCTCTTGGTGTCATTCAAAAGGCAACACTTTCTCAACCACCAGAATAGCTATATGAATTACTGGCACAGAGTAACAGAGGCTAGAATGGAGGAGTTTATTCCACTTGACTCACAGATCTCTAAATTGATCTCTGACTCTTACCATGTTATCAAGACCACATGTTTTAGATTATGAAGTGTCTGTGCATAGCGGCAATGCTTTGAAGGTAAGGACCCACAGCATTTGCTAGTGTTTGCTCATTCGGTGCTTATGTTGCAAATGAGACATTCATAACTTCTGTGAATGGCGGATCATAAAATGGTTTGCAGGAATAAAATACTGAGATGTCAAGCTTTCTAATCCACTTTTTACAAAGATGGTTCTTTAGTAAAGAAAATGGTTCTGTATAGAACCATTAATACTCAGAACCTTTTGCATGATTTAAGGGTTTTTACATCATAAAAGTGTCCTTCAGATTGATGGAGAATGTGCTGCAGATAGTTCTATATAGCACCTTTTTGAAAATAGTTCTATATGGCACCAAAAATGGTTCTACTATGGTTAAAATGTCAAGCTTGTAACAACAGAAGAACCCTTTTTGGTGCCATATAGAACCATCTGCAGCGCATTCTCCATCAATCTGAAGAACCATTTCACAATGCAAGGAAGGGAGGTGGCCAAACTTTTGCACATAACTGTACCTCCCTCCAACTTCCCATAGAAACCCACAGATCTCATTAGTCTCTAAACGTAAATGTAGAAAGATAGAAAGATTCAGCTCTTAACCCAAAGTACATGACTGTATTTCATTCTGACAGCATGTCAAATTGACCCTGCTGTTCTTTCCTTCATTCCACCCATCAACTAATTGAAAAATCTCTATTTCCACATTTTTAAACCTACAACCATGAAATCTGGTTTAAAAACCCTTCTTCATTCATTTACCCCTTAAAGGGAACTCCAGCTATTTTTCAAAATATGTTTCTAAGTCTGTGGTTGAGATGTGAACATAGTCATTCAGAGTGTTTTAATGTCAAATGATTCATTGCAGAGAAATTTTCCATCTGGGATTTCTTTACAGTGGCAGTGATCGGAACCAGAGGTCACAATGTCTACAATGCAAATATAGCCAGTTTATTTACAATTTGCAAAACCACCAGTGGACCTACACGCGTCTTCTGAGTTTATATATGTAATGTTGATGATGGTAAAATAGCTGTGACTCTGAAATAAGTCTTCTTCTGAGACTATTTTGCCTTAGAACACCCTTCATGTACCCCTCTGCCATGAATGTCGTTTTTAAATACATTTTAGGCCTTCTCAAAAGGTTCTCAATTGTAAAACAATGTCTCAGACATCAGGCAACATATCTGTACTGATAATCTTTTCTCTTTTCATGTAAGAACTTTCTCTGAGGAAGCTATTAGAGGCCAGACGTCTGGTTCCTATCACCACCACTGTGAGCAGTTCTGCCTCAGCAAATTTATCTAGAACAGTGCATTTGACATCAAACCACTCTGTATGACTTTGTTCACATCTTAACTATTTAATTATGAAGATATTTTGAAAAATCATTGAAATTCCCCTTTAACTCATGGAATTCAATGACCTACTTTACATGCAGATTACATGCAGATTGCATGTTTTGTTGATTTTCTAAGTGAAAATAAGTTAACACATCCTCTACAGAGCACACAAACAATACTTTCTAGCTTCATATGTGTGAAACTGCATTAATGTTAGGATAGCTTCACCACTGTTTATATGATGTTTGTGATTTTAATCAGAATGTGTATATGAAAGGCATCTGTGACATTCAGTTTCAAAACTGTGAATTTTTAAAAATATTTCTTTAAACATCCAGCATTCTGCTGAGGGCTAAAACTCTAAAAAGAATAAGAGACAGACTGTTACACTGCAGCACAGGTCATTTGAGGAAGCCTGCATTCTGTGATTTGCGGAACTAATTGTGGTCAAGCCTTTTAGCTGTGTGCTGTTGCAAAAGTCCCAGTGAAAATTTTTATTTGTTTGCTAAAATGTTGAGATTTCCTCATATCTGGACGCCGTGACTTCCACATTACTACGAAGAGAATGATTACAGGTAGTTTCCTTGTCTTCATGAACGTGTATTATTTTTACAGTCCATTTCCCGTCCACAGCTACAGACAATATGCCTGACGAACTCCCAAAATGTAAACTTTTCCAAAAGCCCCACTGAATAAAAGCCTCTTTAACGTGGCAGAGTGAGAATTCTCATTTTAGTGTGGTGATTTTAAAGCTTGTTTCAGAAATGTCTGCAGTGGATAGGTCAGTTTTTGGTAATGCCAAAGAAAATCTAGTCCACCACCACCGAGATATGAGGACGTGAGTTTCAGCACATCTGTGCCGCGCTGTGGTTTTTGAAGTTGCAATGCTTTTGGGAAATGGTCTCTTTTCTAATTCCCTTGCTGTAGTGCACAGTGTGATGAAATAAGACTGAAGAAACTGAAAACTTCTTGTGTACTTCTTCCTTCTCCATTACGGTCAGGAGGTTTACTATGTGAATAATCACATTATGATGTCAATATGAATCCTGTTTGTTTGTGATCATCAAAAATGCTGCTCAAAAGTTATTTCAGTGGAGATACGAAAGACTTTTTCCCTGATGTCACTTTGCATTGGAGTATATTTGAAACAGTCGAATGCAAACTGTCAAATTACAGGTTTTGTTGATTTTCTATGTAAAAATTAGTTAGCAAATCCTCTACAGAGAACACACTTAAATGTAGTTATTTTCGGCAAATTCTACTGCACATTTTAACATATTGGAAAAAATAAAACATAATATTTTAAACAATTTTGCTATTTTTTCTCCAAAATGTTAAATTCTACAGATAAACTGTAAGTGTGCATTAAAATGTGCAGAGGTATATTGTTTGTAGAAGATGTGTTGCCTAGAAAATAAGCAAAACATGTCATTTGACAGGAGGCGCCCAAACTTTTGTACACACTACTTAATGCTATTTAATGTAACCATATTTGTAATCAGGCGTAACTGTCATTATTACCCCTAATAGTTCATTTTGTGAAACTGTGATCCCCTTGTGTCAATAACTACAATTAAGGTAATAAAGCTAATAAAGTTAAAGGGCCTGTATCATGGAAAAAGGAATTTGCCACACTTTCTTGAAGTAAAAGAGTTTGATGTAGCATGTAAACATTGTTCACGTCTCAAAATGTACCCTTCACTTCCCAGTCTAAATATGGAAACTGCAATATCAGCCCATTTTGAATTCACTGTTTCTGTGATTGTCACAAAAACCATTACATTTACACACATCTATCTATTCAGCCGACAACAGTTTGGCTCCACCTACCTGAGCTGAAGTTATGAGGAGCGTTTCAGCCTAGGCTGCTTTTTAAAAAAGGCACAACAGACAGCAGCCAATCACAACAGAGCTCATTTCCATATACCAGTCTTAAAGGCATAGTAACAAAAACAGCATGTTTGATTGTAAGTGATAGAGACATTGTGACTGCTGGTTCCTATCACCACCACTATAAAGAAATCCCAGTTGCTAAGTTTCTCTAGATTGGAAAATCTCACATATAACCACTCTGAATGAAGCTGTTTACAGTTCAACTATTGAAATTTTAAAAAATTGGTGGAATTCTCCTCCTTTAATATCTACTAACACTGCCTAAAAGACTTTTAAAATGTTTTAATACATTGTTTCTCTGTCAATTTGTAATAATTCTACATTAAAGACTAACCAGCACTTGGATGAAAATCTCAAATTCAGAAATTCACACATGCAATCTTAGAAATAAACATTCTAGGGCTGAATGATATGAATATTTTTTATTGTTATCGCAATGAACACATCGCTAAGAGCTGCAATGACAGAACGGATCGAATTACCTCATATACGCAGCACCAGAGAGACGTCATTACAGCAAGTAACTTAACCATTCAGCTAAACAACCAATTACAAAACACACATGTACAGCTCTAAAACTCTTCAATGCTGACATACAAGCCTGGAAAAATGGATCACATATTAGGATCATTCTCACACCCAGTGTTGTGTGTGTGAGTGATTTCAAAAAATAAACAGAAAAAAATTATTCTTGTGTGCCTGTATAAAAAATATGTCTATTTAGCCTTGATAGAAAAAGCTGTTCAGGTAATGTTGACTGTTTCTCAGCCTTTCAGTGCGCAGAAAATGTGCTTACAGTTCTGCTAGAGGGAGCTGTTAGTATTTCATTTCTTTTTATTTTGCACAACAGCACATGGTGCTTTTGCAATTTTGTATTTTGCTATTTGCTCAAAAGAGAGTTTAGTTAGATTTATGTTTAAACATCCAAAAAAGGCTTTACTTGCATCACATCCAGTCATGGCTACAGTTAAAAGCTTATCACAGCTCATTGTATTATATGTCCATATAATATAACCCTAAAAGGCTCCTAACCGGTTCTTAGCTCTTACATATGATCCATAACTCTTACGTTTTACTGAAGTTCTTTTATAAAGAGGTTCAGAAAAAAATGTATCTCTATTTTCCACCAATGTTTTCAAAATTTCTGCACAATTAATTGTTTGAGATGTAAATAAAGTCTTTCAGAGCTGTTTAATGAAATGTTTCATTGTAGAGAAAATTTCTGGGTCAGATTTCTTCACAGTGGTGGTGATAGGAACCAGGGGCCGTAATGTCTGCAACACGAATACACTCATTTTCTTCACTATCCAAAAAGACTGATCCCGCATCTGTCTTCTGAGTTTTTATATATAGTGCTGATTATGGTAAAATAGTGGTAAATCTGAAAAAAAAAACAAGCTGTGTTTGGGGACTACTTTGCCTTCGAACGCTCTACAGGTACCTATGAATGGACTTACGAAAATACATTTTGGGCCAAAACCTTCTCAAAACTATCATAAACAATGTCTTGCATATTCATAAGCAGTTCATGATAAAGCTTTCTGTGAGGGAGTTTTTAAGAAGCATTAAAAGCTGTAGACGTCTGGTTCCTATCACCACCACTGTGAAGAATTCTGACTCTGTGCATCAAACCACTCTGAAGGACTTGGTCTACATCTTAACCACTGAATTATGCTGAATTTTTTTAAATATTGGTGGAATTTCCCTTTAAGTGCACCCAAAGCCAGCTGTTGAATATTCGGCTTCTTTAGTTGATGTGAGTGATATGAGAAAAAGGCGGGGATTTGTAGGGGGGTTCCTCCTGCTGTCATGTCTCCAACTTCCTATGCAAAATGTTGCTTTAAAACCTGTGGCAACACATTACTTTCTAGTTTTCTTGCTGTGAGGCTTGCAGTGTTGAAGCAGAATGGCAGACACCTATGTGCGACATGTGGAGCTTTTGGGCTTCGAGAAAAGGTTCTATCCAAGCCAGCATTATGTAAGTGAACCTTATTGTCTTGACTTCAATTGCTTATAAACTATTATTATTACTATGTGTCACATGTTGTGGAAAAACAGTTACATTGGGCTCCACATCTTGCATTTGTGTCAGTGAGGAAATAAATTATTGTTTTGTCACTGTAAGAACACAAATCAACAAAACTGACATTTTATGGGAGAAAAGTTTTTAATACAACATACAAAAACATTGTTTTAATACAAAAACGTGTTTTGTGCATTTTGAACGGTTTCTGTTGGTCTTTTTGCCATGAAATGTTCAAACTAATTGTAGTTGTGTTTTCATTGTTCATTAATTAATACCTGTTGCTCATTTTTGGAAGGTTTACATGTTCTTGGTGAAATGGAGTGACCAGTCAGAGAAGTTAATTTACAGAAGATATCCAGAAATCCACACGTTCCATGTAAGTCCTTTACATGTTTTGCAGTTTTGTGGTGCCTAATAAGGTGTGAAAATGCCTTTTGCAGCTATTTGTAAGCGTAATTCACCACACTACCTCCCACAGTGTTGTTTTTGCATCAGTTTTTGTTGTTAAATCAAAAAAGTAAGCAAAAGACAGCACCTCCATTAACTCTGCCCATCGTTTATGGTTGTAGAAAACTCTGAAAGAGATGTTTCCGATCGAGGCAGGAGACATTGATGCTAAAGACAGAATTATTCCTTCTTTACCAGGTAAGAACTATTTCTGTTTCTTCCATTTTTACTTCTATGTCCACATAAGAGTTTGTTTGTGCTCAAAAGAGAAGCAAAAGTTGTTAGTCTCAATTTCCACCTCATCACCTCAGGAAACACCTGCTTCAAGTCAAGCGCTGACATTTTGGCAGAAAGGAAAATATAACATCAGTGCATCAACAGAGCTAATTTTGGAGATGATGTCTTACAGATACAGACATCTGTTGCCACTTTAATGTCAACATGGACAAGTTTTTAAAACACTGAAATTAATACCAGAGCAAACACTATTGTTCATTTAAAGGGGAATTTCACATTTAAAAAAAAAAAAATTATGCATAATTTAATGATTATGATTTAAATAAAGTCATTCAAAGTACTTTGTTGTGAAATGCTCCATTTTAGAGAAAAGTACCAAGGCAGAATTGTTCACAGTGGTGGTGATAGGAACCAGGCGGCAACCAGTCGATATTAAAAGCTCCCTCACAGAGAGTTGTTACGTGAAATGGTTATGAAGAGACATAGTTTTTTGAAAGGTTTGAGATGAGATTTTGGCCAAAAATGTATTTGAAAAAAGTACTCATGCATGGTGTTGTAAGGCCAAACTATTTTTTCAGATTTACCTGAATATATCAACATTACATATAAAAATTCATGTAAAAAAGACGTGTATGTTCACTGGTCATTTTGTACAGTAAGTAAAATGGCTATATTTGTGCTGACACGTGACTGCTGGTTCCAGTCACCACCACTTTAAAGAAGTTCCAGTTGAATTGTGTAGCAATACTGCCTGACTAAAAGACTAACTGAAAAAAACAAGTAAATACATATGTCAATACCAAAGCCCCCTGTTGTGATGTCTTTGCTTTTGAGCTGTAACTTAAATATTATGGCTCTAGAGTCCTGTGTAAGAAATTTTTTCAAATGGAAAGAAATTTGCTACGTGACAAAGAAAGCTGACCTCAAATAGTCCATGGGCAGTTCGTGGATTTCACCCTTGTGCACACACATGCACCCTCTTTAATTTCAATTCTCTAAAAGCAGTTTCTATGAGGACATTGAGACTGATTCTGCATACAGTGTGCAACTGCCCTGAAAATGAAAGTTGCGGACTTTCCACCAGTTCAGACACCTGTGTGTTCTGTCACAGAGTGATGCAACCAGAAAGGGAAAAGAGAAGTAAAAACACACTAGACTGCGCAAGCTAAAAAAAAACTGTTTGCCCCAGTAAAGAAAACAAGAACATAAAATGTCACTTATGTGAAAAACATAATTATTACATAATGTCTTTGGTGCTTTTTATGACCATTGGTCATTTACACAACCTAGCTGAAGGACTGTTATGCTGATCAAGTGAACTCCTTCCGTATTTCCATATTAGTAAACAGTTGTTGCCATTTTGCAACAGAAACAGCACCAATGGCGCACTTGAGTTGTTTTCAGGCCTTTTACTTCATGTACCAGTAATCTTGCAAACACAGTCTTGTAGGTTAATACTAGGTTTCTCCCTTTCAATGATAAAACCTAAAAGCCACTTGACTGCTAATAGCTCCCCTTGTGGAGAATCTTCAGCCTGCATGAGTTAGTAAGTCAGTTACTTATTTACCAACTCATTATGCATTTTTAGTTCGCTTACTGAATTACTTAGTTTGTTACTTAGTTAGCGTTTTTAGTTACTTCCACAGTTAATGACTTGGTTAGTTTCTTGTTAGCCTACGTAGTTAATTAGCCTACTGAGGTAGTAATAAATTACCCTAATTAGGTACTTACTTAGTTGGTTACTTGATCAGTTACCTAGTTAGTTACAAGCTAGCTTCATTACAGGCTTTGAGTCTTAAAATATTCTTGTCCTCCCATAGCTCCAAAATGGCTGGACTCCCAGAGGACAACAGAGACCAGGCAAGGAACTTTGGCCGAATACTGTCGCTCTCTGCTCAACTTGCCACCAAAGATCTCCCGTTGTCAGCTTGTGCGAAGCTTCTTCAAGGTACGGCCAGAAGATGAGACCCCACCAGCTCCACATCCGTAAGTCCATGTTAGCTTATTCACACCTTAATGCATGTAAGACACACGTGGTATAATGACTGAATTCACAAGGATGTCTTTAGCAGTGCTTCAAGGATTTTATTTGTGTTTGTAGATTCAAACGAAACGAGACATACGTAATGACCAGGGATAGAGTGAGGACCACCACCTCTGGTAAGATACAAATCTACTCCAGATTACCTTTTTTAGATGTGATGACATTGAACTAAATGATAGTAGAAAGCATCTCAGTATAAAACAAACCAACCAACCAAATAAGCGTTATCTCTGGTGCATCCCATCCGCATAGTTGAAATGAAAAGATGTGAAGACCATGTCTCCTTCTTTCACTTTGACTAGAAATCACTGGGCCTGTTATGTTGGACAGCTACAGGGTGATTGCAGATTACAGCAAGAGTTCGAAATATGAGCTCAACCTGAAGGCAGGAGACTTGGTTGATATTGTGGAGAAGAGTCCTAATGGTGAGACGAGAATGCAGTTTGTGTGTTATATTGGCCCATCATTTTTTTGAGAATGCCTCAGTTTACATTTTTTGAAATAAATGTATTATCAGGCTACCAATGTTACTAATGACAGAGAATCTGTGTTCGTCTCTGCTTTAGGCTGGTGGTTCTGCCAGTATGAGACACAAAGAGGGTGGGCTCCAGCAGCTTATCTAGAACCACTTGATGGACCTGATGAGAGGGAGGAGCCTGAGCCCAACTATGCAGGTGAGTGCCTCAAACCGATCTTGCCTCAGATGTAGTAAAAGTGCATGAGGACACTGGAAATGGTTTACAAATGTTGCCTCTATTCAACAGGAGAGCTGTATAAAACCACTAAAGCCTACAAAGCAGTGGAGGATGATGAACTAACTCTGGAGGTTGGAGAAACCATTGAGGTCATCCATAAGCTTCTGGATGGCTGGTGGGTGATCAGGTATGGGATTCACTTTTCTTCAAATTTGGCTATAAATCATGGCCCTTACACTGATAATCTGGCAAAAAAGCAAATTCACCAATTTACAAATTTATATACCACAACATGTTTGGTGTCTGAGCTTTGCTTCTTTAGTTTTGCACTAGAGCTGTGAGGCTAACCTAAGTAACAAGTAATGGAAGCTTATGTACACCAATTAGCATTGCAAAACAAAAGCATAGGACACAAATCGTGTCTTAAATGATCAAATACATTTGGGGTAATTCAGTAGATTTTTTTTTGCCAAACTATCGCTTTAAAATACATGGAGTACTAAAATACAAAGATCTCAGTTGGAGTAAGTTTTGTTTGTATTTGACAGGAAAGGAGAGGAAACAGGCTACTACCCATCCATGTTCCTGTGCAGAACAGGACAGAAGAAGGAAGTGGAGGCTGAGAAGGACATTGTGAGGAGGGAGACCCCACCACCCAGGAGGTATGTTTGCTTAATACTCCCTGCTTGCTCTAGTTCATCTAGCCACATTTATTACTGGTGCTTTGTAGGACCTATATCATGCAAAACCAATTTTCCTTGCTTTTTAGACACAAAAGAATTATGTACTATGTAAGCATTATGAAAGCTGCATGTACATTTCCCTCAGCAGTCCACATATGGTGACTTTGGTGCAAAAACACCATGATGTCAAAACCATAAATACATTTCAGCCTAAAACAGTTTATCCCACTGATTTATTTACACTGAAGTGATAAGGAGTGTTGTTACTACAGGCAGTCTGTGGGAGAGGTCAGAGAAAAAGTGACTAAACGCTGTGCTTTTCCTGACTGTAGGGAAGCAAATGATTGCAGCCTTCCAAACAACCCAGACATCCAAAAGGATTAGCTAAGTTATTTTTTTCTGGGATCCCTAGGGATTTCAGTCTTGATGTAACACTTTGTCTCCACATTTCAGCCTGAATTGCTTTTCGTACATGGCGCGCCTCCTTTCACTTGTGAAAGTGGTCAGCCAATCAGAACAGACATCATTTAAATATATTAGTCTTAAAAGCACTGTAACAGAAACAAGCTGTTAAATTCGAAGAGATAGAGAGAGGTTGGAAAATGGTCGTATCAAAATACAAGAAACGTGTATAACACAGGCTCGTGGTTTACATGACAAGAAAAAAAAACAAAATCACATACAAACATTTGAACACTCCTCCTCAACTTACAAGAAGTATATTCATGTTCCCACTCTTCCTAATGGTGCTGTCTTGGCTTGTAGATCGACTATACGCAATGCTCAGAGTATCCATGCCAAGGGCCGCCAGCGAATCAGCCAGGACACCTACCGTCGTCAGAGTCGCCGGTTCTTACAGCAGCGAGGAAGACTCCCATCCCAGCCAAGGAAGAACTCCAGAGCCGCTCTGGTGGAAAAGAACGGTGATACAGGTACATTTTCTATGTAGATGAAAACCTGCCATCATAGAAAGTGAGCTGAACCTACCACAGTACCCCAACTTAACACCACATTTTAACACAGTACTTTCACTCCTGCTGTTTTACAGTTCAAGTTGGCTCACAGTAAACTCTTATAATTCCATCACTTTGGTTTGATGTTCCAGCCAGAAATCTAATTCAGACAATTGATCACTTAACCTAGGTAAAGTTGATCGACCAGGACATGTTTGGTGTCTGAAATTTGCTTCTGTAGTTTTGCACAGGAGCTACAAGGCCAATGTAGCTAAGAAGTAATGGAATCTTGTAGCCAGAGATTAGCTTTGTACAAACAGCATGTATAAATCATCGCACACTCATCTCAAACTGCTTGATGTGATCTCAAATAAACTTGCTTTTGTAGTTTCTGATACTGTATGACATGATGTTATCTATAAACTTTGGCAAAAGTATAGAAGCTTCAAGATAGCTACTACCAGAACCAGTTTATGGGAAGCCTGGCCACTTCTCATTCCTCCCGTACCAAAAACATGACTGCTAAATGCTAGAGGGCCTATGAGTAAGTCCCTAATGAATGGAGGTGAATGTAACTAAACAGCTAAATATGAAAAATGAAAGCTATTACTATCCACTTGTGCAGGAACATCCTTTAATCTGGTAACGCAGAAGGATGTATTGCATTTAAAAATGAAATGAATAGTGAAAACTTTCGGTCTTTCAGTTTTTCTTCAGCAAAACTACTTGATGCTGACTAGTTAGTGAGTTGAAAAGCAGTTTGCACTCACATACATTATGTACATAGGACACTGTTACAAAGTCCTATAACTGGAGTTGAAAAATATTCAAAAATGTACAAAAAGATTAACCATTTATAAATCATTTTGGACTCTCAGGAGTGTCCTCTTGTGTCTGACCAAAGCATTTCTCCTTACCAGAAATTAGCTGGCTGCTACAGTTTTAGCTGTGTCATTGGCCAGTTTTAATATTTGTATGTCATAAAGTGCCAAAAAGCACAAGTGTATATTTGAGATTACTTTAACAACCTGATACAGTTTCAGGCTGGTGTGTGTGATGATTTAAGCAAGCAGTTTGCACAGTCCTTGTTACTGTAGGTTCCCATTACTTGTTAGCTACATTAGCTTCAGAGCTCTAGTAAAAATCTTAGGCACATTTCAGACACCAAACATGCCTTGGCTGATCGAATACATATAAGCTAAGGCAGAAATTAGATTTTTTGGCCAAAGCTTCACTTTGTTAAGGCACAGTCATACTGAACTATATTTGTTTGTGTGTTTAAGCAGCTCCCTCTAAGGATGAAGCAAAGAAAACTCCGGTTATCCCTCCTCGGCCCAGCCAAGAGCTAATCATGGAGCGCTGCACGGAGAACACCCGCAAGAGAATTAGCATCCACGCTAACTGAGGGGGGATTTGACATAATTCTCACATAAACCCAACCAAACAGATCCATGGCTGTTGTATGGCTTCATTATAGGTTGTATGGCTTAAGGCAATGGCTCTCAATACTGACTCTTACTGGAGTGCTCATATACCACACAGTGTTTTCAATGCATCTGTTTTATTCCATCTTAATTTATCAAACTTTTGTGGCTTGAGAATGTGAACTGTGGTGTGGTGTGCTAACCCCACACTGTGTGATCAGGGCACTGCAGATCTGGCACTGAAATCTAGTGTTGGTAAAAGCCTTGTGGAAATTCTTATTTCTGTGCTTCAATGTTGTTTTTTAGCTGTTCAGGCTAACAGACTAGCTAACAGACTAGACTTCAGGCTAGAAAAAGTACATAGCAATGTTAAGCACTGTCAAAGTTGACTTGGCTGTATAGAATAGCATACTTTAGATAAGCTACTTTTATGTTTTTTCTTTTGTATATATCTTTATATATAAAGTTGTGCATTTGTTCTAATAAAAACAGAAAATCTTTATCTGGGCTTCTTCATTTGAGGTTCTTCATGAGATCTCTTCATGTTCCCACTATTCCAAACACCAAACATGTTTACCAGGGTTCAAAAATGTGGAATCACTTCTGATATTAATAACTGTGATTAAATAATGACTTTTACAGTGTAGACTGTCCAAAACATGTCAAAAACAAATCAATGATTTTTTCACACTTTAAATGTGTTTGGGAACAACAAGAAGATATGCCACAGTAAAAAATGGAAAATGTAAATATAAATGTAAATATAAACTGCAAAACTGTATCTATTTATTGTAATTTCATGTCATAAAATTATTATCAATAAGTATTTGATCGTGGACGTTTGGTGACCAATTTCCAAATATGATACATTCTGGATATTAATTCCATTATAAGTTTGATCTTAAAGCTGTACAGCTTTCTCAATTATTATAGAATCTGCATCAGAGTAGAACCATTATATACATGTATCTGCTGCAAATCTGTCTTGGTATGATTGAAATTAGTGATTTCAAATGGGAACGTTAGTGATTTCCAAACTTTTGAACGATAGTCTTCGATTACATGTTTTAATTAGCTCTCTTTTTCACTTTATACTAAGAAAAAATATGAATAAGGTAAAGGAAAACAACTGTTTGGCCCCTATGAAAAAAACAGTAAAATTAAATGTCCAATAAACTACTTAGAAAAACAACTAGCAGTTCTTTAACACTGGAGAAATGAGGTAGATAAATTTTGGCCCCTTGACTTTAGACCAAACACGACATCAGGTCCACCTCCAGCCCCCCCTCCAACAGACTCCTCTTGGATGGAACCTTCTTGCTCCACCTCCTCACACTTTCATTTCTATAGAAGAGCTCCAGTTTCATTTCTGTGGAAGAGTTCCACCCTTTAGCTGCTTCACTGAGGTAGACATAGAGGCAGGTCTTGGCATCAGTGCACATAATGGGCTTACGTAAGTAAAGAACTTTGCTCCTTTCTTTTTATTGAATATTTAATAAGATGTATTTACTTTGTATCATATGCAAATGATGTTGAGTGAATTAACATTGCCTATGTTTTTTCTTTCGAACAGTAACATTCGCAGTAGCGGCAGCAGGAGCAGGTGAGCTATACATGTGTTTATTTGGCTTTGTTTCGATCTTTAAAGCTATGTGTTTTGTACAGAAGATTTTCCAATCCAGCAACATTTCCTAAGCCAGGACCCATGGTTTTTGCCTTATTCCATCTTCCAACACTGTATTCGTGTTTTCTGAATGTTTGGCTCAGAGCTGAGATTGGGAACCTCTGCTCTAGAAAACTATTGTGGGTCACGTCAAAACTACACAATGCTTAAACTGATTTTCAGAAACTGATATGGCTTTGGACATAAATTTCATAAAATGATTTTAAAAAATTTAAAAAATCCAAAAATGTGGTGTACACCAAATGTTTTTGAACAGCCAAGGCATGTTTGCCGTCTTAAGTTTGCTTTTTTGGTTTTACACTGGAGCTACGAGACATTAAGATGAAAGAAACTGCTTCTGTTGAGGAAGCCAGTTCACATTCGATGGCAAAACCAACAAACATGTCTTGGCTAATCAGCAAAATTTTGGGTAAGGGAATACATTTTATTTTTTTAACAAACTATCACTTTAAAGGGACACTAGCCTCACTGGGAAAGTTAACCATCGCAACATATGCCTGCTCTCCTCCAACAGTGGTGCCACCACAGAACCCAGAGTGGGTGTACAGCTTAAAGGCTTGGAAAGTCCGCTTCTGATGATGTATCTTGAACTACTGAAAAAATGCTATCTGAGATACACAAGGACAGATTTTTTCCCACTAGCTGACTAATTCAGAAGGGAGCCGGATAGCTAACCTTGCTGCAAGGAAGCCAAATATTACATCTGTATTTATGAGCCTTATCATTTCCATATCTTTATCACCAGGGAGGGGAAGGATTATCAGCATTAGACTGAGGGACACAGTGCTGCGCAACAGACAATCAATGAATAAAATACTAGTTTTAGGCCGAAATGCACCTTCTTGATGGCTCAGTGAGAGTGACTGAGCTAAACTGCGTTCTTCTGTCTGTTTGACTGTCCTGCTTTCAAGCTGGAGCCGTTGCAGTAACTCCAGCTCTGATAGCGGCAGCGGGATTCACTGCTACTGGAATAGCAGCAGGGTCCGTGGCTGCCTCAATGATGTCCTCCGCTGCTTTGGCTAATGGTGGAGGGGTCGCAGCTGGCAGTGTTGTTGCCGTCCTGCAGTCTATTGGTAAGATGTCAATGTGTTTTTTCTTCAAAGTAGGTTTTCTCACCTTACTAGATAACTTAAGCCAAATGCAAATCATCTATTCTCTTACTGGACTGTCATCATTTTTGTTTTAAGTTATCAAACAGATCTAGAAGTACTGCTCAGGGCCCAGTTTCCCAAAAGTGTTGTAGTGTTAAGATCATCTTAACTGGTAGAGAGAATGTTCAGTGTGATGCTTTTACCATTCAAGAATCATCTTTGTACTGAAACATTCAGGAAACCCAGCCCTGTCAAATACCCCACAGAGAATTTCTGCAATCCTCAAACAATGAGAAGTAAACAAAGTCATTAAGAGCAGTTTGATGTGATGTTTCATTGCAGACTAGGATTTCTTTACAGTGGTGGTGATAGGAACCAGAGATTGGGATGTCTACAACACAAATATAGCCATGTTATTTACTATCCAAAGTGACCACTGAACCTATATGTTAGTGTTGAAGTACTTGTCAGTGAGAGTTGCGCTGGTATAAGTGGATCAAACACAGCAGTGCTGTGTGTATGCAGAGAAACAGATGAACTACAGTCTAGAACTACAAAATTCACCTATATGGAGTGAGTGGTCAGTGCATTTTCATAATACATTTTAGATTAAGCCTTATCTCAAGGCTATTGTACAAAAAAAGGAATCAGGCAACATATCTGTAATCATTTTGTGTTATAGCTTTTTATGAAGGAGGTTTTATAGGCAGTAAATCCTTCAGACGTCTCGTTCCTATCACCACCACTGTGAACAATTCTCACTTCGTACGTTTCTCTGGAATGTCGCATTTAACATCTGAATGACTTACTGGTTTAATTTTGTAGAAGTTTTGACAAACTGGGGTTCAAAGCTGGGGTGTACGTTCAAAGGACCAATATAGAGAAAGTTCAGCTTTGTCAACAGATGTTTCAGATTGCAGAGCTGTGTATGTGGAACAGGTTTTGAAATGCATCTGATAATCTGCAAGGACAGCTTTCCTGTTGTATAGGGGCAGCCGGGTTGTCTACCACTGGGACAGCAGCCATGGCGTCTGCAGGAGGTGCTATTGGCACAGCTATCGGATTATTGCTGTAACAATATCCTCCTCTCATCAGCTCTGTTTTTAAGTATGAAACCCTTTCTGTTAAATTCTGATGTTATGCACTTTCTTCTTTTATAATCCTGAATCTCCCATAATTATTTGCCCTGTTTGTCTGAGTTTCTCATTTTTGCTTCCAGAGCAACATGCTTGGAGGAAATTTGAAGTTGAGAAAACGCACTAATACACTAATCTTGAAAAGCTTACTGAAGTTAGCTCTCATCTACATGAAGGAAAAATGACCCTGTTGCACAGTGCCTTTGCTTCACAAATAAAATGTGCATGGCTATAAAATGGTAAAATGTCTCCTTATTTCACTTTTCAGTATATTTTTTGTTTGTTCTGATTTACTCAATGAGTAAACTTAACTAGGTTAAAGGGCCTATATCCTCCATTTTTCTTGTATATAATAAGGTTCAACTATTAACATTTTTGTTGTTTTATGTACTGTGCCTTCGATGTGTCTGATGTGTCCAGGTGAGCTCTGTTCTGATTGGCTGCCTTGTATTACTCCTCATTCTAAATAGCCTGGGCTAAAACGCTCCTTATAACTTCAGCACAAATGGGCGGATCTAAATATGTTGTTTTTTGTGACATCACACAAACGATTCAAAACGGGTTATTTTTGCAGCTTGGTTTCCATATATGGAGTGTGGTGGGGATGGTGTTTTTGAACAATTAACAGTGTTTACATACTACGTCGAACCCTTATTTCAAGGAAGTGAGGAAAATTCAGTTTTCTGTGATACAGGCCCTTTAATGATGACAAAAATACTGACAACAGAGACCTAAAGTGGAGAGCGGGAGTAGGGACGTGTCTTGGCTCCAATCAGCACTCGGTAGCACTAATACCAACCAATCAGCACTCAGTAGCAGCAATGCCAACCAATCAGCACTCTGTAGTAGTAATGCCAACCAATCAGCACTCAGTAGTAGTAATGCCAAACATCAGCACTCAGTAGCAGTAATGCTAACCAATCAGCACTCAGTAGGAGTAATGCCAAACATCAGCACTCAGTAGCAGCAATGCCAACCAATCTGCACTCAGTAGCAGTAATGCTAACCAATCAGTACTCAGTAGGAGTAATGCCAAACAATCAGCACTCAGTAGCAGCAATGCCAACCAATCAGCACTCAGTAGCAGTAATGCCAAACAACAAGCACTCAGTAGCAGTAACGCTAACCAATCAGCATTCAGTAACAGTAATGCCGTCGTACTGCCCTAAACCTTTTTGTTCTAAAAAAAAACAAAGAAAATATACAGACAGGTTTTCTTCGATCTTTTAGTGAAATACACTATTCTATTTTCTGAAATTAAAGAAGGTCCTAGACGAGTGGTTAGAAACTGTTTTAACTTTTGGTTTTTAGCCGTTTAGCTCCATTCACCCCATTTACTGAGGACTCACTCGCGGGCGCCCTCTGGTGTTTACCTCCTCATGTTTTATTTATTGGGAGGAATAGGAAATGGCAAGACTCCGTACCGCATGTTTTTAGGAAGCGCTCTATATAAAACTGTAGGTCGGATATTTTGATGGCCTAAATTAGCCATTTAGAAAATGCCACCAGCACTGAAATCTACAGGTAGGATAATTTTGACAGTTTAAATCTCCTTATCAGAAGACGTTACCAGCATTAAAATAATCATTAGGAATTTTTTATCACCCAAATCAGCTTCTAAGGGAGTAAGTAATAGATTTAAGCTGAATTTGTACTGAATTACCATTAAAAACACAATAAAACGTTTGAAACATTACTACGCTGTGGTAATGATATGCGCATGCTCAGTAAGACTAAGAACACGTCTCTGAAATAAACAGAGCTCTTGCGCCCTCCGGCGGTTACAGGCTGTTAGTGTGATGGAGGTCAGAGGGTGGACTGTCATGGCTGCCTCCTGTCAGAGAGCATGTAGAGTACAGTAGTAATCACAAACGGCGGAAACTTTCTGTATTTTGTGTTTTGTTCACGATGGGCAGGAAAATATAAGCACAGTATTGTTTTGAAGGATTTGAAATTTCGTTTCTGTTGCTGGAAAAACATCTGCGTGGATACAGCGAGGTAACAGTCAACGTCACCTGACAGACTCATTTAGGTTTAGCGTTATTGAGCTAGTAAGCTAGCAAAAACACCAGAAAGAACGGAGGAATGCGGTGAAATGAATGAATAAGAAGAATAAGGTGTTCATATAAGAATATCGGTAGAACAGTTGAGAGTTATATAAGCCACACATTTCACCATATTATTTAGTAGTAGTAGTAAAATCCTTTTAAGTCTCCGCCAGTACGCACTTAAAAAACGTTATTCAGTGTTCTTTAGTAAAGGGAATGGTTCTGTTTAGAGACCTGAGTTCTATATAGAACCGTTTCATGCTCAAGTGGTTCTTCAGATTAATAGTTACAACCGTACATCGTAACAATAGCAGAGGCCTTTTTGGTGCTATATAGAACCATTTTCAAAAAGGTCCTATATAGAACCATAAAGAACACCTTCTCTATCAATCTGAAGAACCATTTCACAATGCAGAGAACCATTTAAGCATAAAAGAACCCTTGAAGAACCATCTTTTTTAGAGTGTAGTTTAATGATTCAGTACTGTACAGTACAGTATTGGTGTCTTCTTTGGTTTTTAGAGTTTAGGGACACATTTACTTTCACTTATACCGTGTAGAGTTATGTAATCCATAACTGCCAGTGTAGGTGTTGCTGTGTCCTTTTTCTGTCTTTCTGATGAACGTAGGACTCCAGTAAAAGGAGCCACTTCTGCCAAACTGCTCTCTCTAATGAGACCATGAACTGTAGAGAATGCAGACTTTTTATGTTTCAGAGAGACACCATTCTTTTGTGTAACACAAACAGTCACACTCCATTTTTACATGACTGTTTCCAGCCTCTTTTTATCCCACTATTGTGTTACTGTGCCTTTAAGACTGACTATATGATATAAGACCTGATCTGATTGGCTGCTCTATTGTGCCGCATTCATAAACAGTCAGGGCTGAAACACTTCTTATAACTTCAGTGGGAGTGGGCGGGGCAGTAGGCTGAAAAGGCAGATCTGTGTCTCAGATCTATATTTTTTTGTGAAATCATAAAAACACTGAATTAAAAATGGCTCATTTTTGCAGCTTAGTTTCCACATGAACAACACTTATTTAAAAAAGTGAAGGAAATTTCTATGATGTGAGCCCTTAAAGCTGTAAAGTAGAAATATCAATGCATACTTCACATTTAAGATCATGAGTAGATGATTCTTTTACTTTGACTGGAAATTCCAAATGAACGTGTCAGTAGTAGGAGCCATGCTGTTACATATTTCAGCTTGTAAAATGTGTAGAGAGCCATTTTTCATTTCATGCCTTCACACACTGTTTTGCAGCCGTTTCACACGATGGCGTTAAGCTGCTTTCGGGTCTGTGGTCGATATGGATTTCTCCTGGGATGCCGTGGATTTGCCACTGCTGGCAGTGCAGCTCCAAAGAGGAGAGAGCCGACAGACAACAGGCCGGTCTTCCAGTACGTAGGTGAACACAGAAAACCCAGGGAAAAAGTATTTGTGTGGGGCTTCAGCTGCACAGGAGCATTAGGAATCCCCAGCTTTGTGGTTCCAGACAGTGGCAGGAAAAAGCCCAGAAGATATCAGCTCACTCCTTACCGCCTGGATACGGAACAGAAGGTAGTCTTTTGGTCCTAAACTGTAGGATGCGTATGGATGTGAAACTGATATTGTCTGTGATACCGAATTGTCATGTCACTTATCACAGTAAAAGAGGCGTGTTTCTTATTGTAGAGACCCTTTTAGAAATTAAACGGGATTTCTGTGTATTTTTCAAAATTTTTGCATAATTTAAAGGCCCCCTATCCTACATTTTTTTTCCTTCTGGAGTCCACTTTATGTTTTTGTGTTCCAAAAAAGTCAAAAAGTTCATTTTTACATAACCATTTTCCAACCTCTCTTAATCCCTCATTAACCAGATGTTTTTGTTACAGTGCAGTTGAGACTGATGTATGTTAATTACCTCTGCTCAGATTGGTTGCCCTGAATTATACCTCATCCAAAAAGCGGTCTTTCCTGAAACACTCACACTTAAGCGTAAATGGGCACGGTTAAACTGCTGTAGGCCACATAGGCAGATATAAAGAAAAGTTTACTTCAAAACAGGCTGTTTTCACTGCAAAATTTTATATATGGACTGACAAGTGAATTGTATGTTTTGAAACTTGCAGTGTATAATTACTATGTCATGTATGTATTTTTTAAAAAGTGTGGAAAATTCCTTTTTCACAATTTGGGTACTTTAATGGTTAAAATGTAGATTTTCAGGGTGTTAAGGTGTGAAATGCTCTCTTCTTGAGAAACATGCTGAGTCAGAGTTGTTCACAGTAGTGGCTCACAGGAAGCTATCAAATGAAACGGTTATAAATTTGCTGTCTGATGCCCAAGATGTTGTTTTATGTCGGTTTTCGGAAGGCTTTATCCTTAAAGGGCAAATATCATGGAAAACAGAATTTTCCTCACTTGTTAAAGTTTCTAAATGTATTGTTCACACTGCAGTTCATATGGCCCATACATGTAACCAAAGTTGCAAAAACAGCCTGTTTTGATTTCACTGTTTTTGTGATGATTTACACATATAATTTAAAGGCCCCCTATCCTACATTTCAGACTACAGCATTTTATCCCTGCCCACTCATGCTGAAGTTATATGGAGTGTTTCAGCCCAGACTGCTTCTTGAATCAAGCACAGTACAGGACAGCCAATCAGACTAGAGCTTCTTTACATCAGTCTTGAAGGCACAGTAACAAAAACAGCCTGAGTAATTCTTTGAGACAAAGAGTGGTCATGTAAAAAACTGACACAAATGTAATAAGTGGATAAAATAAAAGAAAAATGTAGGATGTGGGCCTCTTAAAGATATTTTTAAAATACATTCATTGTGGAGAGGTACATACAAGGTCTTCACAGGACAAACTGTACACAAACCACATCATTATTACATTGGCATAAACAACAAACGTGTAGGTTCACTGGTCATTTGGATAGTAAATAAAATGGCTAAATTTGTGTAGTAAACATTCTGGTTCCTATCATCAGATGTCTGAGTTTGTCTCAGAAAGTTTTACAGTAAAACTAAAAATAATTAGTGGCGTTCTCTTAACATGCCCTGTGTATGTACTTTTAGCTGCAATTTTGATAGTTTTATGTATTTTTTCTATGTAGATCTCTTCAGCAGCCTGTGGTTATGGCTTCACATTATTGGCATCTAATACTAAAGATCTTACCAAAGTGTGGGGCATGGGCCTCAACAAGGACTCTCAGCTGGGCTTTCAACGCACTCAACATGACCGCAGTAAGACACTGCTTACTTTTGCTACAAAAGGATGCTGTCAGTTTCCACATCGTCTGTTCCACATTTAGAATGTGCAGAAAGATGGAAACTTGGAAAGTTGAAACTCTGTTGGGGTCATTTTTTGCCTATATTTTCTTTGTTTCAGTAAGCACATCTAGTTCCATTGTATGCTTACGAGGCTTTTCACACTGGCAAAGGAAAATGTCAAGGAGAGTGTCTGGCTTGTGATTCTCACAGTCCACAGAACAAAACAGAGTGTACTGAAGTCCATTCTGTCATTGGGGTTAATCTGTAGATCTAGGCAAGAGGAAAAGGGAGGAGAAAACGTGAAGATAAAACATCCATGAAAAGAGAAATAATCTAGGTAGGGCTTATGGCAGGGAGCAGATTTTTGTTAACAGATCTAATATTCGCTATAGCATATTATGCAGTCATGCCGAAAGCCTCTTGATCACTGTGTTTTCACCTCAACAGCGGTTACAAATAACAACTGTTTTTTACCATTTTTAACATAAATTATCAGGAGAAATTGTCAAATAAAGAATATTTTAGAATAATAACAAATAATTCATGTAACAAAGTTGGATAAAAATGAATCTCTGGTTATGGGATGCATGTGGCACAGCTGCGACTGGAAACTGAATTCCAGCTCAATTCCAGTCTACACTATATGGCCAAAAGTATGACCATCACACCTATATGAGCTTGTTGGACATCTCATTTCACAACCACGGGCATTATTGTGGAGTAGCTACTCCTTTTGCAGCTATAACTGCACTCCACTCTACTCCTGGGAAGGCTTTCCACAAGATTTTGGAGTGAGTCTGTGATGCCCATTCAGTCAAAAGAGATTTTGTGAGGTCAGGCTCTAATGTTTGATGAGACGGCCTGGGCTGGTCTTTCCTAAACTGTTGCCATAAGGTTGGAAGCATATGTGTAAAATGTCTTCATATTCTGTAGCATTAACATGACCCCTCACTGGAACTAAAGTGCCTAGGCCAAATCCAGAAGAATAATCCCAGACCATAATCCCTCCTTTACTAAACTTTACTGTTGGCACTATGCATTCTGGTAGGTAGAGTTCTCCTGGTGTCCGCCAAACCTAGATTTGTCCGTTAGACTTGCAGATAAGGAAGCGTGATTCATCACTCCAGTTAACACGTTTTCTTTGCTCCAGAGTCCAGTGGTGCCGTGCTTTACACCACTACAGCTGATGCTTGACATTGCACATAGTGATCTTAGGCTGTTGCTCACCCATGGAAAACCAATTAATAAAGTTCCCAATGCAGAATTCTTGTGCTGATGTTGCTTCCAGAAGCTTTTCGCAGTCTGTAGTGAGTAATGTAATGCCTCAGCACTCTGCAGCCCTGCTCTGTGAATTTGCGTGGTCTGCCACTTTGTGACTAAGCTGTTTTTGCTCTTAGATGCTTTCAGTTAACAATATAATAATAGCACTCCCGGTTGACTGGGACAGATCTAGCTGGGCAGACATTTCACAAACCGACTTGCATCCTATTGCATCCTATGGCAGTTCCGCATTTTAAGCCACTGAGCTCTTGAGTACGAATCATTCTACTGCTATTGTTTGTCTATGGAGATTGCATGGCTGTATGCTTGATTTCATACATCTGTTAGCAATGGGTGTGGCTGAAACAGGAGGGATGTTCACGTTCTTTTGGACATATAATGTACTTCAGCTTGAGTACCACTTGATGGCAGACTAAAGCTGTAGTTACGTAAGAGTACATCATTATTGGTAGTAAACTTTTCTTTGACATGTTCAAGCTTCTCTAGCAATCTCTAGCAATGCTTTGTTAATCTATTTGTCAAGCTTAATATAGTTCTTAGTACTTTATTATCCAGTATTGGAAAGCGCTGGTGAATAAGCCATTTGTGTCGTGTTCCTGTGTCTCCATAGATAAAAGCTATGATTATGTGCTGGAGCCCTCACCTGTGTCTCTGCCATTGGCTAATCCTCAGGAGACGCGTGTCCTGCAGGTGTCCTGCGGCCGAGCGCACTCTCTGGTGCTCACAGACTCTGAGGGAGGTAAGGAGAAACCTCAGAGCACAGGTCATTTTAAGTGCTGATTCTGGATCAGTTTCTGCCTTCCATGTTATAATGATGGATATAGAGACTATAATGAGTTCATTAGTTATTTTATCAGGTACACTTTCTACATAGGTGCACTTTACATTTACACACTTTACCACTTAAAGTATTTTGATGGTGGACAGTTCTCAACACAGCAGTGCTACCAACATGGAAGTGGCCAGGCATGTGCACAGATGGCCTCAGAGAGTGCTTGAGCCCAGAGTGCCCTCTTGGTCAGCCAGAAAAATTGTGTTTTATGAGGCCATCCTTAAAGACCTTGGGGTTCCCCTCTAGTGCAATACTGAGATTTCACCAAAACCAGTTAAAGTGGAGCCTGGCTACTTGCTATTTGTCCCAATGTAACAAAAACACTAGAGGGCGCCTGCGAGCAAATCCTCAATGGATGCAGGTGAATGGCGTGAACTGGCTAAAAATGAGTTCTACCCATTTATGTGGGAATTTCTATTAGTTTTGGAAAGTATCTTACCAGTAACTTTCAATTTTTCTGCAGCAAAAAGTTTTTGGTTGACATGACACAGACATTGTTGCTTCTAAATGCTGATTGGTTGTTAACCAATGAACTAATTAGTTCATTGATTGAGTAGAGTGGTTAGCGCTCACTGATATCATAAACATAACTAAGGCATTGTTATAAAGTCCTGAAACTGGAGTTCAAAAATATGACAGCAGTGTTGAATTATTTATTTAATGCTATGCTGTGTTGAGGGCCTTTTTCTGTTAACGATTAAGCTTACTTTGCTTCAGGAAATGGAAAAAAAAACATTCATAACTTTGGAAAGAAGTTAATAGAGCAGGATTTTTTTCCAAGTAATTTTGGACTATTTCTGTAGCTCTATTCACCATGAATTATGAACACAACATAAAGGACAACTGGCATGTGTAAATTCTGTAATAAAATTAAAAAGACAAAAATGGAGATTTTGTTCATTGCCCTTTTTGTCCTTGAGTTCCTACCCCCTAAAAATATGCACAGGCCTAGTAGTGGCATGCCAGTGAGTGTAGCTAGAAGGTACCTAATAAACTGGCAACTCTGTGTATATGGATGGAGGCAGATGATTCTAGATCAGCACTCTTGTATAATTTAGCCTTTTTGATGAATCAGTTTATTGTTTAATTGTGTGTTCAAAATGCAGTAGCACAATCGGGAGACCTGAAGATCCAACCTTTTTTGTCTTTCCTCTACTTCTCCCTGCAGTGTTCAGCATGGGTAATAACGTCTACGGCCAGTGTGGAAGGAAGATAGTTGAGGATGAAGTTTACAGGTTTGTGTCTTGCTTTCAGCCCCACACTGCGTTCAAAATAAGCAGATGTGAAGCAGCAGTGGACGTCACAGAGATGGCTCCTTCCCAGCTTAATTATCCAAGCCAGCTTAAGAGGAGATGAATCACACATTTGACTCATACTGGAAAATGAGCTGTGATTGTGCTTTAGGGACGGCCTGGATAAACAGAGAAGGATGCTTAACATAGTGCTGTGCAGATTTACCAGGCTTTTTATATTCTCTCATTGTCTTTAAACACAGTTTTTACTGTAACCATAAAGTTCACTGTTTTCATATATTGTTAGCCCCCCTTTTTAAATTTCATAGTTGTTTGCAAATTGATTTTAAAGTGTTCTTTAAGATATTCATTCATTTCTCTGCATTAATGCATCAGGTTTGAGAGGTCGATAAAAATGTTAATGTCTTTTCATAAATTGGAGGCTCTTCATTTGGAAGTTGACAAATACTTGTGTTTGTTTTTCTTCTAATGAGAAATTGCAGTAGTACATACCTGGTTCATGAACCATTAAGAACCTGTTCACCCACCTGAAAGTGACTTGGGAGTGTTACAAGTGAAAAAATATCAATATGTATGATCAGACTGTAGTCTTCCTTGCATGTCCACTGCATGTCCATTGGTTGCCATAATACAAATCACATGTGAGTACACTGACTAGATAGGGGAAGGCAAAACTTAGCCAACCCCTCAGATTTACGAGCTTAGATATTGATGTGTACCATTATTTAACAAGTTAACAACAGTTATGCTGTATTTTAGGAGACGGGTTAAGTTTAAATCGCTGAAAGTACAATATAAACAATAAAAAAAGATGTTACCTAAATGTCTATTCACACAATTTTCCACTTACCCCAGACGTGCTCAGTCAGCCGAGACATGTTTGCAGTCCAAATTTAGTTTCTTTAATTTAGAACTGGAGCTCCAAGGCTAACGTTGCTAAGAAACACTAGAACTCCGTATACTCACCCCAGTAGCCCAAATTATTCCTGTAAAAATACATCCCCAAAAACTTCTTTTAGCTTGTTCAAACCACATCCAGGTCTGCATTAAGACTCATTCCTGTGCTCTTTCCAGTGGCAGCCATCTTGTCCACAAGATAGAGGGCTTTGACAGCCGAGTCGTTCAGGTGGGTGAATACATGCATGCATACATACATATATAAATACATACATACATATATACCTGTATTTTCTTAACAGTGATAAATCCAGAATTTTAATTTGACCGAAAATGAGTGCATAACATTTTTTGAAAAGTATTTTAAGTCTAACATTCCAAAATTCATGCAGTTGAATCACTACTTTAATGCATTTTTACACCTTTAAAGGAATGGTTTAGCAAAAAATCTAATTTCCACAGTCTTCCCCTTCTTTTTTCCAGATTTTAGAGCTGGAGCAGCGAAGTTAACGTTGCTAAGAAACATTACAACTCAGTAGACACCCAAATAGTTTTTGTAAAATACATCTTCAGATCTTCTCTCACGCTGCTCAAATTGCATCCAGGTCTTCATTAAGGTCTCAGGACTTGTCTATTTGGTTTAGAACACAGTATGACTTAACTATGAAACTATAAACTATAAAAATAAAGTAGGAGTGCTGACAACAGAAATGTTAGCCTCGCCACTCCAGTTCTGAACTAAAGAAGCAGCACTATTTCTTTAATATGTCATATATATCCAAATCATTATGAAAACTGTAACTTTTGAGTTCTTCCTTGATAGGAGAGTTTCTGCTCATTCAGTGGAAGCCACTTTAGGTAAATAAACCGTCATGTGTCACCCGCTCTGCTAGGTGGCGTGTGGGCAGGACCACAGTTTGTTCCTGACAGAGACTGGCTCAGTGTACGCCTGTGGATGGGGGGCAGATGGACAAACAGGTCCGTGTGATCATTGTCATCCTCTCTATCTCTCTCTTTCACTCTAGCTCTCTCCTTTCTCAGACACCTGCTCCTGAGGCTACACACGCTGTCCAGACTGGTCTATGATTACAATAAGCACAGAGTTATTAGTATTAACAAGGAGCATGGGGGGAGTTCTGAGAAATGACTCAGCTGTTTGTCCTCAGGTCTCGGCCATCACGACAAGACTGCACTCCCTGTTCCAGTGCGGGGGGACCTGGCAGGGGTCAAAATTCAGCAGGTGATCACGTATGGAGACTGCAGCTTAGCTGTATCCACAGATGGCCAACTGTTCGGCTGGGGCAACTCTGAGTACCTGCAGCTTGCCTCAGTCACAGAGGCAACACAGGTAAGGTCAAAGGGCCCAAAGAGATGTCCCTTTTAGCTCTTCTTTAACTAATCTGTAGAAAATCTGTCGTCTTGTCAGCTGTGAATATTCTGTTTAGAGACTCTCCTTTTGTTATGATTTTGATTGCTTGTTGCAAATCAACAGCTTTCTAGCACTTTTGCTGTTTCCATTTGTCATGTATGTTCACTTTATTGGGTCTTGTATCTACATTCACTCTCCATTTTATCACGTGTACTTACAATATACATACATTTCATTCTCAGCACTGCAGTAACACTGACATGGTAGTGACCTGTTAATGGTTCAGTGTGCTGGACTAAGAAAAGTCCACGAACCAATTTCTAGATCCATCGCAGAGTTCTAAAAATAAACCTTACCTGATCTCTACTTCCTGATGATTGATTGTTTTCAGGAGTCAATAATGTTGATTTAAAAAAAAAAAATGATGGCAACAAATTATGTTATGGCTTAGTTGGCTTGATGACATTTGCGCTTCCCATTTCCATCACGCAACAGAAAAAGGGAAATACAGATTGTGGAGACTGCAGTACAAGAAACCCCCCAAAAACTTTGAAAACACTTTAAAGCTGCATAATGTAAGTTTTGGGGATTTGGAGGCCTCTCTGGTGGAAATGTGCAGTTGCATGCAATCTGTACTTTTGTAATCTCAGCATTTTTTTATTCTGACCCAGTAATGCTACTTCTCTCAAGTTTAGCCAAAATAGTGTACGTAACGCGGCTTTAATGCACCATAAAAAAGATGGTTTCCTGTACATTATGTAAAAGTGAGCTGAGTGGGCACAGCAGCATGGCTATCAGGTGCAAGTATACCAGTGAATATACACTGCATCCACAGTACAAACTCAGCAGTTTTATGTGTTTTGTATATATTCTTGTATTTTTTATTCTTGTAAATTTTAGAATCCTGTCAAATATCAGAGAAATGCCTGGACAGAGAAACTCGAAACAATTGTAATAAAATTATTCATTTATTTGATGTATATATGTATCTTATTTTCATATATTGCAGAGCTCACACGACCTAATCAATGATTTCAGAGTATTAATATTTTTAACACGTTTACTTTTCATTTCTGTTCCAGAAACTGTGAGATTCCATTCCAAGTCAGAAAGGCAAATGAACAGCAATAATATTGCAAGCATAACAGTTACTCATAGACATTTTTAAACCTTGCTTATCTTTATAGGCTATGCTGAACATGAACTGTGTACAGTCAGTAATGCTATACTGGATAATCTATTCCAAGTTAGGCCCAAATGCACACCCATTACATCAGTAATACACTGCTGGGTTCGATAACTGCCATCAATTGTGAACAGTGCATATGTTTAGCACCAAATCACTTTCCCCCTCCAAATACAACAAAAATCCAGTTTAGCAGGAAACCGGCTCCAAAGTTGAATTCCCTGTTTTGGTGCAGACTGTCATTAAATCGCATTCACATCAGTAATGAACTGAACCACAGTTTGCTTGTACACGGACCAAGACCCATTATATTCGGAGTACAGGTGGTGTTCACACCTGTCAAAATGAAGAAGTAATATGCACACCGAGTAAGGCAGTGAGAAAGCTTAGTGTACAGTCTTTAAAAACTCTAGCAACTCTCAGACAAATGCAGCGCAAGCTAACATGCCACTTCCATGTTAGTGCCACTGCAGTGCTGAGAATGACCCACCATCAAAATAATACCTGGTCAGTGGTCGTACAGATGGATTACGATCTGTCATTGTAACTACATTGGTTCAACTACAGTGTGAACCAGTGTGGTAAATGGACAGTGAGTGTAGATACAAGGTAGATGTATCTAATAAAATAACCAGTGCATGAGTGACTTTTCTTTCCTTGCAACATTGAGGTATGAGTGGTGTGTAGTGATTTTAAATGTAAGAGTTAATAAATACTTTGTTAAATTACTTTGTATTAAATCAGTGGATAAAGTTTTCTGATCTAATCTGAGATGCTGCTAATGTACATGGTGAATAATACATTTGGTTACTATTCTATGAAGAAGGTAGATGTAAACACAGAATGTGGTCAGATGATGCAAAGATTGATAATTTAGTGCCTTTTCGTGTGATCTACATATGAATTTGAAATTTCTTCCTTGCTTTTTCTTTTAAAGAGACTAAACAACTTTGCACTAGTTTCAGATCAGCTGTCTCTCACATGTGCTCTACAGATCAGCTCTCCACGACTGCTTCCTCTGAAGGGGGTAGGGAAGGTGACGCAGGCTGCGTGCGGGGGAACCCAGGTCGCTGTACTCAACGGTGAGCTCTGCCCCTCCTCTCCTTGTGGGTGCCTGTGTGTTAGTAAAGAATTTGCTTTGGAGAAAACTGTTGAACATCTAATAAGCTGCTTGCTTAATTGGAGCACTTTTTGCAAGCTATAAACTGCACGCAATTGATCTTCAGAGGCTTCTGAGTTAATGGCTGCCATGGTTACCAGTTGTTTCAGGGCTATGAAAGACATGCATGCTTTGAGCTAACATCTGTCATGCAAAATGGCCTTAAAGCACTAAACAAGATGTAAAGTGGCAGTATTTACACACAAATCAAATACATCTTGTGTATTGTGGTTTCTTGTTAGGCTTCCATTTAATATGAATATGAATTCTTGTCCAAGTCAGAAATGTTCACAGCGGTGTTGATAGGAAAAAAACAGACATCTGAAAAGTTTAATGCCTCTAAAAGCTCCCATGACATGAAATGGTTATAAATAAGCTTCCTTATGCCTTATGCGACATTGTTTCATGATCGTTTATAAAAGATTTAGGCCTAAAATATGTTTTTAAAAATTAATTCATAGTGGAAAGGCACATGCATAGTGTTGTAAGGCAAAATAATACAGAAGAAAACTTTATCAGATTTACCAATATTTTACCATTATCAACATTACATATTCAAATCAGAGGGCATGTGTGGGCTTACTGGTTGTTTTGTGGTAAGCAAATAAAATGCCTAAATTTGCACTGTAGACATCACCACCTTTGGTTTCTATCACCACTACTATAAAGAAATCTGACCCTGTAAGTTTCTCTGCCATTTTCACATCAAAACTGTTCTGAATGATTTTGTTTACATCTGAACATTTGGGAAGTGTAAACCATTATGAATTATGATGAAATTTTGAAAAATCTGTTTCCCCTTTAAATGAAGCATGTAATGAAAGCATTTTACTTGCAGAGGACGGGGAGGTGTTTGTGTGGGGTTATGGAATTCTGGGAAAAGGGCCTAATCTGTCCGAGTCTGAAATCCCAGAGAAAGTGCCAGCTACGCTTTTTGGGAGGTCGGAGTTCAATCCTACAGTAAAAGTTTCCCACATCCGCTGTGGACTCACTAACTTTGCAGCTATCACAGGTAAGCATTAGACTTATAGCTGTTCCCTGTATTAATGTGACGTATTCCCTTCCTTTTCAGTTGTTCATGGTCAGGAGTGTCTAAGGCTGGTGTGGCTGTAGGTTTTCATTCTAACAAAGCAGGAGATTACATGATTAACTGTTGGCTGAAATCGGTTGATTACAGAAGTGAACTCAGGTGTGCCTCTGCTAAGATCGTGGTGAGTTGTTTGTCTGGGGCAAGAACGTGAGAGGATGTTTAGGCATCGGGAAACAAGAAGACCAGTATTTTCCATGGCGGGTTAGTAGAATGCAGTTCTGATATACAGTGAGGGGAAATGTAGTCAGACACTTTAGTTTTTTGTTATTTAATATACTTCCAGTGCATATATCCACTTCATATTTACACATGAATTTTGACTTTGTACCTCTAAACCTCTGAGTGTTCATAAAGTATCCATTATATATCCATAAGCATGAACAAAGATATATATTTTTAAAAATTAAATTGATCAGGTGAAAAAGTATTCAGACACTACATTAAAATATACACACATGTGAAGTTAGAAATGTTCTACACATGGGATCTGGGAAGATTTCATGCAACAAGCAGCAATCATGGTGAAAATGAAGGAGCTTCCCAAAGTTCTCAAAGACAACATTAATAAACAGCTCTCAAATGGAAAAGATCTAGCAAAGACCTTAAACATCTGTCAGTACAACTGACTTGAAAATGTGCAGTTGGTAAGTTCATGGAACCACGTCCCCTGACAGAAACACCAGATTTCTCTCAAACTAATGATATGGAAGATAAGACAGAAGCCAACAGTCACTTAAAGAGTTGCAGGATGACCTGAACAGTAACTGTGAACTGCACCCCATGCAATACTCCTCTGCTAAAAGGGAAGCATAAGAAAAGATGTGCATCTGAAATCTGCAAAGAAGCATTTAGACAAATCAGAACTGTTTTGGAACAATGTCCTCTGGTCAGACGACACAAGAACAGAATTTAGCTTGTAACGTTTGGAGAAAAGGGTTGCATGTATGATCCCAAGAACACCATATCTACAGTGAAGTACAGCATCATGATAGGGGGCTGCTTCTCTGCAGATGGTACTGGGGCATAAAATGTCATTGAAGGAAACAAGAACGGAGCGGTGTACCGGTAGACAACAGTTTAATCACACCATAAAAGAAAAAATGGACGTTTCAAGACAAACATGCAGCCCGAATAACTCGGCACTGGTTTCTAAATATGGTGAAAGTGCTTGCACAGCCTAGCCAATACGCTGATTTGAATCCCTTTGGAAATAAATGGATGATTTTAAAAATGCCATCAGAGGAGCCTTTCTTGGGGAATTGAAGATGGTTCGCTAGAATTGAACCACAATGCTGCAAAAAGTGAATTACTTCTTACCATAGACATCAGACTTTCCAACAGCAGCTTTGCAACAAAATACTAATGTTATTCATTTGTGGTGTCTGAATTATTTTTCCCTATCAGTTTAGTTCTTAAACATATTTGCTTTTGAATATACTTTTTTCTTCTTAAGATCTGCAAGTCAGTACCTGTGTAAATATGAAATAAATATATGCACTAGAATTTTATTACAGAAATACAAGTGTCTGAATACTTGTTTCCTTTCACTGTATGTATGTATGTAAATAGTTTTCCAGATTTACAAACAGACTGTATATACAGGAAAGAATCTGCCTCATAGACTTTTGATCCTTAAACTTGTAATGCTCATGTTTTTCAGGTGACAGTACCGGGACATGTGGTGAATGTTGCTTGTGGAGTCGACCACATGGTGGCACTGGTCAAGTCCATCATTTAAGTCAAAATTGTCAGGCTGAGGGAAATCAAATTTCCATCATTATTGATCCTACTGAGCTCCAGCATTACTTGAGCTTGCACATGGCTACGTTAGGTCTGTGGAGCTCTCGTACTGCATGGCATCAAGCAAGATCAAGCAAATCAAGCAAGCCAAGAGTGCATCTACTTGAACTTGGAGATGTAACGACATATCTGCTCTTCATTGCATGGCCAAAATATACCAGAGAGACTGTGAGATCCATGACCTTTTTGCATGTGGTAATGAATGGCTCAGTCAGTAATACTAATGCTGCTAATATAGCTATCAGTTGCCATTTTGAAAATGTCAAGCTCACTGGTATCTATTCAGTGACATTAGCGTATATAGTTGAGATGTTCCTTGAAGTAGCACACTGACCACATCTCCTGCAACAAATGAACTCTATGAACTAAAATGCACTGGAGTGGAAGCTGCTTATGTGGGGGCATATTTGCAGTACCTCAAAATCCTGTTTCAGGATGAGCTTTCTTAATGGGCCATTGTGATGTAAAGTTGCAGGTTCCAGGGATAACTCTGGTCCTGGATCAGTTGTTCAGCGCCACCTGACGTGGGATCAAGTCAAAGCTTGAGTGCATAAGCTGCTCAGTACCCAAATCTCAGTTCCAAAGTCTGCTCACACCACTCCCCCACTTCCACAGAGAGGAAGACTTCATGTTTCATTTAATCTTCCATTAGGAGGGAGATAGGGCTCTGTAAGGTCCTGCTGAATGAAGATCATCAGTCTATCTTGCTTTATTGCACAAGATCCCTGCCTTGGTCCTGGCATAACCCTAGTGTTTTCCTGCTCTAACACACTCACTTTAAAGAATATAAACAGTTCTTCTTCTTCATAGTGCAATTGAGATATAAACCATGTCATTAAGAGTGGTCTGATGTAACTTAAATTTCTTAAGTGTGGTGATAAGAGCCAGGGGTTGCAGTGTCTACAGTGCAAATATAGACATTTTATTTTCTGCCCAAAATGACTAGTTAACCTACTTGTGTCCCCCAAGTATGGAGATGTGATGATGATGGTAAATCCCCAACAGAAGCAAAACAATATCTCCAGCAGCAGCTAGCATAGACGTAACTATTTCATATACTATCTTTCGCTGAGATAGCTTTTAGAGGCCTTAAACACTTCAGACATCTGGCTCCTATCACCACCACTATGAACAGTTCAGACTCAGTAGGTTTCTCTAGAACGGCCTCTAGAACCACTTTGAAAGTTGCCATCATAAAGATTCAATAATGCACATCCTTTCAAAAATTGGTAGAAAATTGAGAAAAATCAGAACGCCCTTTTAACTCCATTAGCCGATGAGGTGTTCGTTAGCTGACATGGTGTTTGATCAGGCCTGTTGGGAAAACGGGGCAAGCAGGGAGCACTCCAGGATCAGGGTTGGGTCCTGGAGCAAAACGCAGCAATCCAACATCTGCTTCTTTTGGCACCCACTATAAGTCAGGTCAGGTCTATGCTAAAATAGTGTCATCTTGAAGTTAAGCAATGGCCAAGTCATCAAACTGCAATTCAGACAAAATCTAATGAAGCTTTTCCTAAGCAGAGTTTTGATATTCCTTTATAGTATGCTTGAAATGAGACGTTTATTTGAAGAAAGATGTTAAATCTCAGAAGAGAACATTTTAAAGGTTGATTGTAAATTGTCATTTCCATCAGAATCAAGTACATCCTTTGTTTGTACCAAGTTAATGCAGACCATTAGGTTATAGTGGTCTGCATTCAATATACATTATTCATGCGTGGGGTAGCAGTAGGAAAAAAGTGACTGCATCCAGGCACACTGTATGGTAACCACAAAAGAAAATATCTTTGCACCAGTGATAAATCTGGGCATTATACTGCAGATGGATAGAATGAACCAGAGTTAATGTGGTCACATTAGGGCTGGGAGTCAATCCCAAAAAAGAATCCATTCCAGGCTTTTGTTTATCAGGAGTCAACGCATGTCAAAGCAGTGACATTCAAGTTGCACCACCACACATGGGCATATTCTGGGAGATACTTTGCTGTCCCTGTCTAGACAGTCTGTATAAAAAAAATGCATCCTTCCACATCACATACATTGATAGTCTGGCTGTATTTCACTTTGGTGAAAAGTGGAAAATAAAGTAAAATGTCAAATCTGGCTTAGAGTTACACCATGTTGCCATGACTGAAACATCTAGCCACCTGAAGGAGTTGACCAGGGAGAATTGGGTACAGTTGGCTAACAGGGACTAGCTTAGGTAATTTAGGTAGGTCTCCAAATTTCCTTGCTAAGGTCACATAAATAATATTGTACGTGTAAATTTGCTACGTGTCCTTCTGTGTGTATTGTTTTTTGAAATCAAGATTGTATGGCATCAGCTGAGTCCCCTCCATCGATTCCAATTACTTGGAATTGGAATTGACGCAATCATTTCTGAAATCGAACAGGCCAAGTTTACGCACTCTATACAGTGTATAGTTCTTTTGGAATGTAGGACAGTGTAAATTCCTTGAGAACACTTCCCAATGTGAACACAGCTGAACCTGAAATAAATTCAAGGTGGCAAAACCAGAACACAATAACCAGTCCTAAATTTTACAAATTCCCTGTGGGGCAAGAAAGGTTTAATTGATCAGTACACAATCCTCACAACTGAATGTGTCACTGTGGCCTAACTTATTAGGATAGCCATCTGCACAGGATCATGTGATCCCTTCATTTTTGATTGATCTCTAGGGGAAGTGAATTATGGAGATGATTCAGAAATGATTCAGTCTTGCAGTTGGCTTGAGGATTTTTATGGTAACAATGAACTCCAAAGACAGGCCAAGGAAAACTCAAAGGCAAGCCAGGGCAATTCATGGCAGACACACTACAAGCTGGAAAAAACATACTGTTTTCATGTCTTTTAATGGTCAGAGAAGAAACAGGTCACCCTTTTTTAACACTGATAAATACATGGTTTCTGCTAATCAGAGCTAACAGAAGAAAAAGCCTGTGGGGGAAAAAAAAATAAAAAAAAACCAAAAAAAAACTAAACATCATCCATGCTAAGACCAACAAGAGTGACCCCTTCTAAAAAGAGATTCCTTCTGAGGGGCACAAATTCTTCCCCGTTTTTTTTGTTTGTTTTGTTATTCACACATCAGAACAGTAAGATCTTTAAGAAAGATCTTAAATAAAGTGCAGAATGGGGTGGGAGGGTAGAAGGCCTAAATTAACGCCAGTGTCCGTGACACTTGACCCCTACTAACATTCAATAAACGATCCTAATTCCCACATCTTGTCCTTGCTAGAGGAACTAGCTTTGAGAAATGCTGAGTGGTAAGGACTTGGTAAAGAAGCAAATGAAGTATGGTGCACCACCATTTCTTCCCAATCACAAAACACAAAACAGCTTCACACATGAAAGGGGAAGGAAAACAAAAAAGAAAAAAAATAATAATCTACATCAGAAATGTGTTTTAAAAACAGTTTACAGTAAATTGCACAATTCATTCTCTAACGTATTTTTGTATTCGTAACTTCAAAAAGACTTGAAACACTGAACTGAGATAGTGTTTAACTACGGTTTTACCCAGAAACCCAAGCAACGGGTCAGCTGTGATCCATTCAATTCCAGTCTGGTGAAAGTTTAGAGAAATTCTGCTGGAGTACAGAAAACCCACTGATTGTACTTTGGATACAAGAAAACAACAACAACTTATTCATAACTCAGCCACTTGGCATTGAACACATGAACACAGGCCTTAGGTGAGGGTGGAAAAACACAAAAAGCTCTTTTTTCCAGTAATGGAATATCACCAAGCTGGATAGTCCTTCCCCAACTACCAAACTAATCAGCAATAATCGCCTTTCAAATTGCACTCAAAAAACAAAATTCTTGGGTTTTAGACGAGGAGTCTGTTTAGGCCTAAAGTAACTTGGCACTGTGAGCAAAGTGGGGTGGGGGGAAAAAAAGAGGCGCAGATAAGAAACAGAAAAATTAAAACGTGGTGTACATTCTAAATCCTCTATCAAGGAGGACCAGTCACTAATACATAATGGTTATTTGCAATGTCTCTGGAATTGGAGTTGGGGAGGGGGGCGGGGCCTCAGCAGGCCTCGTTGCCATGGTGAAATGGTGTAAGGGGAGGGAGCAGATAAGGCGGAGGGAGAGTGAGAGAGAGAGAAAGGGGGGGGGGAAAACAACACTGCAGTCACACCAGCTGAGGGTCCCTGTAGAAAAAAGGCAGGGTAATAAGGGATAGGTGCAAATAAGTTGGGACAAATATTGGCACAACTTTTTCTTATAGAAGGGGGAAAGCCCAACGCTGACTGCGAAACCTAAAGCATCCTCTCGCCTACCTATCTCCCAGCACTCACCCCATCTTTCGGTCCCACCCCCAGCTCCCATAAGCCCCTCCCCCACACACAGAGGTCCTGGAGAAGCTCTTGGCACTTTTAAGAGAGTTTTGACATTGAGATCAATACGCTAGCAGGGGTGTGAGACTCCTCTCCAATGAGGAGAGACTCTCACTGTCCTGTGCTCTCATTGGTCCTCAAGGCTCCAATCACACTTTGGATGTTCTCCTCAGGGACCTGGAAGAAACACAAGGTGGTGACAAGATGAATCTTCACAGAGTTCTCCTTACCCCAAATGCAGGCAATCAGCCAGGAGCTACAAGGCTAAAGCAGCTAACAAGCAATGGAGGATTAGTCACCAGGTTAAAACTGTAAGCCTAAATTATCTGACACTTGCCTCAAACCACATCAACTTAAGTCATCTCAAACTTGCTAATGTGGTTTCTGACACTATTTAACACTTTGTTATCTATAAAAATGACAAGTACATCACAGCTAAAAGTAGTAGCAGCCTGGGCTGTTTGTACTTTTGTCCATTTTTCTGAATTATAGTATGTCAGAGTGTCAGAAATCACATAACGCTGCTGTCAGAAGAAAACCTTGTAACTCCATTTTTGTCGTTTGTCAGTTTTTGACATAATTTGAAAATACCTGTTCCCCTTTACATTGTGTATAAATTTCATGAAGAATGGACCAAAAGAAACAGCCTAAAATGACTTGGAAAAAAGTCTGGTTCCATTGACTTACATTAAAAGTAAAGTATGTTTTTTCCTTCTCCTGTAAAGTTGTCATTTTGGACAAGAGGTTTTCTTCCGACAACAGCGATAAGCAGGTCTAAAGGGACATTTTCACCAAAATGAAAAATGGATTTATTGCTATATCTGTTGTAAACATGCTTACTCACATCCTACAGCAGTGTCTCAGTAGTCTCCTGAGTGAGGTTTTAAAGTTTAAAACACACAAAAAAAAAAACTCTTCTGATGATGTACTTTGAAGGTGGGAAGAATTTTTGAGAAACTGTTCTAGGGTGGATTTTTGGGGGCAGGTCCAGTGTAAAACTAAGTAAACCTGCGACATCAAACATGCCTTTGCTGATCAATTTAATTGTTGGCCTATCCATCGCTTTAAAGCTGTACTATGTACGATTTTCTTTGTTAAAACTGAAAGTAGCAGCATTACTGAGTCAATATAATTTTTTATTTCTATTTTTTTTTGTTCTGTTAGCTGGAGAAAGGCAGATAGGTAACATAACTTGTCTGACTTGTCAGATGAGGCGGACAAGCTAAATGCTAAGGTTAGCAAGGCCTGGTTATCTAGATACTTTACTCCAGTTTAATAAAAACACTTGTCTTTGGCATCTTTTTTTGCACTAAAGAAAAACAGAATCGTTATTTTCTTTACGGTGTTGATTCACAACTATGGCAAGAATTAAACTAATGTTGTTTTGGTTGTGTTTATCAGCCTGAAGACATCAGAGGTATTCCCAATGGCTGTATGATGTATTTATTCAATGCAGGCCAAGTATTTTAGAGTGGGACGAATACAAACAAAATAAAATTGTGAAATCTGTGAAATAAAACAATTAATAACATTAAACTCCAGTTTTAGGCCAGAATGCTGCTTTAAATTAACATGGTTTGAGGCAAGTGGGTGCTGTTTTCCACATTCTGAACTTCTATTCCTTGTTATCTACATTAACCTTATAGCTCTAGTGCAAAACTAAGCAAACCTCAGACATCAAACATGCCCTTGCTGATCAACAACATTGAGAGCAACACAAAATTGTGTAAATTTGACTGTTGGTCTGTCCAAGTTTTGACCGAGTTTGCTAAAACTCTTAACACGCTCACAATCATCCGCTCAGGGAAGGGGTTGGAAGCCCAACTGATGTTACAATATTTTAATCACAAATATTGTGTGCAATTACACATTTTCACCAGAGAGGACTCCCCAAAACATACACAGCGCAGCTTTAAATTTACAAAGAAAAGTACTAACCAGAGCATGGTCAAACTTGAAGGTGCTGATGTAATAGGCTGGAATGTCAGCTGTTGCCAATGGTTCAGATATTTGAGCCACAATCCCACATTCATCTGAACAAGAAATAATCAAAAGGAAAACTGTTACTGATTAGATTACTTAACCATATCTTCTCAAAAGTAAACCATTAAGAAAAATTATGCATTTTAATAAATAACAAAATAACTGACAATGCATTACATTTAGTCAGTGTTGGAAACGAGAGATTTTGGAGTGACGGGATCTTACGTGCAATGTGCAAACTCACCAAATCCTAAAGGTTGTCCACCAATGCGAACCATTTTCCAAAGCTCCCCTGAAGCGCTGGTGAAGAGGACATTGTTGGGAAACCTTGTAGAAAAAGAGTGGGTGTCAGCTCCACCAATAAAACTGTGCTATAACTTAATTACGCAGTGTAATTTAATCAAAGCTGTTTTCTAATCAGTAATTTTGACATAAGTAACCCCATTCTGAGTTCAATCATGTGCAGTCCATCAATCTCCTGTACAGTGACTACACAAACACACATACACACACGCACGCACGCACACACACCCTTTTACACACCCTGTAAAAGTGATGAATGGGTGGTGAGAAGGGGTGATGTGTAGGGACACCACCGATTTTCTTTTCAATTTGATACCAAGGCTAATATCCCAATACTGATACTTCTTGTGCACATATACTGGAAAGATTTGTGATTTCTGCATCCACTGTACCATTTCGTTAACGTAACAAAAACCCCACGTTTTGCCTGCTTTCTTCCTCATATGTAGGAAAACATAGTTCAAATTCCACTTTTTCAGCATAAAAACACAATAAATTTAACTGACAATAAAACATTATAATCAATTATCATAACAAAACCTTGCATCTCCAAAGTGGTAAATTGGCAGAAGGAAAAACATTGTTAATGCACAGTCATATGCAAAAGTGTGAACAACTGGTCAAATTACATGTTTTGTTGATTTGTAAGTGAAAACAACACATCCTCTATAGAGAACACACTTAAATATGATTTTATTCTGCAAAATTGAATGCACTTATGCTTTATTTATTTTTTCCCCAACATATTACATTCAGCAAACAAAACAAAGACAAAAACTGCATTAAAATGTGCAGAAGTATGTTCTCTGTAGATCTGTAGATGTGTTAACATGTCATTTGACCAGGGGCGCCCAAATTTTTGCATATGGATGCATTATGTGTTATTTTGGACCATTTCTCTTGGCTCATTTATCATTCAATTTTCACCAAAGGTAAAGGCAGCTGGAATTTCAAAACAAAAAAAGTGTTACCAAGTTTTGCTGGTGATAATATTAAAAGGTCTTATATATTGGAAAACTTAATTTCTCACTTTTTTATTTTTAAAGTTTGATGTCTGTAAACATTCAACTTTCAAAATGTACCACTCACTCTCCATCTCCACACAGTCCATATATCCACAAATGGAGACTAAGCTGCAAAAACAGCTCATTTTTAACTAGATTTTTGTGATGTAACAAAATTCACCACATTTACCAGTCCACCTATTCAGCCTATGGCTGTTTAGCCCTGCCCATTCACTCTGAAGTTATAAGAAGTGTTTCAGCCTGGACTATTTTTATTAAGCACAATACAAGGCAGCCAATCAGAACGAGGTAATTTGCATATTTCATGTGTGTCTTAATGACATTCAATTCTAAAAGGCAAGGAAAGGTCGGAAATGGTCATGTGAAAAATAACGCCAGACTGCTTTTGGCACATAAAACCACACAAACGTCAGAAGTGGATCTCAGAGAACAGACAAAATGTACGGATCAGACGTATTAATACTTGACCCGCCCATCCCTTGTGATGTGTCCTAACCTTCGAGTAGTCTGCTCGTCCATGACCAGAGAGATGTAGCCCTCGATCAGGGAGAAGGAGAAGAACCGAATGTGGCCTGAATCCTCGTTCTGCGCTCCCGTCTCCTTCCCTCTGCCAGGAGATAAAGCACAACCAGGATTCTCAGTATTGCACAACATGCAGCCTGACAAAATCCCAGCCTGCTTCTCTTGTTGCACTGAGGCAAGGTCAACAGTTTAACGACAGTCAGCAGTGCAGCAACTGTGAGAAATACTGAAATGAGACTTTTACAGTCTAGAGTTGTGCCTCACCAAGTTGGTATCTTTGAAATTAAATGTTTTTAGGAGATTACTGATAACCAAAAGACAACAAAGGGGTTATACTGCTTGGTGCTACTTTTGCCGTTTACTTTAACACAGTGGATTTGAGAAGCAGAGGTTAAAGTGCAGAATGTGACCTGTGAGAATGGTTTGGCAAAAAAAAATCTAAATTTACATATTTGGTGTTCGGATTTCACTTCTTTAGTTCAGAGCTGGAGCTACCAGGCTAACGTTACTAACGAACACTAGAGTTTTTTGTCCTTCGTAAATGCATCCCCAAAACTTCTCTCAACCTCCTCAATCAACATCCAGCACTTTATTAGGGTTTGCAGCCTTGCAGACGTGGTTTAAAACACAGTTTGGCTTGTAAATACAAAAATGATCAAAACTTCACTGCATAGCTGAACACAGCAGGCAGACACTTTAGACAACAGGTGTTCTGCCAAACTTTACCTCAACTCATAGAATCTACACAGGTCATGCAGCCATATGGACAGTAAATTACACTCATTTTTTTCTTTTTTCTTTTTTTTTTAAACACATACATATTTTATATATATTCTATCAAATTAGTTCAAACTGCATTTCTCCTAGCAATGCAGTATTCAGGAACAATCAAGTATTCAGACCTTAGATATATACAACCATTATGTTATTATCTATTTAAACCCAAAGCATTAACAATAAATAAACTAAAAAGTAATAAACTAAAAACATACAAAATCATCATCATTTATATGGTACTTTCTATTGGGAGGTGGCCATCCCAAAGCCAAACTCTGAAATTTCAACTATTTTGATTTCCTCTGAGGCAAAGTTGAAAGATTTAGATTTATCTTAAAGTTTAATTTTTAAAGTTTTAGTCTGTAAGTGGAGCCTTTTTTAGCCACACCTCTGCATTTTAGAGCAGGAAGTGAAACTGCATCCCTGTCCCTCATGGCCACAAGGTGAGCAGTTAGAGCCCGTTGATTTGAAGTAAATGTGTCCCAAAGTCTGATGATATTTATATAAAAATATTTGCATTTGCTAGTCATGACCTGGCTAGCATCTTTAAATTATGTTCTAAATTAGCTAAAACTACAATATTAAGTTATCTTTATTTTTATATCTCATGCTGTGTCTGAAACCACTTTGACACACCTGCACAATCCTTAAGAAGGCCTAGACATGATCTGAGCTGGGTTGTAGGCAGCCTATTTTGAATTTTTCCATTCTTTAACTGGTGTGAATTCAGAGCTATATACAGGATCAAATATGTCGAGATCTCAGCCATTTTAATACATGACCCTGGCATTTCAGGGGAGAATAAGTAATTGGACAAATTTACAGTCTTAAAAAAACTGCTGTGTTTAGCACTCCATTGAAAATCTGTGCAACTGCTGACTGCCTGAAGGGCTGTGAAACACAGACATCACCAGATGTCTGTCAGTTGGGTTTCTTCTCTGCTGAGGCTCTGCCAGGCATTTAACACAGCCATTTTTAGTTCCTGCTTGTTCTAAGGGATTTTTACCTTCAGTTTTGACTTGAGTGAAATCTGTGCCTAATAGGGTTCAGGGGGTGCCAAACTTGTCCTGTCAAGAATGCTTTTTTTGGCCCTGTAAAAACACTACAACCTTTTAAAAATAAAAAGGTACCAAAATGATTTTTGGAACAATCGCACAGATGAACCAGCACAGATGCTGGTTTTCCAAAGTCCTTTAAAGAACAATTTTTGCAAATGAGATATGAATGTGACGAAACTTCTTAAAGCTTAAAGAAACTGCACAAAATGTAAAACTTCAATACCAATTAAAGGTTTGTCCTAGAACCGTATCTCTAAGTCAAGAAGCATTTAGGAGCTTTTATTTTCGACAATGTAGACTCTTTAGTTGTACTGTACTGTCGCATGACTTATGACTAATTTTGATATTCAAGTATCTGTAAGAGTTGGATATGAATGGATGTCCGGTTAACTGCAGGGAAGGAACAATAAACAAAGGAAGAAAACAAAAGAAGACAAAAAAAAAAAAGACTATGCCCAAAATTAGTGTAGTGCTGTAGGCTTACTTTTTAAATGATAGAACTGGTGGTTAAAATTTGAAATGTTTTAGTCTTAAAAAACAGTTATGGGAAACGTTAGGTTTTTGCCTTGGATGAGTAACAGAGGCTGTCTCTTTAGACGAGCTAATGGACTGATGATAACCAGTACAATGTTGGATACTAAAAAGGACTTGTCTTCTACACAAGGTCTTTTCTCCTTAGACACATCCTTAATCTGTGAAGTCATCCTGAATAGAAACATTTTTTGTAAATGAGATAACTGTGTACAAAAGGGCTTCTAAATGGCTCACAGTAATAAATGTAAATAAACAGTGCACGTTGACTTCATAGTCATCGTTTCTGTGCTCAGACAAAAAGAAAAAGGACAGATTTTCCTACATGTTACCCAAGGGCAGCATGATTAAACATGTATTTGTATCTCTGTATATTCATCTTTCTCTCTAATAATCTCCTACAGAGCATTACCTGCCTATCAGCACTGCTCTCCTAATAGGCCTAGCAGATGGCTCTGAGGGGCGGCCATATGTGAGACAGGAGGAGAGGCGCGGGGGCGCCGGCCCTTACCCGCCTGAGTAGAACATAACATCCATGAGCAGGGTGGCCACTGAGGGCAGCGTGTCCGGGTCCAGACTTGTGACACAGAACATGTTACTGGGACTGGAGAGAGGGTGAATGATAGGACGAGGGACTACGGTGGAGAGAAATAAAGACAAACAGAAAAAAAACAATATGACTGATTGAACACTACTGATGCTACATCTTTTAACCTGAAGAAAAATACCAGCAGGTGCTACGAAACTCTAAAAGAGATGTATCATGCATTAGTTTATCACATTTAACATATTGGACAAACATAAAATATTAAGTGTGCCATAACAGTTCTGTTAAATTCGGTAAATAAGCAGTGAATGTGTAATAAACTGTGCATAAGTATGTTCTCTGTACAGGATGTGTTAAATTATTTTCACTTAGAAAATCAATAAAACATGTAATATGTCCAGGGGTGCCCACATTTTTGTGTACGACTGACTGTAACAGGTAATGGAAGCTTATTAGCTACCAAACCAATAGGCATTGAGCAAACTTCTAGTGTAGACTTGCTCATTTGATTTCTGACACTGTCTCACACACTATTATTTATAAAATTGGATAAAAGGATGGACAAAATTCAGGATTCAAACGGCTGCTACTAGTATTTTTAGCTATGCAAAATACTTTTACCCAATTTCTATAGAAAACAGTAATTATACAGTATCAGAAACCACATAAGTAAGTCTTTAAGATTTTGAGATTTGAGATTACTTGCCAGCTCAACATAATCTGAGGCTGTTTGTACAATGCTAATTGCTAGTTGTAAGCTTATATTATTTGTTAGCTACATTAGCCTTACAGCTCTGGTACAAAAATAAAGAAACAAACATGTCTAGGCTGACTGACTACATTTGGAGAAAATCTCTTCATAGCACAGACAACTCAATATGATGACTCAAATTCCAGCCCTACTCCCTCACAGCCAGAAAACATGGTCAGATATACAAGCTGCACGGGGTTGATAGTTTTATTAATTGGCTTTCATCTCAGCTGACACCCCCTGTGCAAGTAAACAAACTTTATAAGGTACTGAGAGCAATTCTTAGTACCGCTTACCCAGTTTAGGCTTGACGAAACCATTGGTGACTCCAGAGCAGTTGGCAGCTACAGTCTCTCCATTCACCACTCTGAGGAGGGTGAACTCTGAGGAGAGGGTGTGCATGACCATAGGTAGATCTCTCTCCCGGACCTGGACACACAGACAAACACCAAGGTGTGATGAGCTTTAGTAAAAGAGGGTAAATCTTTTATGCATGGCGTTATTCCTAATACAAACAAAACAGGTTAGGCAACTCTTATAAATGTAACAAAACACTTACACAACTGTTTACAAGGTATGGCCAGATTTTTTACTTTTGCTGTACTGAGCTACATTAGACAATAACATGCAGTACTGTGCAAGTAAGAGACAATCTTTCATTTATTTAATTTCCAGTCAGAACAGTCATTAAGTAGAAGCAGAAAACATGTACTTAACAAAATTACACAGAAGCCTCAACAACATAATGTAATATTTAAATTTTCAGTGTGTCGACACTTTGCCTTTATTATAGCTTCCATTCTTTTCAGGAGACTTGCTTTCAGCTTTTAAAATTAAAAAAAAAATCCACAAAATTCAGTCTTAGAAGTGGGTTGCATCTTCTGCTTCTCATAATCCAAGTAATCCCAAACACATTCAGTGATGCTGAGGTTTGGTCATTCCTCTCACAGTTGAAGGGAGGACAGAAACAACTGTTTTTTCAGATCTGTAGAGAGAGTGGAGCTTGACTGAACCTTTGCAAAGAGTCTCATTTTCACAATATCCTTTAATAATACTAATAATTATAATAATAATAATAATAATAATAATAATAATAATAATTAGTTTTTTCACTTTCCTTTGACTTTCACTTTCCTAATGAAAGTAGATGATAATGATTTATACTTAATGACTGTTTTGACTGGAAATTAAATAAATTAAGAGTGGTCTTTGACTTTGCAGTACTGTATATAACTTGTTGACCGCATGTGCAATTTACTTGCACAATAATGAAGTTGTTCGGTTTAGTGCATTGTCATGTTTGGTTTTAGGAAGTTAGGAAGAAACCTTTATTAATTTATTAACTTTAAAAAGCAATAATGTGTATAGCAACTAAAAATGTAAACCCACAAAATACATATTAACAACAACAACAACAACAACAACAACAACAACAATAAATTATTATTATTAAATAAAATCATGTATTGCATGTGTATATATCATATCTATTACATTTACTGGATAAATTGTGGAAAATACTGTGATATAAATTCAGGCTGATTCCATACACCCCTAGTTTGTATGATGTAAGAGTAACTTCACTTCTGTTTTCTCCCTTGTCCATCTCACTCGACTCATGTCATTAAGGATGTGATAGTAGCTGCTGAGTTGAATCAGGCATAGTAGATCAGGGAACAACACATGTAATGTAAGGTTCCCAGGACAGAGATCGGGAACCACAGGATTAGGTCAAGCTAAATGGATAAGAACTGACGAGGGGAAGCAAGTTCATTTTCTATTACACTGAGTTCAAATGAATTGAGATACTCAGTAAACACTGAGTAAACACTGGTTTTCTTGGTATTAACTTGTGTGACAACACATGACTTCATGATGCAATTACCCTTTCGAACCTTGGCTAAAAACAAGCAGCATAAATAGAAATTAAGAGCATGTTTTAGGAGGCTAGGCATGAGCAAATAGAAACCTTATCAATAAACATCTTAAAAATATCCTATTTATGCTAAAAAAAAGGCACAATCCCAGGGCACTAAAATGCACTAACCTCAGCATACAAACAACTTAAAGGATTACTTAGAGAGGGGGTTAGTAACGAGTTACATTTATTTAATAAACTTCAGTTTTTGTGCTGAAAGATGCTGGATGTGGTAAAAAGTTCAGCTACAGATCAATGATTTACTCAGCACTTAAGTAGTTTTTTGACCTGCTACTTTTGCATTTCTACTCAAGATGTTTTTTGGAAGGTACTTTTTTAATTTTACTTGAGTCATTGTTTCCTAGAAGTATCCATACTTTCACTAGAGTATGGGTTTAGGCTACTCTACTTAGCTGATTACTTATACCGTCTTGACACAAATGTTAGGTTCTTTGCCATATCTAAACTACGTCAAATGCACTCGACCAGCATGGCTGTAATCTGAAACTCAGCTGTCACCTAGACACTGCCTGCATGGCCTGAGCTCTTCCTCGAACAGCTATAATAGTTACAAAACTTGATCGTACAGTGCATTTCCAGTGAAGCCAGTCCCAGTTAAGGAAACAAGAAGCTTCCAGCCGCCTGGTCTGTGCACCATGGCTGGAACCAGCTGATTTAATCACATTAGGAACTAACAGAAATTTGCATTTCAAACACCACTAACAACTCTCGAATACATTATCAGAAAGAAAAAAAAGCAGCTTGTCTCAAGCAAACAATTCAACTAAATTCAGAGCCGTCCCAAAGAGCCCCTGCCAAACACACTGACTAGGCAGAGGCAAAACATTTCAAGGGCAACCCCTGTGGATCTACTTTCTCCTTGGGCTATTTTGCTAGCATATGAAAGCTCTGGAGCAGTACAATATCCCCAAAGGCTACATCTGACTATCATTAACTTATGAAAAGCAAAAATACTTCTAAAAGAGGGAGAGGAAAAAAATACCCTCCGAACATTTTCCATTTCAAGCTCAGAGCCTGACAACAGCCCTTTTGTGAAACTAGAGAATACAGTTCATTTCCACAAGCAGGCCTAAACAAGCAATACAAAACCAGGCCAGCAAAATAAGGCCAGTCCATGTTTCTTTTAACGTAGGTACTGTCCACGAATAAATAAATAAATAAATAAATAAATAAATAAACAAACAAACAAGCAAGCAATGTGGCATCTAGCAGCTTCATCTAGCCCCAATGAGTCAGATAAAGGGGTTTATTTCTGCCTGCCTCCTGAAGCTTCCTTCACACAGAGCATTTGGGCCAGGCCTTGCTATTTATAAAACACGGTAGGGTGAAAAGGAGAAGGAAGGGGGCTGAAGGCTACGGCCAAGACCAGGGACGCTGGTCTTTTCCTCTATTTCTTAAAAGTCCCCGATGGTTGACCTCAACTATATGTGAACAGAACTAGCTGTTAAAGTGGTAGTATGACCAAAAATCAAACTAACACAATTTGCCCCTCATCCCAAAAGTAGTCGAACAGCCAAGACAAATTTGCTTCTTCAGCTTAACCCTGGAGCTTTAAGGCTAATGTAGCTCACTAGTAATGAATACTCCTTTGAATACTCCTTGGTCTTTCTAAATGAATAGTCATTTTGAACTGAAATTCAGCTAAACCAGCCATAATTTGGGGTAAGTGGAAAGCTGTGTAAATGTACGTTTTCGCTGAACTACTGCTTTGAGTGGGTTTCTGCGAATGACTTCTTTTGTTGATGAATAAACCCCACAAACATTTTACACAGGTTCAAAAGCTCCGCAATCACCCTGAACGACCCTGAACAAGATTTGCTCAACATGATCATCATTCTCCTCGTGTGACATTTAGTTCTTATACCTCCCCAAACCTACTATAGAATATAACAGTAAATACTCGTAAACACTTCTTTGGTATGCATGTTTCTTTTCAATGCATCTTCACTATCATTATTCAAATTATCATCTTCATTTAAATATTGGTTGCCAAGGAAAAACATATGTTGGCCTTGCATGATTAAAAATGAGAGAATGCTCAATTAAGTATTGATCATTAAAAAAAATAAATACATAAAAAGAAAAAGACCCCTGTGGTTAGTAGTGTGGTCTGAAGCAGCTGGCCGGTGAAACAGCGGCACTGCAGAACGCTTCGGCGAATTCCAGCAAGGGGCCGCACTGATCCTCTTTACATAACCACCTCCAGATTACCATCAGCTTTGCTTTTTTATTTTCATAAACAGGGCCTGGAGACAGTGTGAGCCCTGGAGGAGGAAGGGGGGATTCTAGCTTATAAGTGTTTGTGTGAGTGGTGTGTGAGAGAGAGAGAGAGAGAGAGAGAGAGAGAGAGAGAGAGAGAGAGAGAGAGAGACAGTGGAAAGAGATTCACACTCACAGACAGTGAACAATGTGCTGAGATAAATTCAGGCCTCATTGCTTTCCTGGATTTAAATAATCTCCATTTGCTCATATTTTTTTTTTCTTTTCAAGCACAAAATGAATTAGACCCAAGACTGAGAGCAGCATCATGTTTCTCTATGTAATGCACTTAAATTACAGATTTCATATGCAGGGCATGAAATGCTTGCTACTCATCTAATAAAATCACAAGGGACAGAGAAAAACAACATGTAACTCCAGCATGTTATTGATCAGGTAAAATATTTTCATTCTCCAGTCAAAAGGCTGAGCTCTATCGCGAAGCACCACTTGCACTCACATCCCTGCGTCTTCCAATCTGTTGTAACGCAGTGCTACACGTCTAAACAGACGACATTCAAAACTGCTAACACTGGTAACTGCACATGTACATAAGTAATTGGACACTGACAATTTTGCTTTAGCTCACTACACCAGCACACTAGATTTGAAAAGGAACAAACAATGTAGATCAAATGCAGAATATGTATCTATACCGGATGAATATAGAAATCACATTCATTTTATACAACACCATACAGAAGTTAGAGACCCTCTTTTCCTTCATTTCCAGTCAAACAGCCATTACAAGTAATTTTTTTCTGTTAGATAATTCTGAGGAGATTAGATTTAAGATAATCAACTTGCATAAGAAAAGAGAACGTCATATGAGAATTAGGAAACAGTATGAAACAGCAGCTTCCAAAACTAGAATTCAAAACAAGATTTAAAAGATACAGAGAAAATGGGACTCTTCTCAACCATGCAAGACCCAGCAGACCACCAAAACTGTCCCAATCAGATAAATAGTACTTCACTTTTGAAAGATTTGTAAGAAAAATCAAGCTCCAGTCTTGCTTTAGATCTTAAAAAAATCCAGGTGTCTGACAGGTGTGTCCAGGTGTTTCTGTCCATTCTTTAATAAGTGTGTTTGGAATTATTCTTGGGTTGTGAGAAAATGACAACGCAACCAACGTCTATTGCTGAATTTTGGAGGTGAGGAAAATATCCCTTCTTTAAAAAACTCAAAGCAAGTGTCCTGAAAAGAATGGAAGCTGTATTAACGACAAAGCGTGGACACACTGAATACTGAAACTTTGATATTTTATTTAGTTGTGGAGGCTTATGTGTAATTTTCTGTTAAATACAGGTTTTCTAACAGTGAAAAATTGTACATAATGCTGATTTTGACCAAACTAACTAAAAACCACAATGTTTTAAAAAAGTTTCTATTTGTGGGGTTCACTGAACCTTGTAACAAACACAGAAAGACAGCACTGTCAGCACAGTCATCACATTCACAGCCACGTCAACATCCTTGCTACCAGTTCAGCTTGCACTGGCACTAAACAATATACTGATCTTTATTACCTGCAATATCAGCATCGCAAAGGCTGTAATGTGCCAACAGTTTATCAAACACTAACTCCAATCTTAAAGGATCCCCTTTTTGGAAAGAGCTCTGAAAAACGTGGGCATCCACATATTTTTACAAATGCACATAAGCCATGCAGATTCATATTTTACACATTTTTATGTCACATCACAACAAGTAGCAGATAAATTAGAATAAGACATTATTGTCGTCACTGTTCAGCCTCTCATGACAGCTACAAATCTCCGCGACTCACCAGTATAAAGTCCGTTTGGTAGGTGGACAGCATGAAAACAGAGATGTTGTGGTCAGCCAGGGGGGCGATGACAGATTTGGCGATTTTGGTCACCCCAATCGGCTGAGAGCTGGCAGCGCTCCCGCCCCCTGATACCACGTTCAGAGCCAACCACGTCGCATCTGCCACACTGAGATACTCTGACTGGGGCAGTTCTATAAAAACATGAGGGGAAAATGAGAAAAAAAAAAACGGTAGAAAAGGAAAGGGGGAGAGAGATGGAGAAAGAGAAAGGGTGTCATTGGAGCGCAAGGTTTCAAATAATTATTTCAGTAACAAAACAGTATTAGCCATATTCCCCAACACTTCCTGTAGCTGCCTGAATGACCATGGACAAATCAACTCTTTTCTCATAATTGTCAATGATCAATTGACTCTAAACCCAAAAACTGCGTAGCACAGGATGGATGAGCGTGGCAGCCATATCCGTCAGAAAGAATGAAGCCATTTACCCAGCCCGCTGCTTCCACAATGGCCTTTAGATTGCTGATGAGAGTCTGATATGCTCAAAGGCTGGAGGGCCCGCTGAACAAGCTGTCATTAATCTCTCAGAGGTCAATAGACGCCCGTCTAAATGCTTAGATTCGTACAGGTGCTGCATAGGAAATGATGTCTCTATCTTCACACAGGTTGAGGCCATTTATCAGTTGCTGGCAAGTAACTCCTCTAAACGTGGATCATAACCTTGCATCATATTTCTGAGAAGATTTCAATCCGAGAAGATTTCAAAAGAAGGAAAAGAAAAATATCCACAAACAGGAAAAACTTTTGAGCGAACAGAATACCTGCACCTGTCTCGCGACTCAGAGCTTCTGGTATCCATGGTGACCAGCAAGGGTCACCTTGGCAACCCGCGTGTAATGACACGAACTCACTCAGTCAACCACAAAACCAAACCTGCCGACAGCTTGGCCTCTGTTAACCCGTAATGGAAACGAATCGGGGAAGGCTGATGGAGCAATATGTGGCCAAACATTGCCAGTGAGGCCAGACACCAGGGAGAAATGGGTGATACTACTTTTCTAGAGAAAAAAGAGGGGGGGAAAAAAAAACAAACAAACAGATGGTTCATTCAGGTAGAAAAAATGCTGGACGTACCTTTAAAGCCATCTTCATCCACTATGATGGTGTAATCCTCAGGCGTTTCAGTCAAACTAAAGAACTTACATCTGCAGAGAGAGAGAGAGAGAGAGAGAGAGAGAGAAAAATATTTAGGCTTGAGTGAACTGAGTGCATCACACACACACATACATACACAGATTAGAGTGTCCTCAGTATGTAGCAGAAGCCATAGCCTGAGTGCTGAATGCTGTTCTGAGAGGAAAAAGAGGGAATGAAAATGTAGAGAATCAAGACACTTTGAAGCTCATTTCTACATGCCACCACTGTTCACAGAACACATGTAACTGTTTCTTTTTCATAATTACATTGTAGCACACCTCATCTCCCAAAAGGCCAGCCACATCCATCATCCAGCAACAGGGGGTGAAGTAACAGAGCCGACAGTTATCATATTCAGATAGTGTTAGTTTAAAGCAGCCTCTCACATACAGCTGTATGAAAAAGCTAGAAAGACCTTGTTCAAATTACATGTTTTGTTGGTTTTCTAAGTGAAAATCCTCTACAGGGACACTTTTTTCTGCATATTTAATGCATAATTTCTTTATATTTGCTGATCTTTACATAGTAGAACTTGTTCACTTAGAAAAATCATGTCATTTGCCATCAGGATGCCCAAACTTTTGCATACGACTGTATTTAGAATTCATCCTTAAATCCGGATCACAAATCTTTTTTTTGCCATTTTCTGCAGCTAAATATTGAAATGTAGTAGATTTGCTTCACCCACCAGGCATTGTGGGTGGTTGCAAAAAACATATAAAATCACCTTATAATGTTAAAATCAAAAATGGAGCTCTGCACTCAAGGGGAATGATTTAAATGAAAAGCTAATACAGCATGAACACTGCACACCAAGCAGGAACAGCTGTAATTTAGCTACAACTAACCTTAAGCCTCAGGGAAACTAAATCTGTGTTTTCTTTAAGTATGTTAATCTTGCTCTTGTGGACTCACATTATACATTGACAAACTACGTGCTGTGATAACTTTCCAATGCCCAACATCACCTCTCGATGAAAACTACTCAGTCCTAATCTTGGGTAGTACGTATCTTCAACAAAATTGTTTTTCTCTGTTCAATTTGGAGAAACTTAACATGAAACAGCTAACGACAAACAGAAGCTAACCTAGCAAGCATAACTGAGTCAAGCTAGAATGTGTCAATTCGTTAGTTCGTTTAGTCAACCGGCCATGCCAGCTTTCCCTGGATGCACATCCAGCAATGAAGCAATTAAGAAACTGATAAGCTCTGCGTCAGAATATTGGGACTCAGAGAGTTCTCAAACAGGTCTGATAAGCGATTTTTACACCATGTTTTATTATATTTCTATTATGTTTTTCATTTAAACTTCACAGGATGTTTATAATAAGTTTTTTTTTATAATTCTGTGCTGCCTGGGACCTTAACTATGAGTCTAATTTAGACCAAAAGTTAATTAAACCTGCCTTCATGGATTCATTCATGACATATTGGTAGATACAGAGAAGAAATAACGGAAATTATCAAACGAATCCACTGAGAACGCAGAATAAACTGTTTTACTTTGCCAAAACGTCACTCGCAGTGACTTCACTTGCTTTCAGTAGGAATACCATTGCTGTCACAATTACAGTCCGATATAATTCTACTGTTAAATGTCATTTTACTTCATTTATTCAAACACTAAATTACTACTACTACTACTACTACTACAAATTGTCATAATAAGTATGATTAATATTTATATTACTATCAGCAATAGTGGTAGTTGTGGATTATGATTACAGAAGAATTGCTAATAAACATACACTTCCCATATTTATTTTAACATTAGGTAAAACATCAAATGAAAAACTTTAAACTAAACTCATACCAGAAGAAGGAACACTGTTCCCTGTATTTTTTGACCTGCTCTCCATGGCTAAAGGTTAAAAGACCCTTAAGCACTCAAAGTAATAGTTGAGCAACAAACCTCAAATCTCAATATCTACCCTTAATCCCCCATGTTGTTGATTAGCTAAGTTTCCTTCTTAATTTTTGCACTGGAGATACGAGGCCAACACAGTAAACAAGTAATTGAAGTTCACATTAATTAGCATTGTGCAAACTACATGCCAGAATCAAGGGCACAAAAAATACAGACATAACTCAGGCTTCAATACAGCTGCTATTGTTTTTAACAATGTTTTTTTTAACAAGTACTTTTGCTCATTTCTTCAGAAACCCCTTAAGCAATTAACAACTCTGTGTGGTCAAATGTATGATGATTTAGGCATGATTGCACGATGCTAACCAGAGAGATCAGTTTCCTCTACTTTTTAGCTTGCAGCCACAGTGCAAAACTACAGAAGTATGCTAATCATGTCAACTACATGGGAAAACTGTATAAATTAGACTTCTGCCCAAATCATCTCATCTAAATAACCCCAACAATATAATAACCTTAACATGCAAACAACTCTCGAATAACAGCCAGTATTAAAGTACATCTTTAGATATGCTCAACAAAAGCACGTCCTGTTATTGATGCTTTACTGCTGCGACTCCATGAAACATAATTATTGCTTATATTGGCTGATTACACCATTCAAACTATATATCTGCCAGACTCTAATGTGGAGCAGAGCGCTCACTGATTACATTTTATAGGGTTAAAAACACAGAAACTGTAAATGTTATATAAGCCAACACACTACATGCACCACTTATTTAGATATTGCAAAAGAGAACCGTATTTGAATACATGCACCACACGAGCTGGCTTATGCAAAGACAGCCTGGTGTGCACACAGCCAGCGAGACGTGAGGCACCTTTTTATGTCTCTCATAAAACCCGACCTGTGATATTAGGCAAGGGGAGCCCTTATTTATGGCCTTGCTAGCAGACCCCCTGTATTATTTTCCCTCAGAGGGGGATACCAGGAAGGTTTGTTGATTCTGGAGAGCAGCATCTTATCTGACGCTGCCAAAAGAGGGAAGGAGGATTTCTTGAAGGTTTTGATTAGCTATGGGGAAGCTCTCAGGCCTCTGGCCTTTTGCCATTTCCCCGCAGCAATACGCTGAACTGATGAGGAAAAGTATTTGTGGCCCAGTTGTGAAAAATCAGACACAGAGAAAAGGTTTGTACAGTTAAGGGCTGTCACTATCAATTATATTACTAATCGAATAATCTAACACTTTGATGATTGATAAAGCGGTCAGTTTTAAAGTCAGTGTGGAAATCATAACACATATTCCTTACGTTCTGTGACACATTTCAGAGTGAAACATGGTATCAGGGAAGGTCTCTGAGCTAGCTGAGCATTTTCTTTAGATGTTAAATGGGGGGTGGGGGGATGAAACATGATACTGTAGGGCACAATCGGAATTAGACAAGATTGGAACTGGGAGATTTTTGCTTAAAAAACACAAAATTGTCGGCTATGCTCTTTATTTCAGCAGATCTGTGTTACAGTTTTCTGAGGTACTTAACATTATGCAGGTAAGTGCTCTCTGTATTTGAATGCTGCTGCTAACCTTTTACCAAAATGTTGTAGCATACTGCATGACTTGGTGTTAAACAGCCAGTCACCTCTTACTTTTGATGTAGCGCTTTCTTTGATTCAAGTTATTTAAAAAGGCAAGTGATTTAATATAAAAAAATGCCAGTTTGATCCATTAAGAAACAAATAGTGTTTATTTTGCATATTAAATTGCTAATAGAAAGTACTGGAAAATGTGTTAGTCTGTTTGTGTTCACACAGTGTAAGCTTTGGATTTTAAAAAAGGCAAAAAGAAAGAAACAAAATACTAAAATCACCCATAAGCCAACAAAAATTCATGAGCATCGCATCCCTATATAATCGGTTAATATTATTTGTTCCCCTCAGCTGACGCTCTGTGAATCAAAAATCAAAAGATGTGAAGAAAAGTCACTTCATTTTGATGTAAGATTACGGGAAAAAAAGAATTTAGTCTAAATGATATATGATTAAATACTAGCGCTGGGCAATATGATGATATTATCGTGATAAATTTTATCGTGGTATATACTTCTGAGCATATTGTGGATACCGTCTGTAATCAAACACCGAACAAGTACACGTTTCATGAAAATGAGAGCATAGTTAGTCCTGTTTAACTGGATATAGTGCGGTGCAGTATGTGACATGCTGAATAATAATCACTGCGGCAAGAGTTTTTAATGGCCATTTTTAAAATGTGACTGTCAACAAACTTACAAAATGAGCTTCACAATATGACAGAATATGCAGAAAAGCTTTTCAAAGATTCCTAGACAAACTAGGAAGTGTCAGAAAGATTTTTTTAGTTTACATCTTTCTTATTGATTCACTGAGCAGGTGATTTGTTGTGTCAATAAGTTATTTAATCGAGTAATAAGGTGTAATCCAGTGATCAAGATAGCTCATGTACAGTGTTTAATAGAATGTACAGGATGACTTCTGCACCAGCAGGAATGGCAAGAGGAATGGAGTCCTAAATAAATTGAGAACAGTGGTGAGGGAGAGGTGTGTTGCTGAATTTCACTCTGCATATTCAAAATATCTCTGACGTTACAGAGAGGCCTCTGTCAAACTGTGAACATATTTCAGCTCCCAGAGAAACGGTGAGGTGTGCAAAACTAATTCGAGAGGCTGTGTCGCTTTGCGTGGGGTGTGGAATTCACAAGCAAACGAGACAACAAAGTAACGAACCTGATGGAATGGTGAATTTTTTTTTGGCCCCTTAAATCAGAACACTGAAGCTACAGAGCTTCTCCTTTGTAAATTTTCAACAAGCTGTGACTCACTCACCCAACACGCTTCGCTCAGATGTGCTCATCATCTCTGTTCCTGCGCTCTCAGGGGCACAAGGAAATAACAAACAAGTGATTTTATTTCCCAATTCCACATAAAATTCTCTCAATGCACCAACTATCGACCAAAATAAATTCCGAACAGACGGAGCCGAATCCAAAACCTAATTACACATTCCTTTCATTCCCCCTAAATCTAATTATTGAGCCTGAAACATAGGATAAAACAAAACAGCTAAAATTATCAGAAGCCCCCGATTTTAATCGGGTTATTTTTCAGGTTATTTGGAGTTTCGACTCAAACCTTACATTTTGAGAAAGGGCATGATGTAGTTATTTTTGAGGCCTGGGGGCTGCATGAGATTTGCTTGTAAAATCCAATCAAACTGTACTGAGTTACAGTGGTAGTCTATATTATCAGCTCCACTTACCATATAGGTGCACTCTGTAATTCTACAATTACAGACTGTAGTCCATCTGCATACTTTGTTAGCCACCTTTTACCCTGATCTTCAATGGTCAGAACCCCCCAGAGGACCATCACAGGTTGTGCTGGTATGTGTGGATCAGACACAGCAGTGCTGCTGGAATTTTTAAATGCCTCAATGTCACTGCTGGACTGAGAAAAGTCCATCAACCAAAAATATCCAGCCAACAGCGTCCTGTGGGCAGCATCCTGTGACCACTGATGAAGGACTAGAGGATGACCAACACAAAAGATCTGCAGAAACAGATGAGCTATTGTCTCTGTCTCTAAAATGAAAATAAAAGCACAAAGCAGTAATTCATGTTGAGGCAGGGGCCATTTAAGATTAGGAACATTTCATAATGTTCAAAAAAAAAAAAACACCCATCTTAAACAGATGAGGCAATAATGCTTGGACATAAAAGAAGCATCCAGGAAAGGCTTAGACCTTTATGAGTAATGATGGGTCGAGGCTTGCCACTTTGCCAAAAATGCATCAACATAGAAATCTAACAGCTTAAAAATAACATTCCTCGGCCTGCGATTGTAAGGAGATATTCCACCCTCTACAGTCCATAATATTATCAAAAGAATCAGGGAATGCAGAGAATTCTCTGTGCATAAAGGAAAAAGCTGAAAACAACAAACGAATGCCTGTGACCTTGATCCTTCGGACAGCACTGCATTAAAAACTGGCATGCTTCTGTGATGGATATGACCACATGGGCTCTGGAATACTCTGAAAAAGCATTGTCAATAAACACAGTTTGTTGCTGCATCCACAGATGCAAGTTAAGACTGTATTATGCACAGTGGAAGTCATATCTCAACAGTGTCCAGTCCTGTTGACTTCTCTAGGCTTGAGCTCATCAGAAACGGACTGATGCACAGTAGAAATGTGTTTTGTGGTCGGACGAGTCAACCTTTCAGACTTTTTATAAAGAATAATAGACGTCATGCTCTCCGAGCCAAAAACAAAAGGACTCTCTCAATGTTACTAGCATAACGTTCAAAATCCAGGATCTGTGATGGTACGAGGGGGTACTGTTATGTAACCTACACATCTGTGAAAACACCATTCACGATGAACATATTTTTGAGCTACATCTGCTGCCTTATAAGTGCTGTCTTCTTCAGGGACACCTATACTTATTTCAAGAAACATTCTGCAGGTGTCACAACTTACATGGCTGTGTAATCAGAGAGTGTGAGCGCTAGACTGGCCTGCCTGACTGCACAGCTGAGGACTTGTATAACAGAAGAAGAGCAAAACATTTGGCTTTTAAAACTGGATCAGTTTGTGTCTTTAGTCCTCAAACATTTATTAAATGCTTTTAAAACAAAAAGTGATGTAACACAGTGGTAATTATGCTCCTGTCCCAACTTTTTTGGAACATGTTGCAGGCCTCAAATTTGTAATGAGCATACATTTACAAAAAAAAACAATGAAGTTCATACACTAGAACAAAATATTATGCTTCTGCACTGTTCTTAATTTAATACAGGTCAAACAGAATCCACTAAAAATGAAGAGTGCAGCTAAAAATAGTGGCGCTCACAAATACTTTTTTCAGGGCGACAGCACAACTTCAACAGCAAAAATCCACAAGTGATGAGACAGGTAACGTGTTTCGTCCCTGTTCTCTAAGAGAAAGTGTGATATGTGGCAATGTGAGGAAATCAAGCATGGATGTGCAAAATTATAGGGGAGACCGTGGTGGATGGTGACAGCTTTTAAGAGTTAGTGACGTATTCTGAGCCAAAGCTAGCCCCGTTCACAGCATTTATGTTTGTTTGGACTTGTAATGAGTGGTAAATTTAAAACAGAATTTTACAACATAGAACGTTTAGTAGTCCATCAGTGTATGTTTATGTATATATTTCATCAACCTTTTAGTCTTTGGCCAAATAACCATGAACTAGTAGTTTAAACGAAACGTTTTTTATGCAGGGTTTGTTTATATAGGCTTGTGTCTGGCCCCCCTCTCAGTACTACATTCAATACAAGGAACGCTTTTAAATATCTCTGTGCGTTTATACAGAATTCAGCTGATGTGTGCACCTAAGCGTGAGTGTATTAAGTATTTTACAGGTGCTAACACAGCTCAGCCAATGAGATTTCACCATCAGAAGTATCTAACTATTACTGAAGTTTTGATGGGTATCAAAAATAAGGTTTGTGTTCACACAGCACTGAAAAAAGTTATACAACCATAAATAACCATTCACTGCTAATAATGAACCAAACTGTGTTTCTGCTTAGTGGGTAGACCAGGGTGTTTAGCCTGTGCTGTTCACTTTTCCTCCACTTTGCACCTCATCACCAGTGACACAGCTGAATCTCCCTTTCGACAAAGCCAGCTAAACAGTGAGGCAGCACAACGTGTGAGAGCTGTCAACAGCATTCTCAACAGTAAGCAACTTTCGCCACACCTCCTTTAGCACGCTGGCCTGCCGTTGTCTGCATTCTACACCACTGTGAGACTCTTTGCAGAGAAGTTTGAAAGAAGCTTAAAGGAAAGGACAACAGCAAGCAAACATACACTTCTGTTCTAAAGTGTATAACTTTTAAACTGTCAACTGAAATGTTAAGAACTAGACATAAGAAGGCATTTTAGCTGCCAAGCTCGACAAGAAGCTTTTAAATGTAATTAAAAAAAAAAAATACTGGAGTATTTCATTCTCAAGATTTGTTCTTTGTCTTTCTCAATAATTTTTTAACCATCTACATCTCCATTAACCATTGGTCACAATACAAAATACTGTAGGTAATATAAGCTGTAGAGCATTAGCATTTCATTATAATAATTTATATATATATATATGCAACTAAATTAGTTTTATGTTACTGAAAACAGTGGCTACAAACTTTTGATTGTTGGCGTGCTAAAGGAGGTAGCAAGCCAGCATGTTTCAAACCAATGAATAGGCTAAAAAAGAACAGGCCCAGAAATGTATTTCTATGTTCAATCCCATTCAAAGGCAAAGGGTGTGAGGAGTTCTTTCTTGAAACAGATTCCACAGCCTGCGGAGTCAGAGAGCCAGCGCTGAACACAATAGAAGACCCTGAAGACACAGAGTTCACAGCTAGACACAAAACCACAAGCTGCAAAAGGAATGTGAAAAACAAGTCTCTCTCTCTCCCCCTACTCAAGTTTGTTTTAATAGTCTTTTCCTGTGGCAAGAGAGAAGCTTAAACAGATAAATTTATGCCTGTTAGGTCAGCCTTAACAAGGGACTAGACCTGGGAATTTTATTTCCAATTTCCTTTTTCTTAACTGATGCTGTTCCAGTCTTTAGTTACATCATCATTACTGTTTCTTAGGCCTCCAGCTATCAGAAAGCATGAGTATCGTTCAAAGCCTGACACACCCTTCATAACGTGCATCTCTTGCAACATCTGTATAAAGAAAATTACTTAAATTGCAGTGGTGTTTTTTAATAACTGCCACTAAACAGCCAGTGCTTAAAGGGACACCCCAGACAGACTAGGAAAATCCCTCTTCTGGTACGGTATCTTGAAGGTGGGATGAGGTTTTGAGAAACTACAATGCCTTTGGGGTGGATTTTGGGAGCCATACAAAAATCCACACAAGAGCAGCTGTAGTATTACTTGTAGTTCCTCCTGTTTTGAAGATATGTAATCAGAAGGGGGTTTTCCTTGTCTGTCTGGAGTGTCCCATTAACCAAATTTGTATAACAAAGTTCTGCTGCTTGGTCTAAAATTGTTCAGAATAAAATTTCAGAGCGAGATACAAGCCAAGGTTTTAAAGTGAATTGACATTTCAGGTCCCTGACATTGAGACATTAAACAAGGAAATAAATATGCAAATATTGATCTAATAATACACACATATCATGATACAATATGTATTATGGTTTTTGTACAACAATATAATGTATTTTCCAGATAGATATTTCATTTACATCAATTTAGGAGCATTTCTATTAATCGGGAATGTAAAGAACTGCAGCTGTCTTCAAATTTGTTCTTGGAAAAAACAAGGAAAAGATGAAGATATATCCATCTATTTGCCACACATCAGTTCAGCTCCACCCATTCATGCTAAACTTCTAAGGATTGTTTCAGCTCTAAGTGCTTTTTGATCAGCCAATCAGACTATAGCTCATTTATAAATATCAGTCTTAAATGCATAATAACAAAAACAGTCTGTAGCTTAGTTCTAAGAGATAAAGAGGGGTTGGAAAATAGCTCTTTAAAAAAGAAAGACAATTTTTGATCCACAAACCCACAGAAACCTTAAGTGAACCTCAGGCGAAAACAAAAAGAAAAAAAAGAAAAATGTAGGATATGGATCTCTTTATAGAACAGTGGAAAGCAATCTAATTTTACAGTAGTATGTCTGACACTACAAATGTTTCTACAGCATAAAATCTAACTGGATTTGATTCAAGGTATGTATCATTTCACAACCCCTATATCAATATCAATATGTGTATTGCGACACCCTTACCAGCACTAACTCAAAATATATTCAGTTTCTCCTCCTCTTCACTGAAATGTTAACTCTAAGTTTACGCAACTTCTGCTTCAAAGAGTTGCCTGATAAAATGAATCACTTTCTGCAATCATCTTGTCATCAAGCTCACAGCGAGGCTTGTTCACCAGGGGATTAAGCCTAGACTGAGACTAAAATGGATTTTTTCCTGCACAAAATCGGTCATTGACAACTACTTTAATGTCTAAGATCCGGCTTAATCTGTGTCCAGAAAATCCAACTCTACTGCATATAAGCCTACTTTCGTGTTCAGTGACTAACAGCATGTGGAGAGGGGAGGGGGGTGTGGTTCTTTATCTTTAAAAGCCCCACTGTGGGTTCATTAAGGCCCCAACTCATGGCTCAGTAAATCCAGGAGACGAGATGGCCTCAAGGACCGTGCCTCTGCAAACACAGCGAGAGGACATTAGAGACACCATGGATGCGTGGTCCCTCCTGAAGAAAAGGGCCATTCAGAAGGAAACAGGTTCAGACCCTCAATGCCCATCCCAGAGGTTGTTAAACTAAGGGTGGGCAATAGGCAGGAATGTAACACCACAATACTCAGAGATATTTTTGCAATATGTATTCAGCATTTCACATGTTACAGTGTACTCAGTCCAATTACACTCTACATTATACTTGTGTTTTATTTTCCCCTGAGGTCCAATTCTAACACTTGAGTGGTTTTATGTACCAAAAACAGTCTTAATCACTTCTTTTTATGCCTTAGAATTAAACAGGCTGTTTTTGTTACTGTGCCTTTCTATGATCTCTATTCTGATTGGCTGCCCTGTAATGTGCCTCATTAAAAAAGACAAAAACAAACAGTGTTGGCTAAAACACTACTTATAACATCTGTGAGTGGGTGGAGCTAAACTGTTGTAGGTGGACATATGTAAATGCGACTGTTTTACATGATAGAAACAGTGAATTCATCACAGGCTGTTGTACGTATGACAATGTATGTTGTTGTAGTATGTTTTGAAATTTGTTCCTGTAGACATTATGTGTGAGTGTTGATTTGACAGTACAGTGCAAGCTACAAGTACAAGTAAGGCATAATCATACAATTTGGTCACTTTGGCTTGTATTTTCATAGTTACGAACAATGAACAAGAAAAAAAAAAACATATCATTAATCGCAATTATTTCTATGACAACTGATCATCGGCTAAAACTGCATGATCATGATGGCGCAAATGGGCCCTTCAAACGCTGACGATGTTCACGATGTGTTCGGAAAAAGGTATTGCGATGTAATTAATCGCAATAACGATAAAACACCGTCACATTGCCCACCCCTGCACTACATGCTACCACTTGGCCTCATATTCAGACCAGGAATCACATCCAAAAGAAAGTTATGTCGATATCAACACCAATAAACGCATGTGGGATCTACTAAAGACTCTTAAAAACAAGAAGGTGGGCCACTACGTAAAATAAAAAAATGAATGCAGGTTTTTTCAGGCCCCAACTTTCACCACTCTTTTGCACTGCAGTTGTTTACAGCTTTCCCAGTGGCCAGTACAATTCCACTGCTGCAATGGTGGGGGGGGGCGCAACTGAATATAGTGCATATATATTTATATCTCTGAAACAAGAAAACAAAAACGGTCATTTTGTTGGACTGAGCGGCTGCAAATGACCGGTGGCACAAGCGAAATGGCTTTGACGAGCATACAGGCTAACGTTAAAGTGGACGAGGACTGCACCATCGCCTGTCAGCAAGCGTTCAGCATCAGGCTGCTCACAAACAACAGCTTCAAGTTTGATTTAAAGCACCAACTCCGTGTTTTGTTTTTTTTAGAGGAAAAGGAAGAGAAAACAGCACTGCCGAGCTTTGAGCCCGCACACACACCCCCTTAACGTCGAATGAACTTCGGTATTAGCAGAAAAAAACACCAAACCTGACAGGTTATCAGACCAAACTGCTGGCCTCCTGTGGTTTCCCTTCGTCAACAAGGTGAAGGCAGGACGCGTGTTTTTGAATGAAAAGCTCAAGTAACGTTAAGTTCGAGCAAACTGCTGAATTGCTTCACACAGCAGACGTACCTAGCTTAGCCACCTAGCCTAATTCCGCTCCAGCAGCAAGATTATTCAGGCGAAAAACGGTTTGAACAGGTATTTTAGTTTCAGATCGTGTAAACTTGCAGTGGACGTGCAGAATGGGCTACTTACCTCGTTTTGGAGGGCAGGAAGGCTAGTTTGATTAATCCGTGAGTGCAGATCTGGATGCCCTCTTTTGCTATACTAGCTACTTTCAAGCTGTGCTCTAAGATGTGCAGTTCCATCTTTTGCGTCTTCTCATTTGTGGTGCATCTAAAATTATATATACATGTACACGTCTATTCTTTGTTCGTTTAAAAAAAAACAGAGAAAGAGAAAATAATAAATAAATAAATAAATAACTAGAGCTATAAGCCAATTGACAGTGCTCCTTAAAACCTTCTGGGGGAAAAAACGGAGCGGAAAAAGAAGGGAGAGAGAGAGAAAAGGAAAAAAGTTGTCCACGGAGGAAAAAAGTGAGAGAGAAAGAGAAGCAGGGTGAAATAAAAGCAAAGCACAACGAGGTAAACGGGAAGGGAGGAAAAAAAAGCGAGGACTGTCGCCCCCCGTGTTTCCACTCCGACAGGATTGGATCGGTCCAGCAGCTGGTTACAGTGAAACAAACAAGTTGCCACTCAAAAAAAGGAGGCGGGACCAAATGGAGCAAAGTGCATTATGGGAAATGTAGTTCATCCAACAAAGGCTAAAGCAGGCTTCAGATCTCTGTTTTTTGTTCCTCCTTAAATGATGTTAGGACAGCTGTTGTCTAGGCGTTAGAATGTATGTGCAACAACATTTAAGGTGGAACAGACAATTTGAATTAGAATGGAGGATATCAGCTTCGTGCTGGTTCCTCGACTAGCTGAGGTAAAGTTTTCATTCACTGAAGCCCAGAAGGAAAAGTGGAATGCAATATCCGTCTGTTTTGGAGGTCTCCCAGCCAGACAATTCATTTTTTCCTTCAGTAACACTGATGGAATATATTTCCATGGAAATATTTATGAATTACAAAACCGAAGCGAACTGGACTTTCATCTTCGTGTGTGAGTAAGCAAGTCAACATTTAACTGTGTCAGTTGTGAGTCAGTGCTGTTTTTTTTTTGTTGTAGCAGCTGTACATGATTGTTGAATATGAAGAAAGCTGTCATTCTCCTCTCAGGACGGCCATCTTTGTGGAGAGGTGTAAAGTTTTTACAGTAGGAGGTTCTCACCAACCCCTCCCTGTTTTCACCCCTCATTACTTGCTAGCAGCTCGACACAGAGTAATATTTTACACACAGAGAGCCAACAATGTCCTAATTAAACGGGAACCAATTTCAACATAATTAAATTGTTAAGATGTAAACAAAGTAATTCAGAGCATTTTCGTGTGAAATGCTCTGTCCTAAAGAAGCTTACCGAGTCAGAAATGTTCCTAGTGGTGGTGATAGGAACCAGACATCTGAAGTCTCTGAAAGCTTCCTTACAGAAAAATATTACATGAAGTGTTTATGAAAACACTGCCTGATGCATGAGATATTATTTTACACTAGATTTGTGAAAAAGTCTTGACATAAAACAACTTGTTTCTCTGTTTAATTTAACCCATTATATGCAGGGCATTGCAGGGCAAAATATTCCCCAAAGAAAACTTTTTTTCCCAGATTTTCCACTATTTTACCATCAACATTACATATAAAGCATATAAGGCACTTGTCGGTTCACTGGTTGTTTTGGATAGTAAAAAAATGGCTATATTTGTGCTGTAGACATGTAGACCCCTGGTTCCTATCACCACCACTATAAAGAAATCTGAGTCTGTGACTTTCTCTATAGCAAATTATTTTACATCAAACCACTCTGAATAATTTTGATTACATTGCAACAAGGTAATTCAGCAAAAATGTATGTAACAATTATGCAACAATTGGTGGAATTGCCCTTTAATCTGATTTGATCTAACAGAGTTACTTGGAAAAATATTTAATTTTGATACATTAATTAATATTTTTTTTTACATTACTACATTAATTAAAAACAGATTTCTATTCCACTGACTGGGTGCTAGCAAAAAGAGGCTACAGATCAAAAGCATTGATACAGAAGTATTGATACCGTCTAGCCCTAAGGAGTCACCCAAATCATACTTGAACATATTTGAGTCTTCTTCAGCAAAAGTCTTCAGTAGATTGCATCCTCAAGTCTTTTAGTCTAAAATCAAATGGTACAGCTGAAAAGGGAGAGGTGTGAGCAACAGCAAAGTAACAATGAAACTGAACACACACACAAAAAAATTGAGGAACTAAACATGAAAGTTTTTTAACTTCAGTAGATCTGAGGACAAATAACTATAGCCACCACTGCTTGAATTAGTCATAGCAGCTAGTATTACAACATCTTCCTTTTGAGGGTAAGATTAGAATTAAAAATAAGGTTAAAAAGGGAATTCCACCAATTTCTCAAGATTTCTGTATAATTCAGTCATTGAGATGTAGACAAAGTCATTCAGAGTGGCTTGATCTGAAATGATCAATTATAGAGAAACTTACCAACTTAGAATTTCTTTACCGTGGTGGTGATAGGAACCAGGGGTCACGATGTGTACAATGCAAAAATTGGAATTTAATTTAATATTCAAAACAACAACAGAACCTATTTGTGTGTTCTGCTATTTTTATGTGTTGTTGATGATGGTAAAATAGTGGTAAATCTGGAAAAAGTTGTTTTCTTTGGGGACGATTTTGCCTCAGAACATCTACATGTACTTCTCTGCCTTTTAAACATATATTAAACACTTAAAGACACATTAAACACTTCAGGTGTCTGGCCTAGAATGGAGCATTTCACACCAAACCACTCTGAATGACTTTGTTTACGTCTTAACCATTTAATTTTTTTTTGAAAAAACGACAGAATTCCTCTTTAATTTCTCTTCTTTAATCAGTGTAGCATTAACCTACTCAAGATTTAAAAGAACAGTTGAATCACAAAGAGTGAAATTCATGAAGCCTGAAAGGATTACAGAAGGGTTAATTATTGTCCAAATCAGCATTAAAAGGGCTCAGCTCTTTGTGACTGTTGTTTAAAGCCAAAGAAAGGATCAGATATGCAGTTCAGGAGTGAAAAGGACTCGTCTTCTTTAAAACAGAGATAACTGAATCAGAAAAGGCCAAATACAGAGTCACTATTTAGTGAAGCAGTTGACAAACAAGTACTAGTTGGATTTTAATTGACCTAAAGTAGGTAACAACTGAACCATAAAGCATATCTACGTTCAAACTATAGGCCACAATGCATAGTACAAAATAATAAATAAACTTTTATGAAAAAGATCTATATGAAACTGCGCAATTTCTGTAGTTCTGTGTAATGTTGTTAGATGCACTGTAGTCTTATAAGTAAACTAGTACTTTTATAGTGTGCTGCAGAAAACTATAATTGTCTCATAAGATTCTTATGAGAATCCTGTAAAATATATATATTTTAATATTATCATAGAACTTAATCATAAGGGTTATTCTCATGAAACATGGCAAATTTAAAGTGAGAATGAATGACTTCATTGATTTTGAATTGATTTTTAGCAACAAATTCTTATCAACACAGTAAGATATTAAGATTAATTTGTAAATACAGTGTTTTGTGTTTTGTTTTGTGATTTTACCTTATTTTACCTTGCAACCCATTGACGGCCATTAAGATTTTTCTTTTTTACTTGTGGCACAACATTTTTGTTTTTTTTGGTTCACTTTCTTAAAGTTTACAAGGAAATCATTAAAGTTAAATGATTTAACAGTCAGAAGTAGAGCAAACTGTTTTTAATTAAAGAAAAGCAAAACAATAAAAAACAGAAACATGTGTGGACCAGTGGCCGGTAAATTAGGTAAAATGGCAAAAAACTTTTTGCTGTGCCATGCAGCACTCAGATTGGGCAAAAAAATTGTATAGATATGAATGATCTGCATGGTGCTTTATGATATTCACATATGTATGTACATTATTCGTCATTATCACTTAATGTGACCGTACATTATATTTATAGCTCATAAGTGGGTGTGATGGGGTGGAAAGCCACTTAAGGAAATAGATAAACATTAATTACATTTTACTTCAAATAAATATTTTCATGTTAAATTTGGCACAAAGGTTTGGCCGTCCCTGGTCAAATTACATTTTGTTGATTTGTTATGTTGAAATATTCTCAGCAGAGAGCACACTTCTGCACAATTTATTGCACAATTACTGTTTATTTGCTGAATTTAACATATCGGGGAAAAAATGAACAGAAAATGTGGCCTGTGTAAAAGTTTTATATTTTGTTTCATTTTTTTCCCCAATATGTTAAACTAATATTTGCAGAAAAATCCCACATATATATAAGTATATATATAAGTCTCTGAGGTCACATTTATAAACTATGCTGATGATGCCTCTGAAGGTACCTGAATATTAAGGCACTGAATATTGTGGGCTCATATGCTTTGGGAGGGTTGAAGCTTTCTGTAAATGTCTTTGAATACGGTTGACAAAATACCACTTTAATGTTGAAATATTTGCATTCACTTACTTTATCATTTGTCTGATAGAATAACATTAGACTTTATACTGCTACTTTATATACACTTTATAATACAGTGATAGGCCAGCCCATGAGCCCTCAGTATTGTTGAAGAGCTGCTGTTGCAATACACCATGTTACAAAGTTTTAAACATACGTCACCATGTTAAAAGAGTACCCAGTGGTTTAATAATTCACAAAGTTGTGTCAAGCTCCTAATCGGGGCCTTTGGCCACACAGAACCATAAAAAAGCATTCTTTGTATGCAGCGGTGATAAGATCCTGAGGCCACTCTGATCTCCCAAAGGACTAAATCAAGCATTGTTCAGTTCAAAGGACAGCCATCCATTTAGATGTGGGTTCTCCCTTGAAACCTCATCTCCAACACCACCTCAGCTGATAAGATTTCAGGCTTCTGGCTTCAAAAGAAAACAACAAAACAACTATGCACATTCATTGACGGTGCATAATGGCCAATAAGTGCTTGATGCTATTTAGGCCTGTTGGCTTGGCGGTTATGATGTGAAGCTTCAGTATCATGCATGTTTTAAATGTGGGCAGTTATCTTCCAGAATTTATTTAGAGCAGCCCCAGAAATAGATTACAGAAGAGTGGGATTTTGCCCTGATAAGCCTAAAGTTACTGAGAAGAGCAGCTAACATTTATCTTCAAGACAGTTTAGCTGTTCCAGAGGGGAGAAATGCTGTTCTGTGTGATTCAGCTGAATCATTACAGTCTGCAAAAAATCTGAAGCCTCACCAGCTTCCAGGATCATAAGAAAGCCTGATGATTAGCTACATCAAGAAGATTGAGCAAGGTATTTATTACTGTCCAACAACATGAAGAACATTGAGCAACATTGTTAAGGACTGTCCAATAAATATGGTACAGTCTAATCACTATTATACAACACAGTTATAACAGTTCCAGTTATAAAATCTGTTGGGCCGAGCCTCGTTCAAACTCTCTAAGTACTCTGTATGGATCATTCTGCCAAACTGGTTCAAGAGTTAAAAACCAGTTGCGAACATTTAACTTGAAATCCTTTTGCTTTGAGCGGCCCTATACCTTAATTATGTTTTTTTCATCAAGATAAATGGTTGAACATTCCATTTTATCACTACCAAAAATAGTCATTTCACTTCCGTAATTTTACCAAATGTTTCGTTATTGACAATTTTAGCTAGTAATTTTAAGCAGAACTCAAAAACAGTAGCCAGTACATTTACAGCTTTGAACAGTTGTACACACATAAATTCATATTTCCATTAAACACAAAGAAGTTTACTTAACTGAAAACGTATGTGTTTTAGTAGTGACAATTCTTAATGGTACACACTGATTTCCAGACTTTGGGACACATTTACTTCAAAACAATGGGATCGTACTGCTCACCATGTGGCCATGAGGGACAGGGATGCAGTCTCACTTCCTGCTCTAAAAAGCAGTGTGGCTAAAATAATGCTCCACAGATGAACCAAAACGCTTTGTGTTTCGTTAGTGACATGAAAACGTGAGACAGCATTAATTATTTTTTCTTTTAAATTTAAAAATTAAACTCATGATAAATCTAAATCTTTCAGCTTCACATTTATTTCATACATACATACATACATCATCTAGACCGCTTATCCCTCTGGGTCGAGGTGGGGTGCCGGAGCCCATCCCACATTTATTTCAGTGAAATAAATAAAAAAAAGATCTAAAAGAACAGAAAAAAATGTAAGCATCATTTTTACAATTAGAAATTTAGGGCTTAGGGTTTGGGCCAGACACCTCTCAATAGAAAGTGCCCTATAAATGATGATCTTGTATATATTTAACATAGTATATTATATAGTCCTAAGTCTGATGCTGGAACATCAATGAAAGCTAATTTGTCTGAGGGAGTTCAGACCTTTGTATACGACTATAAGTAGTTGAAAAATATCAGCCCAAAATAAAAAATCCCCACATCGTTGCATCTCTTGAACATTTTAACTTTTTTTGATGCTATTGTGCTTAACACACCTTAACCATGCTGAAGTCACTGTAATGCATAGCCTCTTATGGCTGATTACTTAAGTTTGCTCACTACATCATGTTTAAACACTATCTGTTGTACAAAAATAAGGGTTTGAATATACAGCAGTATGTCGTCCGCAGTGGGATATAGACAGACTCGAGTTCTTGGCCCCAAATCACAGACTTTGACCAATGTTTGCTTCTTCAATTAACAAGCATAAACCTCAACCATTACATCTCTGCCTTCAACAACAACATTTCCTGAAATCACATTGCCGGAGAGAACACAAACCAGCAGACTGTAAAACACAAGACCTTTCATTTGAGATTATATTGGCAGGACAACTCGAGCGTGAAAAGCTAGAGCTAAGTATGGCCCTGCAGTATTTTTTGTATAATGTGTGAAGAAATGTTTGCACATTGGCTGTGGACAGAAAGGCTTGTTTCAAAACTGTGATGGCCACACTATGAACACTTGAAGCCAGTGGATTTATGACATTTACATAGTTCAGACTTAAAAGGGAATTCCACAGACTTTTCAAAATTTCTGCATAGTTCAATAATTGAGATGTAATCAAAGTTATTCAGAATGGTTTGACGTGAAATGGTTAATTGTAATGAAATACACAGACTCTGACTTCTTTACAGTGGTGATGATAGGAACCAGGGGTTGCCATGTCTACAATACAATACACTAAATGGACAAAAGTATTGGGATATACCTCTTAATTGCTGAATTCAGTTGTTTCATTAAGTCCCATTGCCACCGGTGTATAAAATCTAGCACCTAGCCATGCAGTCTGCCATTACAAATATTTGTGATAGAATGGGTTGCCCCAAAAAGCTCACTGAATCCGTGTGTGGTACTGCACACTGCTACCGTTGCAACAAGTCAGTTTGCTAAATTTCTTTTTCCTAGATATTTTACGTGAAGGCGTTTAAGAACCACCACAACTCAGCCACGAAGTGTCAGACTACCCAGAGCTGGGTCACTGAGTGCTAAGGCACTCAGCTCTGCAGCTCTGCTGACTCAATACCTTCTCTGGCATTAACATCAGCACAAAAACTTAGCGCCGGGAGCTTCATGGCTTGGGTTTCCATGGTCAAGCAGCTGCATGCAAGCCTTAAATTACTAAGCACAATGGCAAGTGTCGGATGAAATGGTGTAAAGCACAGTCACTGGAGTCTGGAGCAGTGGAAACATATTCTGTGGAGTGATGAATCACACTTCTCTATCTGGCCTGATGGACGAGTCTGGGTTTGGTGAATGCCAGGAGACCATTACCTGCCTAACTGCATTGTGCCAGCTGTAAAGTTTGGTGGAAGAGGGATAATGTTATGGGGTTGTTTTTCAGGGATTGGCCTAGGACCCTTAGTTCCAGAGAAGGGAAATCTTAATACTTCCGCATAACAAGACATTTTAGAAAATTCTATGCTTCCAACTTTGTGGGAACAGTTTGGGGAAGGGCCTTTTCTGTTCCAGCATGACAAGGTCCATAAAGGCATGGTTGGGTGAGTGTGGCGCAGAAGAATTTGACTGGCCTGCATAGAGCGCTGACCTCAACCCTATCCAACACCTTTGGGATGAACTAGAATGGAGACTGTGAGCCAGGCCCTCTCATTCAACATCAGTGTCTGACCTCACAAATGCTCTTCACTCCAAGATCTTGTAGAAAGCTTCCCAAAAGAGTGGAAGCTGTTACAGCTGCAAAGGAGGGACCAACTCCATATTAATGCCTATGGATTTAGAATGGGATGCCAAAAAAGCTCCTGTTGGTGTAATGCGTAGGTGTCCCAATACTTTTGTCCATATAGTGTATTATTTATTGTCTAAAATCAGAATCAGAATCAAGCTTTATTGAGTTCACAGTGCACAGTATGTGACAAACATTTTACATGTAGTAAATAAATAATAATAAAAGAAAATCTAAAAGATATGTAACAAATCTGTAACAACATCTTATAGATAGGTAAGACAAAGATCACTTTGTACCAGAATGATATGAAGAGAATAGAGAAGGCAAGGAACTGCTCATGATTCAAGGCAAACCACCTCGTTTGTTAAGCATGGTGGAGGTAGTGTTATGATGTGGGCATGTATGGCTGCCAGTGTAACTGGTTCCATTGAATTTTTCAATGATGTGACTGCTGACAAAAGCAGCAGAGTAGATTCAGATGTGTAAAGGGCTATGTTACCTGCTCAGATTCAGCCAAATGCTTTAAATCTCCTTGGATAGTATTTCATAGAGCAGCAAACAACTTAAAGCGTACTGCAAAAGCAATCTAAGACTTTTTAAAGCAAAAAAAAAAGGAATGTTCTAAAATGCCATGTCAATCCAATTGAGCATGCATGACTTACTCAGGGCAACAGCATCTGCTGTTGTCTGTTGGCTCCAGACCTCAGGCAGTCTTCGAATGCAAAGAATTTGCAAACATGTATTAAAAACTACGTTGTCCAATTACTATGCGTGGTTGTAATGTTTACACCATTCACCCAACCAATTTGGAAAAAGAAAACTGACTTATGCACGTAGCATCCTCTGTAACAGGAACATTTAAATGTCATTTAGGGCCAAACAAACAGAGGCTTTGAGGAGAAAGGGTGTGCTGTGCTCTCTGAAGAGAATCCTTTAATCTGTGTCCCATGACCCGAACTCTGAGAACCAAGTCCATGAGAGGCAGCTAAATGCTCACAAAGCTCAGCTCCCATCTCAGTGCAGCTCAAGTGCTCTGCTATTTCTGAAAGCTGGCACACAACACACCCTTTTCTTGTCAGCAGAACACCGTGGACAGAAAAAGCAAACCCTCAGTTGAAATGAAATTCAACTACATTTACAGCTACTTTGTACAAACTTGATCTTACAGCCTTATTTGGCAGCCATTTAAATAAGGCTTGTCTCCATACTGCATAGTATGTAATAAGAGAGGTATTACAAGACATACCACACAATACCCATCAGTTCAAATATGATAAATCAAATACACACTAAATTGAAAAGTTATAAACTGACTGTTTAGCACGAGTCATGCTATGGCATTCTGGTATACATTTAACAGCAGCATGAAAAGACAGCACGGGTGTCCTTACCACTCATTGTTCACTAGGATTGTAACAATACAGTGCAGCACTCTGTAGAATTGTGACTAGCATGCTAGCTCATGGATAGAGCATTAGGTGTAGACACTGTACAGTATCTTCCATTTAATATATATCATACTTTTATAATCTTGAATGCTCTAGTAAACAGACTGAAAACATCAAAATGAACAATTTTAGCCACTCCTTATTTTAAGACTATCAAATAATTAATTTTGTGATTTGTTACACTCCAATATTGACAAAACACATCATCAGCCAAGATAAACAGCCAGATCAGTTGGAGCAAAAAAAATTGAGTCAGCATTCCTAAAATACACCCATATTCACAAAACACACTGCACATTGACATTGATATTTTATAAAACTGCCCTGAATAATCTGTAGTGTGTGTAACTGGTCATATAAAGGAATCATACCATCAGAAAGGCATCAAGACTTCTCACAGATCAAGTTTATTTTTCAAAATAAATAAGTAATAACTCAGCACAATGAAATACATTTATTGGAGAATGACTTGCATAACATTTAAACATGGCAGTCCATACAAATGATGGCTTGAGAAACTCGAGACCGTTGACACATCCTCAGCTGTCCAACTGCCTCTGTTGGAGGGGGAAGGAAAAAAAAATAAAAAATTACTCAGCATCACAAAGAGGGTACAAAGCACCAAAAGAACCTTCCCAATATTTTACCCATATTTGGTCACATCACCACAAAAGTGGAATATTTAAGTAACAAAACATGTTATGATCACCTGTGGAAGTCATCTACAGCAGCATTTCTGTAATTTTTCTCCTGGTGACACACAGTATGGCAATTTCACCATTCCCTGCCTCAAACTACCTGATCCAGCCCATGAACAAACATCCCAAGCACTTTAAATACAATACTGGTTTAAAATATTAAATTCCACCATAAGTGCCACGTTGCTGTGACAATAGTGCATTCTACCAAAATACTAAAATAAAATGCTGCTATCATAAGCAAACAATCTGTGTAGCTTAGGGCACAACCAAGCCATGTAAGATTTACCACATTTTTGTAAAGCATTAGTTAAAGCAACTGTTGCAGAAGCCTGCAGTAAGCAGCCATTGTTACTTGCCAACTGGGTCAGCAGAATTATGAAATATAACACAGACAGCTACAAATCTAAGGGATTTTTTCCCCTCCCCACTGGGCAGCATGGGACAGTAGTTACAAATCCACACATTTTACAGATACACAGATCACGCATTGTCACTACCATGGCCAAGTGAACTGTATCGTAAAAATGAGTTCAGTTACTTCTCACTAGGGTATGAAGTGTGCAAATCCAGAATTTAAGGGTGGAAATGGTAAATCACACGAAATGGCATGAACCATTCATTGGTCAAATGCAATGGTCACAGAACAGTTGTGCAGTGAGTCACTGAAGTCAGGCCCTTTTTAGAGAAAAACAAAAATCCAGCTAGCCAGAACTGCTCTTGACTCATTAGAGAAACCAAACCAAAGGCTTTTTTTTTTTAATAATAAAAAAAAAACTATAATAATAATAATTTACTGTTAATGCAAGAGTCACATGAGAAATCGTGACTAGACAAGTTAAAAAGTTCTGTTATGTGAAGGGAAACCGACAGGCACTCAGTACACATAGCCCTGAGTAATTGAACATGATCGTGTTGCATAATAAGCAGTTTATTTCCAAATCGGAGGTCTCAAGGAGACCATTTCACCAAAATGTTATGTCGCCCTTAAGAAAGCAGGCATCTCAATGATCAAAACCTGCATCATTTCCTGCAGGGCACTGATATAGGATCACTGCGTTAAGGATCGCCAGTGGTAGCATGTGGCTGACCCCCTTTGAATATGATCCATATGAGAAATGTAGGGCCTCTCACCTTAGTTCACCACTGGAGGGTAGAGGTCCTCAATCCAATCCACGGTCCTAATCAACATCCAAAAGTTTACATTAACACATCAAAAGTATAACATTTAGACCACTACGGTGTTCTAAAGTGTTCCCAGCAGACCACAACAGTAAAAACTGAAGTGGACCACTGGGATGGGCTTTGATTTTTGGTCATGTCCACAGCAAGTAAGGAACAACACCTCCCTAAAGCCTTGGTATATGACCAGCCAACATAATGACCACAGAAGTGCAGAGTCAGCTATAAAGACTCACCTGTTCTCCTTTCTTGAATCTTTTCTCTCTGACTCCTCTCAAGCTGAACCTGAAGATGACAATTATAGGTCAGGACTACAAATCCATTTAAACACTTGCTACTCAGACTAAAGTGGGCAAATAGCAATGTGGTGTTATGTTCTGGCCTAACATAGGGTGGGGCATGTGGCTGAATTCTGACAGCGTGCCACAGGCAGTCTCACATACCACACATGCCACCACTATAGCCAGTCAGCAAGGCAGCTGACGAAGGTGAGGAACAGCATCATAAAACAGCACTGCCCGACAATCATGCCAGATGACATCAGATGCAAAATTAATCTAGGATTTAAGTTGTCCAAGTAATTTCTTGTGTCTCATTAACACGAAGAAGGCGACCACCTAAACAACTGATTTCCTATTTGGCAGCATGTGTGGATGCCTTAATGAATTTATAGATCAGTTGGAGCCATCACTCACGAATGAAACTGTTTTCAATGTTAATGACATGCATAAGGGCGCCCCATGTCTTAGATTTATCTTTACATTTAATTTTTTTATCTGAAGTCCATTTAACATGCGGTTACGATGTAGACAATTTGTTAACCATTTTCCATCCACTCTTTGGGCCTTAGAATTAAACTAATTAGATTTGATTAACATTACTATTAATCCATCAAGTTTATTAGGCATATTAGAGACAGGAAGCAGCACTGGCAACTTTAAACATATGAATTAACCAAGACCAGCCATGCTGATAAACAGTAAAAGCCTCATGGCACTGCAACAATTCAGTTTAAGCATGGTATGTTAGAGGGGATGGGGGTGTCTCAACAACCACCAGGACCCAACAAATGAAGTATGTAAGGCCCATTTTAGCAAGTATCGAGTTGCTATTGCACTGCTATTTGAACAATCCAGTCAGATATACAACTGGTTGCAGATACCACAGTGCTTATTCACTAAGGAAAATACATCTCATTTGTCAAACTGACCATGCTCACCAGAAAAAGGACAGTGTGCCCTCCTCAGGATAAGCAGATCACTGCACCTGGAACAAGAGAGAACTTGAGAGTGTGTCAAACACAGCAGCTAAGTGAAGCATCTCAAAGAACACTGTCCTGCAGCATTTTCTCCCCACAGAGTTAATGGCAATAGCACTATGGGTAAAGCTATACCACAGAATTGATCTTTGAGGCATTTCCAACGACATGACTCTACTGTGAGGGGCCAGTCGGGATAGACCTCAGTATCACTCATTCATATTAACATGCATGCTTACCGATTACTCACCATTACAAGCAGCTGAAGCATGTTTCCCTGCATTTATATCCTTAGCTGCAGGCCTACATTCTGTAGATATATCTAGGAAGAGACAGCATGCTGCAGTAAGAAAACAGCTTTGACTTCCATAAATACTCTTCTAAAAGTTTAGGTGATTGTTCAGAGAGGCATTTCTTTCATGGTCATAAGTGCAGTTGAACATAAAAAGCCAATCATCATTACAGATACTGACATAACGCATTACCTGCTGAGTATTACCTGATAGCAGTGTGAAGATGGTGGCTGATATCTACCCAAAACCTGGAAGGAAAGTTCAATTGACAATTAAGGCTTTTCAATAATGAATGACATTAAAAAAATAAAATTTAACATAGGAAAAAAACAAACAAACAAAAAAAAACAACCATGTCCATTCTCATAAGTAGCACCGTTATTGTGTGAGCACAGCGGTGAGTTGCAAGAGAACAGAGTTGTAGTCTTTGCACTGTACTAGTTCCTAAGCCCACCATTTCTAGGCTGTGACTAGAACTGTGCACAATTGTAAAGCTCAGTTCAGTTTTGGGAAAAATGATACTGAGTATACAACTAATACTAACCGACGTTTGGAAGAGAGTTTTTTTTTTTTTTTTTTAAAAATCATACCAACAGCTTAATTACTGGCCAGCCAAACAAACTAAACATTTCACCAAATGCCTGCAAAACAAACTCCTTCTCTGGAAGTAGTGTCAAAACTTTAACACGCACCAAAAATCTGATTTGAAAATCTGATTCAAAATAATGGCTTACTTTCCCCTGCCAAAAGTAAAAACAAGTTTAGGAACATAATGGCATTGCATCTGAATTTTGCCTTGAGTAAACGTTTAGTGAAGTCAAAATGAGAAAATTGATCCTTTTGAGATGAAGCAAAAATCTGATAACTACATATGTCTGCCAGAAACAGGTGGGGGGGGAGACCTTACAAAAACTGGCATACATGCATAAGTAGTTAATGAGCTGTATTGATCAGACGTATTTATTAGGTGTACTCTTTGTAACGTTTTTTAAAAATGAACCATCAAGTCACTCCTTTATAAGCTTAAAACGGTCTCCTGTAATTTGCCTACAGAGTTGATGACAGCAGAACTATGCACGCCTCTTGGGGACGCAATGCATCTTGGGCGTTGAAGTTTTTAGCGATGCACACCCAGACAACCGTGCCATAAAATCTCTTTCAAAACTTGGCTGAGAAGCAAATGCAGCAAATAATTTATACCAGAATGGTCGACGCTGTTAACTGGATCGAACCTCCTTATCGTAATTAGACTCCAATTTCAGCACATCATTTAGCATTTGCATACAGTGAGAAAGGGTCCTCCACTTACCATGCTGCTGCTCCAAACGCACCAGGCCTCCAGCAGAAAGGGCACAGTCAGCCATCCTGAGGGAACAAAAACGTCTGCATATGTAAACAGAGACAAGCGCACTCTCAAGATACCACTTAACAAAATTAGTTTTTATAAGATTAAGGCGAACAAGGTACTCTGGACGATATACCAGGCCTCATTGTCATCTCAGCAATTAGGCGTGCCGGGATGAAAGCAAACCTGGACATGATATAGCCATGCAAAGAAGAGGAATCTCCACGGTTTATTAGAAATCCCATATTCATATTGAAATACACGGCATTCAAATCGGATGAAGCACATCTTAAAACAACGCATACGCACTCGGTGACGAGGCTCTTGTTCGAATTTCCCCGTTCCACCTTAAAAGGTGCAGCAGTTACGCTACGTTCTGGCGCGCCAGAATGGATCTGTTGCACCATTTAAGGTGGAACGGAAAAATTCGAACAAGATCCCAACGAATAAGAAGCTGATTCAGCGTGGCCAAGTTAGCTAGCGTTAGCTAAACAGGGTAACTAGCCACGTTAATCGGCTGCACGTTGTTTCAAGCATACATGTAAAACACAAACTTAGCCACACATTTCAGCTACACCTAAAAAGGCCCAGCTATCATTGCAACCGAAATATCAGCTTATTACAGTTATAAATGACCTAAAGAGCGACTTGGCTTCACCACGTGGCCGCAAAACAAGCAGCAATCGCTGAACACAGCGGCGGGGTCGGCGCTCCTAAAACAGCCCGAAGCACAGACATAACTTACAACCCTAGAATATGAATATCACACAGTACAGCAGACATCAAAAACACAAATATTACTCAGAGAGAGCACAAACCCGCCTCGCGGAGGTCCGCAGGAAAATGAGAGAGGGAAGATCCCTGGCATGAACTATCAAACGGATTCTACAACCAATCTGACCAATCAGAGAAGGACATGCAGCTTAACGCGGAAACACGTACAACGCATCTTACTTGATAAAAGTCTGAACATTAAATGGAAATTATTGATACATACACATCATACAGTGGGGCTCGCGACCTCTGCATCACAAATATGTTTTATTTACGACCAGAAATGAGCAGTGAGCCTACATGCGTCTTCTGTGTTTACATGTAATATTAATAATGATTAATATAATGGTAAAAAATTGTACATTTGAAAAAAAAAGGTTTTCTATTGCAAAGCAAAATACCTGGAATGACTTTGTTTGACAATTTAATTATGCAGAATTTTCCAAAGAATAGTGGAGTTTCCCTTTTACGTCCATATCTGAATTTTAAACTTTCCTGTGGTCATAACTTTAAACCAATCAGAATAAGACATCCTTTCCAGAAGCTCGTTTACTTTCTCTATCGAAAGCCTTTTGGATCAAAACATGTTTAGACATGCTCGTTAATACGTTAATAAAAATATGCGCGTTAACACGTAAAATTTAGCCGTATTAACGTGACCTAAAAACACGTTTAAACGGTTTTTTAAGGTTTCCGCCAATAGGATGCCTCAAATCCTTACACACACGCATATTCATAATAGGAATTACTTCACACATGACAACCGACAACGACACCTAAAGCCTATGTGATCGTAGCCCCCGACTTTATGAGTCTGAAAATGAAATGAAAACCTGAAATAGAATGAAAACCTGCAGCCACACCATGACTTTGTGGATAAGACTGAACACCCATTTTGTAGCAATGCTGAAAATCTGACTGAATGTTGACTGGTGTGCCTGCACTCCACTTTCACTCTCTCATCTCTGAGCTTCTCTTTCAGCAATTCGTCTTTTCAGAATTTTTCCTTACAAATCGTTTTTTTATACTTGCTAAGGATTTACGTTTCTAACCGGTGTCTGGGTGGTGTCATTAGGCCTCTGCCCTCACCTTAGTGAACATCAGTGGTGACCCTGACTGTCAGAGCTAGGTCTTCAGTGTAGGCCATAAATCTCGTTTATAACATAGGTAATAAGTACTAAAATGGGATTATAGTATATTTACACTCTGAAAATGGCAGTGAAAATATTTTTAGCTTAAAATATTTACATTTGAACATTATTATACTGAATAATAATGAACCAGAAAGCTCTGATGGTTCCTCACTACCTTACATACTATTAAATTTTAAAATATATCACATTTTCTAAATTTATTCTATTTTATTAAATCTTTCCTTCCTATTCACAATCACCATTAAACACATTAAAACAAAATTACTTTTAAATAGCATTGATTTTCAGAGACTAAAAAAATGTTTTCTAGACAGAAAACTAAAATTGTGATTACGTATATTTTAAAAAGCTCATTTAAGTAATCACAATATTATTATTTTATTATACATTTTATAATTCATGGAATGATTTAGGAACATTAACGAATTCTAAATTTGGCAAAAGTGTAAACAGGCCACTTGGCACCATGGTGTTTTAAAACAATTCACTTTATCAATGTGTTTAATTAAAATAGCACAAAATTAAATGTAATTGTATAATAAAAAAAGTCTCAAGGGCATAAATATCCCAAACCTTAGTAATCTAAATTAAAAACCTCACAGTAGCATCCTAATTAAACATCATTAGTGTGAGACAACGCAGCCTCGGGTACGCGATGCAGACAATTAGTGAGTGAGTCATTGAAGAAGAAATCAGCACTTAAGAAAAGAAAAAGAAAATTTTTATTTAAAAAGCTGATTTTAGTTTTCCTATGGGCTACTATGCTTTGAAGTTATAAACAGGTGGGCCTTGGAAAGTTTGAGAACCAATGCCTTATAGCATAGCATATAGCTTATGTTGAGGGTTTAAGGGGGAGCATATTAACTTTTAGAGCGAGTGAGCCACGAGGAATCAGAGGAATTGTGTTGGAAAGAAATAGGTTTGCTTAACTGTCTTTTGAATTGCAATAGTACTTTAAGAGAGACGCCCAAGACTTGCTCAAAAGGAGGATGTAGATGCTACTCATGTTTTACACGCACAGATAGTTTTGGACAGGATAACATAAATTCAACGTAAGTGTATATACAGTGCCCTCCAGAAATATTGGCACCCCTGGTGAACATGAGCAAAATGGGCTGTAAAACCCATTCTGTATTGCGTATCTATTTGATATTTCATTCAAAATATTAACAAAAAAGCTTAAACTGGGCCATAGTTTGGATCTTCCAACAGGACAATGATGCAAAGCACGCCTCAAAATCAACACAAAAATGACTCACTGAGCACAGAATTAAGGTTTGGCCATTGCCACCCCAGTCCCCTGACCTAAATCTGATAGAAAACCTGTGGGATGAGCTAAAAATGTACAGTTTACCCGTTTATACAGCCTAGTTCATGAACGGCTATAAGACAAGAAATCCAGTGTAATACAGGATCTTCATCAACTCTGGACAGTCATTCTGTCGCGCTGTCGACTGGCCTGATCTGATCCCTCCCCACCTTCCCGCCCTCTCTCTGTCACTCTCTCTGTCTCTCTCTCTCTCTGTCTCTCTCTCTGTCTCTCTCTCTCTCTGTCTCTATCTCTCTCTCTGTCTCTCTCTCTCTTTCTCTCTCTCTCTCTCTCTCTCTCTCTCTCTCTCTCTCTCCCTCTCTCTTTTTCTCTCTCTCTCTCTATCTGTCTGTCTGTCTCTCTCTTTCTCTCTCTCCAAAATATACAGTTTGAAGGCTGAATCCAGGGAGCTGATGGGCAGCAGGGCACTCACTAAAATTACATTATTAATTAAGCAATCTGTGAGGTTTTTTTCTCTTAAATGAACTTAATTAAACAGTAACACCCTCTGCACAGTCTTTCAGTGATCCTAAAATACTGTACTGGAAACAGACAAACTAGGACATCTTATATAATCATCTAACCATGAAATACATGCGGTATAATGTAAACCTTGTTCCTTACACAGCTCACAGAAAGGTGTGTAACTGTGCTCTAGCAGAGCGAACTGTGATAAGTCTCAGGTCTCAGAACTTCAGCTTTAGTGTTTTTCTGTACAGATTATTTCCAGTGATGTAGCCGAGTAGCTCAGAAATATGTTCAGGTTGTGACAGCGGAAATATGAAAAAGTAACTAAGTAACTCATTACTTAAGTAGTTTTTCAACAAACTACTTATTTACTCTTACTTGAGTAATTTTATTTACTAATACTTGTACTTGAGTAAATTATCACTGCACTAACAGTACTTATACTCGACTAGTGATTTTCAGTACTCTTTACAGCCCTGCTGACCTCAACTGAGAAAATATAATATTTGTCAACATAATTGAAATTCTGTCACCAAATGTATTGAATAAGTATACAGAGCAAAATCACACTCTTTCTGACGGCACCAACTGAGACTGAACTGATCTATAAGGTGTGTGTTTGAATAACATGTTTAGGACGTTGCAGCTGATCTAAGAGAGAGAGAGAGAGAGAGAGAGAGAGAGAGAGAGGAGAGAGAGAGAGAGAGCACTGCTGGACTTCAGTACCTTTGTTTGATCTGTGCACAGATATTAATAGAGGTGTATTCACTGACTGGCCACTTTATTAAGTCCACATTCTTGTTTCTATACTCATTGTCCACTTTATCAGCTCCACTGGCCATATAGGAGCACTTTGTAGTTCTACAGTTACAGACTGTAGTCCATTTCCTTCTCTCTATACTATGCTACCCTGTTCTTCCGTGGTCAGGACCCCCACAGGACCACAACAGAACAGGTATTATTTGGGTAGTGGATCATTCTTAGCACTGCAATAACACTGACATGGTGGTTTTGTGTTAGTCTGAGCTGTGCTGGTGCAAGTGGATCAGACACAGCAGTGCTAGTTTTACATCATAAAGAAGAACCATTTAGCCAATCAATGATTCATTTATTCATCCACATTGTTCTTACTGGACGTGTTCCTGCTGACCCTGAAAGTGTTCTGAACCAGCAAGCTCAGGTTTCCAATAAGTTGCTGTTGTATGTTTGCTATGATTGTGCTGAATGCTGAACTGAAGTCTATGAACAGCATCAGTGTCCTTTCTGTCCAGGTGGGTCAGTAAGAGGTGCATGTCAGAGGATACAGTGCCCTCTGTAGACCGCTTAGGACAATTTATTAACTGAAATGGATCCAGTGTGGAAGGAAGACTGATCTTTATGTGTTTCATAACCATCAAAGCACTTCATGATGAATATTGTATTTATTTATTACTGTGGAGGGTTCAAAGAGTAAACATTCTTCATAAACAATGTGTATCACAAAGTTCCATACAGCTCTGTCTCTGCTTAAGAATCCTCTGATAAAGAAAACAGAAATTCACTGTTTAAACACAGCAAGACAGACCAGTTTGGCAGGAGCTCCAGTCGTCACCTCTTCAGGCTGATTTCCTCCTTTAGCAAGTGTGAACCGTTAGTTTGCCACCTCCAGTCATGACAACTAACTGTTGCAAAAATTAGTGTATGACAGTAAACATTAAGGCTTCTCTCATGAGAGTTATTGGTAACGGTAACATGCTGTTATATTAATGAACAATATCTGTCATAATAACTCTGCCACCATCCCATGTTTATGGCATGTTTATGTTATGCAGCAAGCTTCAAGTAAAGCGATCTCATCAAAATAAATAAATAAATAATATTGTGATCATTATTGTGTAATTTTGAAAGTAAAAAAAACATTATGCTTAATTTACAATATTAAGTGTATAGTATTAAATATAAAATATTGGTGGTGATTATTATTGCAGTCCTAATCATGTCCCTTTGATACAACCAACTGGATGCTCTTGAAGACTTAAGGCCTGAATACAAACGGGCCTGATTGTCTCTGTCTCAGATCCTGATTTTACTATATATTAGAGAGAATATCTTTTGAAGGAGAAACACATCAGTTATTGGTTGATTTGATTCAATTGTTGATTATGACTCTGCTGTGTTGGTTCTCTCTCCCTCTCTGGGTGCAGGCCTCTGTGTGTGAGTGAAGGCCTCTGTGTGTGAGTGTAGGTCTCTGTGTGTGAGAGTAAGTCTCTGTGTGTGAGTGTAGGCCTCTGTGTGTGAGTGTGGGCCTCTGTGTATGAGTCTAGGCCTCTGTGTGTGAGTGTAGGTCTCTGTGTGTGAGTCTAGGCCTCTGTGTCTGAGTGTGGGCCTGTGTGTGTGAGTGTAGGCCTCTGTGTGTGTGGGCCACTGTGCATGAGTGTAGGCCTCTGTGTGTGAATGTGGGCCTCTGTGTGTGAGTGTGGGCCTCTGTGTGTGAGTGTGGGCCTCTGTCAGTGAGTGTAAGTCTCTGTGTGTGAGTGTGGGCCTGTGTGTGTGAGTGTAAGTCTCTGTGTGTGAGTGTGGGCCTGTGTGTGTGAGTGTAGGCCTCTGTGTATGAGTCTAGGCCTCTGTGTGTGAGTGTAGGTCTCTGTGTGTGAGTCTAGGCCTCTGTGTCTGAGTGTGGGCCTGTGTGCATGAGTGTAGGCCTCTGTGTGTGAATGTGGGCCTCTGTGTGTGAGTGTGGGCCTCTGTGAGTGAGTGTGGGCCTCTGTGTGTGAGTGTGGGCCTGTGTGTGTGAGTGTAGGTCTCTGTGTGTGAGTGTGGGCCTGTGTGTGTGAGTGTAGGTCTCTGTGTCTGAGTGTGGGCCTGTGTGTGTGAGTGTAGGCCTCTGTGTGTGAATGTGGGCCTCTGTGTGTGAGTGTGGGCCTCTGTGAGTGAGTGTGGGCCTCTGTGTGTGAGTGTGGGCCTGTGTGTGTGAGTGTAGGTCTCTGTGTGTGAGTGTGGGCCTGTGTGTGTGAGTGTAGGCCTCTGTGTATGAGTCTAGGCCTCTGTGTGTGAGTGTGGGCCTCTGTATGTGAGTGTGGGCCTGTGTGTGTGAGTGTGGGCCTCTGTACGTGAGTGTAGGCCTGTGTGTGTGAGTGTAGGTCTCTGTGTGTGAGTGTAGGCCTCTGTGTGTGAGTGTAGGTCTCTGTGTGTGAGTGTGGGCCTGTGTGTGTGAGTGTAGGCCTGTGTGTGTGAGTGTGGGCCTCTGTGTATGAGTCTAGGCCTCTGTGTGTGAGTGTGGGCCTGTGTGTGTGAGTGTGGGCCTCTGTGTGTGAGTGTAGGTCTCTGTGTGTGAGTGTGGGCCTGTGTGTGTGTGTAGGCCTCTGTGTGTGAGTGTGGGCCTCTGTGTGTGAGTGTGGGCCTGTGTGTGTGAGTGTAGGTCTCTGTGTGTCAGTGTAGGCCTCTGTGTGTGAGTGTAGGTCTCTGTGTGTGAGAGTGGGCCTGTGTGTGTGAGTGTAGGCCTCTCTGCATGTGCTTGGGCCTTGTTCTGGAGTGCTACATATGTTTAAACCAGGCCTGGGAAATGCTGTTTAGTACCATCTTGAACATAAATTGTAACTATGATAGGGACACCTGGCTCATGTTTAAGGGTCTTGGCCTGCACACACACACAGATCTACTTTAAACCATAACTTTTACAGGATAATCAAGAGATACTAACTTATTTTTACTGTCTTGATCAATGAAGAAAAGTGATATGTGAACTGAAGTGATGTAATCAAGAACATAGCCACTGAAGAATCCAAACCCTCTTGATTCCAAACCAGGGGACTCGATCTGTTGTCTGGACAAGTGAAGTTTATTCGTTGCGCGCGCAGGTTCCAGACGTAACAGAACCTAGTATAGTCAGAGCTGCATGTGACAGTAAGACAGATCAGGTGAGATGAGGAAATGGGGGTGGGTAGCCTCTCCAAAGTAGGACAAAAAAGGTTGATTTTCTCCTGTTTTATTAGTTGCTGTCTGGGTCAACTCAGATTAACTCAGATTAATGCTTGTTTACTGAAAGTCTAAATCTTAATAAAATAAATTGTGTCTTTCCTGCCAATCCTGGTGTTTTGAGCCTCATTATAAATGTTTAAGTTTTTGAGTAGAGCTGTTTTTTTTTACACAACAATACCAGACAGAAAGCATCGATTCTCTGCAGTTTAACTCTGGCCAACATGGATGTGCATGTGGCGAAACTCCTCTGGTGGCAGACTTGAACAAGTTTAGGGTCAGTCGCCAAATTCTCAGAACGGTTCAGTTTGATCGAGTTAAAACTGCTCAAAACCACCATTGAAGGCACACATGTTCCTATGGTTTATAGTGTTTAGGACCCAATAGCTTAATAAATCTAGTAAATAATGCACATACATATTAAAAGCTCTTGTGACAATTCACAATAACAAGATTAGATGTTTTCTTTGGTTTATCCAACTACTGAAAGTAAATGTAGCTGCATGAATAAAAAAACACATAAACAAAATATTGTGCTGTCAAGGGCATTTATTTATGCTAGCAGTATATTCTGGGCTTTTTTCACATTCAAATGCACATTTGAAAATGCTACTTAAATTGTGTATTTATATTTGCATTTCTGTTTATAATAGCGGAAAAAAAGGATGGAAAAGCAAAATGTATTTATCGTTGTATTTTCTTTATCTTAGTGGTCTGATTTTGACGTATTAAAAAAGGAAAAACATTTCTAATTGCATTTCCTCATCGTTGCTCCATCTCTTCAAAATGAAAATGTATTTTTACGCTTTATAAGGAAAGGAGGAATAAGTCTCAACTTTGGTGCTACTGGAGCTTTAGCGAGCACTGCTAGTGAGGAAGTTTATTTATAAAGCGATTTTTACAACAGGTAAAAATCCGGGTCCGAGCCCCCATGAGCAAGCCAATGGCGACAGTGGCAAGGAAAAACTCCCTGGGAGCAAGAGGAAGAAACCTTGGGAGGAACCAAGACTCAAAAGGGGAACCCATCCTCCTCTGGTCGACACCGGATAGCAAACAGCGTTAGTAAAAAATATTAAAATATAGAAATGGGGAACAACAGGTGAAGCGATGGTTATAATTAGATAGTTTGAGTCTGTGCAGCAGCGGCAGCAGCAGCAGCATCAGGAACTGATGAAAAAGTCTCAACTTTGGTGCTACTGGAGCTTTAGCAACCACTGCTAGTGACGTTTTAACACTCGCCAACCAGGCTGAGGAGAATTCTGTCCAAAATGATAGCCTGTTGTTTCTTGTGATTCTTGACCAACTAGGAGAGCTTGTGTCTGTTACAAGCACCAAAGATAGTGACCTCATGACTGGCTTCAGGCAGAGGCTCATGGGACTGTCAGAGGAGCTGGACGGCCAGTGATGGATATTCTTATTAAGGCGGCACAGGGCCACTGGGTGTTAGCGCAGTGTTTACCAACGCTGGTCCTGAAGGAACTTATCAATAAGATGATTTTGGACCGGAACCAGCTCAGTAACAGCCCTTCACTATTTGCAAGAGTGTTTCTTAAAGCAGTGAAGGCTCTCAAATGTGTAGGGCCGTGTTCTGCCAGGACCAGTCTTCTTCTGACAGTCCTGCGAGCCTCTGGTCTCCATGTCACTTACATTGGCGCTTGAGCAGCCAGAGTTAGGGTGAATATGAATTATGTCTTTAATAATCAACTCTCAAATGGGAAATGCAGTTATCAATACACAATTGAATTAGCATTCTCAAATTTGCATGAAAAAAGTCCAGAAAATACTGCCATACACACACGCAGAGGAGTGTTTAAGATGGTCGGGTCATGCATCTGAGGGGGTTCGGCAGGGCTTTGCTGATGGCAGAGAAGATCCTGGACAGACGCTTGCGCGCTTTCTTGAAGGGGGTCAACAAATCCTTTGATTCTGTCTGCGAAGCTGCAAAACATGAAAAAGATCAATCAGAACCAACAACTGATAAAACTGATTTATTACTTGAATATTTTTCTTTGTTCTTTTTATTACACTCTACACTGCACTGCATTAAGACACTAAAGAAGTGATATCATGGGTCAAACTTGTACAAAAAGCTTATAAAACACTATCATGACTGTGTCCACTTTGAAAGAATAACCTGCCCTCTGTGTGTTTTGTTTCATGTACTTACACTCTTGAAGATTTCCAGAGGAGGAGTTTGGTGGATGATCGTCAGACAGCAGGCCAGCAGGACACACTTTATTTAATTTCTTGAAGAACAAACAGTTAATAAAAAAAAGATCAGCATGTAAGAAAAAAAATCAGCATTTACAAAAGAAACATACAGTCTTACAATTTAACACAATCACTGATAATGTAATAAATCATATGAATAGGGTTCATGTGTTATGATTCAGGTATTATTTTCTAAAAGTTTTTACATACCCTAAAGCCAAAGCTGATCACAGGAGCTATTTTACAGATATTAAAGCGGAACCCACGACTTCTCTTCTTCAAAACCACAGGGTCTGGATTCAAGACAGAGTTGTCATTTAATGGGCTGGAGCTGGAACAGGAAGATGGACCCTCCTGGCTGGAGATGATAAAACTCTCCAATGTCTCTCTCACAACATCACTGGCAATCCTTCTTAAATGTGACGGTGATGCAAAGTCCATTCCAGAAATGTCATGAATTCTCTCCAAGTCCATTTGTTCAGGCGTCACTAGCAATGTCAGTGGATCGTCCTTGTTGCCAGAGACTGCATCAGTTGAACATAGTGATTTCACCACTAGATCTGCAAGAGCCTTCGTGAAGTGGCTTACTGCATTGGTGGAAACACACTGAAACCCAGTTGACTTGTCTGAGTTTCTGCTCTGTTCTACGCTGGTGCCTTGCATGTCTTGGTCAGGAGAAATTAGATTAGGAAGTGCTGGGTTGTGACTCAGAAAGTGCAGGAGCAAACTCTTCACAGACTCCTCTACAAAAGGGTAGACCAGAGCTAAAGGAACCTGGATAGGATCCCTCAGCAGATTCCTCACCCATGATGTCTCTATAGCAGAATCTGAGGTGCTCCTACAAGCCTGTGTTGGTCCAGTCATATTTCCAAGAAGTTTTGAGCTCAAATTTCTTAAGCCAACTTCATGAAAGCATATGGGCTCATCAGTAATGAGAGGTGGCAGCTGGTTTGTGGCAGAAGGTTGTTGAAACTGAGGCTGGGTGATGTCTTCAGCAGCAGAACTTGGCTTCTTAAAAATGACAACGTTCTCTTGGTTGGTGTATCTCTCTGACGCAGCAGAGGAACATACACTGGCAGGTATACTCACAGGTGTTGTTGACCTGGTTGATTTGGTCCACATTGTATGTTTTTCAGTTTTGTTTGTTGTGCTGCTGATCTCTGATTTATCAGACATGTTGAGCAAAGTGAAAACTTCAGTCAGTTTGCTTCTCACATCTCTGAACAGATGAAAAAGAGCAAACAAACTCACAGAGTCAGAAGTGATTGACTCAGATTTGTGTAAACTCCCTAAAAACCCTTGAAATGCAATGCAAACATGTCTTGTGATTTCAGAGGCTGAAGAGTTCAGACGCTTCATCAATGTTGATGAAGATCTTCTGAATGGCAAATCTGAATCAACTAATGTTGCACTTGATATTTTCTTGGGTCCCTCTGCAGGTGCTGGTTCTATACATTTTAAAAGAACATCATGTACTAAATGTTTGGACATAACATGGAAGGAGTCAGATGTGAGTTTCTGGACACTCTCTTCTGAAAGAATGTCTGAGAATTCACTGCAGTACAAGTCCACAATTTTAGAGATGATCTCATCTGTGCATGAATCAAGGCAGACTTGGGCCTCATTCCACACATACTGAGTTTCATATAGTTGGGTGTCATTCTGAGGAGGCTTTTGTGTGATTCTACTTGCAGTAATTTCACTTTTTGAAGATTTCACATCACTCATATCAGAAGAAAGAGGAATGCTTTCAATCTGAGAGCCAGAGTCTAAAGCATGAACAACTGTTTCTGCAATTCTAACAGCAGCACTCTCTAAATCTGTTGAGGTGAGGACAGGTGTAGTGGAAGTTCCTCTAGTGGAATCCAAAGAACATTGGTCAATAAATTTGTCTACGGCGTCAACAACTGTATCTGCAGTCGCAGGAGCAGCATTGTCTGAATCTGTTGAGCTTTCAGATAAGACAGGTGTAGCAGACGTTCCTCGGGTAGAATTCAAAGAACACTGGCTGGGTTCATCCCATGCAATCTTTGAGGCAGCTCTCTTGAGTGAGATATGACTCACTTCCTGAACAGCCTCATTCATGACCCCTTTAGGTTTAACAGTTATCATTCTGACTGAAGTTTGTCTGGAGATAGAGCTGCAGATCTTGTTGACCTTGTCTTCCTCATGAATGCCATGATCACATGGAAAAGTTGAGTGTAAACTCATAGAATGGCTGATTTGAGGCAAAGTAGATGAGCTTGGTTTTGGCAGAAGGAGCTCGCTCTTATACAACTCCACAATTTTGACAATAACCTCATCTGCACAAGAATCAAGATCAACCTTGAACCTCGGAGATGTTACTGATTCAAGCTCTGCCCCTTTTTTGGGCTCAACTTTTGCTGAGAATGACTCTCGGAGCCCCAGGAAAAATTCAAAAACCTTCTTCTGCACTCCTCTGTAGACGCTGCGAGAAGCAGAGAGGAAATTCTTTTGCAGTGGAGATGATAAACAATACTTCTGTAGACGGTTCAAAAACATTTCCATAATATCTGAAGCTGTTGAACCAGCTTTGATGGACAAAGAAGAGGCTGCAGCAGATGGGCTCTCAGTAATGCACGGCTGGAAATCAGTTGTACTGAAAGCCTCACATGACTGTGTGGACACTGAGGTGGAAAAGTCTCCCCCTGTTTTTAGAAGGATGTCTTTGACAGTTTGTGCTGCTTTACCTCTGAACTGATCACTGAAAAGACTCTCAGCAGAACGAATGGAATTAGGCACAGAATCTACTTTGAGGGCAGAGTCTAAGTTAGAGAACGACGTGTCCTTACGCTCTTCTAGATCTCTGCCTGATGAAGCACTCTCTGAACTGCTTGCTCTCACAAGTTCTTCCAAACCTTGAACAATTCCATAGATTGCCTTGGACTCTTCATTTCCAGCTGGTACGTGGCTCTCAGAGGATTCAGCTGAGTGATAAAGCTGGACAATCTCACCAATAATACCGTTTGTGCATGTTATTGTGAGATCATCCAACTGGGAAACACTGTGATCTCTAGAAAGCTGCAGATCAGAAACTGGAGCATCCTGAATGGAAGCAGCTGTTTGGTCTTCACGTTTCATATTTGTGAAAAGAGCCTGAAGATAGCCATGCACCCTTCTGAACAAGTTAAAGGAGGTTGAAGGAACCCTCCCCTCCGAAATGTCAGATCTGTTCAGGGTATGTGCGGACGCTTCAAGTGACCTTATTATTGTTTCAGAGTCACTTTTGCTGTCAATCACGCTTGACTCTACAAGTTTGTCCAAGGCTTCAACAACTGTTCCTGCGATGTTAACAGCAGCATCTTGTAAATCTTTGGATGATACTGTTGAAGCTGAGGATGAGCATCGATCACTCCTGACAAGAAGGTCACTCACCACCTGAGTGGCTTTGGTAAGAAATCTCTCAGACTTGGCTGTGAGTACGTTGCCTTCAGGCACTTTGAGGCCTGGAGCGGAGTGAGAGCTGCTGACTTCATGTTGGTTTTGTATATCAATAATACTATCATTGTTCTGGTCACTTGATGGGCTGGCTTCACATTCTTCAGGTGAGCCAGATTTGTCAAGTGGTACCTCCTTCTTAAGTGAGTCCACAATGTTGTGAATGACCTCGTCTGTGCATGAATCCACATCAGTTTGCTTTGTTAGACAAAGATCATCATCTGACAGAAGCTCTGCGCTGCTTTCTTTCACAGCTTGTTTGGACACTTGAAAGAACTTCTTCACCTTCTCATTGATTGTCTGGAAGATGTTGGTAATGACTGAAGGAAATCCAGACTTGCTTCTTTCCTTGCTGTGGCAGGAGAGCATGTCCATGTTCTCTACAATAGTGTCCACAATTTCCCTGGATGTGCTTTCGAGATGACCTCTGATCATCTCAGTTGGGAATCCTGACTGAGCCATCGCGTCCAACACAGAGTCCAGATCTGCTTCGCTGGCGAGGCTGCTGGGCATCTCAGGGGAGCCGCTGTTCACTTCCCAAACTCCAGTACTGAGAAGTACTTGACTCACGGCTCTGGTGGCCTCAGCATTTTGCCTCTTGTTTTCCTCAAGCAGTGTCCTCTTGTTGATACTGTTGTCTGAATTTGAGATGATGTGTTTGATCTTTTCAGCTGCAGCGTTCAGCAGATCACTGGTTCTAAGATCAGCTTTTCTAACACTGCCGCCATCCATAAGATCAAGAACGACCACAATGATTTTACCGGTAACATCTGTGATGTCATGTTCAGTCTCCTGTTTTGCTTTGTGCATTTCTCGTCCAGTTGAAGGAGCGTCCTCACGCTCAGACTTCTTAAATAGCTCTGATAGGACGTTGGTCATTTCCTCAGCCATTGGACTGTGTTTTGGTTTCCAGCTCTCAGAAAATGACAGTGCTTTACAGGAGGCGAGCTTGCAGATTGCTTCCTGCATCGCCACCTTTACCTCACTGATAAAATCTTCAATCATGGTGCAGATGGACGGTTCCACAGTAGATCTTGTTTGAAAAATGAGAAACAAGAACAAAAGAAAATAGTCAGTATCACAGAACAGCTGCCGTCTGAAAAGTCTGAAGTTAAGATTTTATGAAGTTTGTACTTTTTGTAGAGGTTGTGTCAGAAATGGGACAATAGACAAATGTTTGTAACATACACTCTTAAAAAAGAGTGTTTTTAAGGGTTCTTTAGTAAAGAAAATGGTCCTATGTAGAACCATGAACACAAAAAGAACCCTATCCATGATTAAATGCTACCTGGCGTCATAAAGGAGTTCTTCAGATTGATGGAGAATGTGCTGTAGATTGTTCTGTATAGAATATTTTTGATAAAGGTTCTGTATAGCACCTAAAAGAGTTCTGCTATGGTTCCAATATCAAGATTCACACTTACACAAGATGGTTCTTCTAGGGTTTTTAGTAAAGAAAGTGGTTCCATATAGAGTACCCTCTTCATGATTAAAGTGTTCTCTGCATTGTGAAAGGGTTCTTTGCATTCTTGTGAAAGATTGATGTAGAAAGTGCTGAAGATGGTACTATATAGAACCTTTTTAAAATGGTCCTATATTGCACCAAAAATAGTTTTTCTTTTGTGACAATGTCAAACTTTCTGATGTCATATAGAACCACATACAACACATTCTCCATTAATCTGAAGAACCTTTTTACAACACAAAGAACCCTTAAATCATGCAAATGGTTCTTTGAGTCTTCATGGTTCTATATAGAACCATTTTCTTTACTGAAGAACCCGTGAAGAGCCATCTTTTTTATGTGTAAAGCCTGACATTGAAACAATAGCAGAACTCTTTTCAGGTTCTGTATAGAACCCTTTTCAAAAAGGTTCTATACAGAACCATCTACAGCACATTCGCCATCATTCTGAAGAACACTTTCCTGATGCAACAAACCCTTTAATCATGGTTCTTTGACTTTTCGTGGTTCTATATAGAACCATTTTCTTTACTAAAGAACTCTTGAAGAACCATCTTTTTAAGTGTGAAGCATGATATTGAAACAACAGCAGAACGCTTTTAGGTGCTATCAAGAACCCTTTCCAAAAAGAATGATCTACAGCACATTCTCCATCAATCTGAAAAACTCTTACAATGCAAAGAACCATTTAATCATGGAAAGGTTCTGTGAGTGTTCACGGTTCTATATAGAAGCATTTTCTTTACTAAAGAACCCTTAAAGAACCATCTTTTTTCTTTCTTACACTTTTGAATTTGTTAAATAAATGTCATTAAATCAGTTAAATAACTTATTTCTAAATATGTTAAATTATCTGTTTGCACATGTTTAATATGACAATAACACACTTGTGTAGTTTTAATGTAAACTGTTATTACATTACTGGATACTTATTATTATACATGATTTATTTAAACTGCCTGTTTTTTTTAAAAAGCTCACCTTCTATCTGAGTTGTGTGATGAGGCTGCAGGCTTGGTGGGTGTGGTCGACTGGCCAGAGGGGCTCCTGGACTCAGACTGGGCTTTCTTCTTCAGCTGCTCTTCTGCAGTGAGAACTGCTTCTATGCCCAGAGTGTGAATGAGAGTCGGCAGGAAACTCTTCACAGCTGATTTTCCCACAGAGAGCACAATGTTTGTGCACAACGACGCAAACTCCACTTTTGATCTCTGTTTAATGAATCAATGAAGCATTAATCAACAACATGTTTCAGGATTTATATTTTCATTTTGCAGCATCTGACAAACTAAACATGAACAAGATTCCTTTTTAAAAGTGCATGAGTCATTATATTTTCAGTACTTACTGCTTGCGGCACATCGTTCGTCAGAGCTCTCCATTCCCTACAACACATTAAACAGATTATTACATTATTGCATTAAATAATAAAGAAATCAATCAGATGAATTCATTAACTAATGAATCATATTCTCATAATCATAACAAAGAATAAAACTGAAGAGCAGAGAAGAAACATACTCATCACTCAGACTGTGAATGATGTCCAGGATGTCCTGGAAGCATTTCAGCTTCTGTGGAGGAGGGGGGTCCTGTGGGGGCTTCCCAGCTGTTTCCTCCACAGTGGTTTTGGTTCCTGGTTGGTTCTGCGCATTTGTACGCTTTCCTGACATTTCTAGGGATCAAATCATGATTAAACATTTATTAATATAGAATAATTATAGGCACAAAAACATACTTATCTAAATATACAGTTACATAATGTCATTGTTTTCACTGTTATTACAGTTATTAAATAAAATTATATTTGTGAACCTTATAGTGTCAAAAAAGTGACTGTTAAAATTAATGTTTAAATTAAAAATTTTATAATAATATAAACCAAATTGTATTAGACATTATTTAAAAACATTAACAGATTTTATTATTATTATTATTATTATTTATTATTATTATTACAAATGTATAATATTAATACATATATTATTATAATAATATTAATTCGTTTTAAACTCATTTCTGGCTGATCCTGAATTATTCACAGCTGAGGAAATGAAAATATAAAAGCTCTCAATAAAAATAATTGAAATTTAGTTCAGTGTTAAACTCTATTGTTTGATAAACCTCTGGAGTTAATTTTGTGCCAAAAATTTCAGATAAAGTAATAAAATCAACAAGAAAAATATTAAATATCAAAATGTCTAAAATATTTTACAAACAATCCAATCAAACTTAATTTTTCTGAAAGATTACTGCTCATTTTCTCTCATTCTGATAAAAACTTATTGCTCATTTTTCCAGTTTTTGCTTTAATTTTTCTATTTGTTGATTTTGCTGATATCTCTATTGTTGCTTAATATTTTTTTCTGTCTTTTATTATTTAATTAGAACCTTTGGCACAAAATTAACTCCATATTGAACCCTACATTCCTAATCAGAATCAGAGGAACTGGACCTCAGCTTACCTGTAGCAGCTCCTACTCCTTCTGAACTGCTGATCAGCTGTCTGTTCTATTTATATGCCGCCATCCTCTATTGTGACGTCATCGCCAGAGCTCCTCCTCACTGTGACGTCACCGACTGTTAGCCTTCTATAGACCACTGTAGTCGTGCGTCATTCTGTAGTCCTCGTTATGCCCATATTAGGAACCCCGGGTCTGAGCTCCATTTCTCTATGGCCGGAATGAATAGGGTTTTTCGAAAGATCGCCTCTATCGCCCCCTGTGTTAAATTAAAATGTTAAGGACCCGATACGTTTTGCCCTGTGTATATTTTTCTCCTGGATACCACTGGATCCTCTGAATTACTTGGTCGTGAAAGAGCTATAATACTAATATTGCTACATGCGAGCTAAAGCTACTGGGCATCAATTTGATGTCACTAAGCTACACGAAACTGGCGGGCTGTGGCGGTGCTCTGACGAGCTGTGCTACCTTATCGAAATGTTCTACTGTAGCGCTTATTCACAAGTATACCCGTAAATAAAACCTCCATGTAGGATATTGTGATAGGCTAAAACTCCTTATCAAAAATACTACCCGTGTTAAAACTACGAGGCTGAATTTAGCTTCTTTTTCGCAGCTTCGTATTTAAATGTTCCTGTTCCACCTCAAATGGTGCAGCAGCTGTGACTACCCATCACAAACATTAGCAAACGAGACAAAATACTGACCTGTCGGTTCTGTGAAACAGCAAAAATAAGTTAATGTTACTCAGCTGTTAGGCGGAAACAGAGAAACCTCCTCATATCAGGCCTTTCAATCCTCCATGAAGCTGAAGTCAGCTTCTTTTTCGCCGGCTGCTTGTTCGAATTTTCCCGTTCCACCTTAAATTGCGCAGCAGTTCAGAACGTGAATGCTGCACCATTTAAAGTGAAACGGGAAAATCGAGCAAAAACCTAACTAATGTCTATCGTAATGTGTGAAGAATTTGTAATGAAACATTCACACAGTTATGTAATTACAGACAATATAAAATGTACATTTATCATGGCTGGGCTCGCTGAACGCGGCAGAAGGAGAAACCAAAGCGCGTTGGCGTCGCTTACGTAGTCTGCGTAAAGCGCTCGTGCGAAACAGTAATTGCGAAATAGCGCCCTCTACCGTCACACAGCTCGAGAGAGGCGACTAACTTAGAGACCACTTCATCCGTGTGTAGAGAGAATCTGTCTAAAATGGCTAACCTAACTGAGAATGGTTGGATGATAATGACAGATTTTTGTCAGCTGGCTTCATCGCTTCGCCTGGACTCAACTGAAGATGAGCAAACGGTAAAATTAGCTAGCTAAACTAGAAACCTTGACGTTAACGGCTGTCCAACCTGCTAGCTTAGCTCGCTAGCTAGCTAACAAAAGGACATTTTTATATATGTTCAGCTGTTTTATGATTACTTGAAAGAAGCGTAAGCAAAGGAATGTATAAAATGCCTTGTGAAAGGAAAGGTTTAGTTTGAGCTGAAATATTTAAGGTACTTAAATCAACGAACAGTAAGTTAGCTACAACGGTAGACGTCGGTTAGCTCACGCGGTTGCCTTTCTGGAATCCCTCTCCCCCATTTATGTTCGGAATAAGAGAGAAAATAACAGATATTTTCTGTCCACTCAAGGAACCAAAGGGTACAAGAACAGTTGCTAAATAACTAGGTCTGTGGTTCTGGTGTTAACAGACCACATTTATACATATTTCTTCAAATAAAAACATTTTGGTTGCTTAAGTATACTTTTTGTAGATTAACAATGGCGTGTTATTTTGTATGTTCGTTCACTTTTAAGAACCGTATTTAACAACTGGAATAAATCTAAAATATTTTATTGGGTAAAATAGTAAAAACAAAGTTTACAGCTACAAAGTTTAAGCCAGCTTTTTATTGAAATTTTCTCCTTCCACCTTAAGCGGTGCAGCAGCTACATTATGGCGCCTCAGGCGTTATGATACCTACTGCACCTTTTAAGGTGGAACGGGAAAATTCGAACAATAAGCTGCCGAATAGGAAGCCAACTTGCCTACGGCGGCCGTCACACTGGCCCAACAACAGAAAGTTGTTTCTTTTAAGTTTTCACATGGGACGAGCAAGAAGAGGGGCTGGTGAGGAGACTCACTTTTTTATTTCTGCATGACAGCCACTTTCACTTAACTAAACATTCACAAGCTGGCTTAATTGGTATCAGGACATGGGTTAACAACTCGTTAAGTTGACCCAGGTTTTTTTTCATCAGGGCATACATTTTAAAAAGGGCTGAGCTCACCCTGGCTCAGATGTTTGTTGGAAAAGCTGAAGATGTAGCAGACTAGAGCTGTATATTCCTCAGCACAAGAGCAAGCCATAATTATATCGTCCTTTCAAGATTTTAAATCTGTAATTACCACAAAAAGCAATATGGTTGCTACTTGGCAAAAAAATAGCTGAGCGTGTAAATGCGTGTGTATAAACAACTAAAAGTTCAATGTGCTTCATAGTGCACCTAAAAAACTGTAAATGAAAATGCAAAGAACTAACTGTTAATTGTCATAATAATTGCAAATGGAATCTAAATAGTCCTAGGCAGTCTATGGCAATGTGCTCTCATACTTCTTACAGCTAACAGAAAAAAAAATTTAAAAAAGAAAAACTAGCGGCGGCCCCTGAATACACCGTAGCAGAAGAAATGGCCTTAAGCAACAATCAGGGCCCCCCTTTAATGGAGGGCATAACTTGGGGGTACCTCATCTGATACAGGTGGCTCCAGCATCTGCAAGCCTTTGGTATAATGTTAGTACATGCGGACTAACATGTGGATGATAACATCAGGAGCATAATGTGCCTAATAATTTCCTCTTGGTTCACAGTTCAGGGCCACTTCATAAGACTTTTGGAGCCAGGCAGCATTACACATAACTGTTGTGTACTGAGCTACAGTGACTCATACATGTGCAATACAGTGAGATTGTAGCCAATTTTGTACAGATTTTAGTTTTTCTATTTATTTGGTGTCCAGGATGATCCTGCTGTTGTTAATGATGATGATTATGACCACGAGTAAGAGACTATTTCTGTATGTTTTAAGAGGCCTTGAAATTCTAATATGTGCAGCCAAAACATAATGCCACCAGTGTTTAAAAATATGGCTAACATAACTTTTCCATGCTTAATACACAGAATATACAGTCAGAGGATTCCGAACCTGGGACCTCCACATGCAGGTGTGCTAGGGTGACCTCAGGGGTAAGTCAGTAATTTACTAATCTGTATTTGAGAACAAATTGTAACATCTCCCACTAGTGAGTACTGACACTGTAAGAGCGCTGTATAAAAGAACCCTTGAGCTTGACATACGGTACAAGCTTCTACAGACCAAAAAATAAAATTGTAAATTGAACAGTTGATGTATGAAAAAAATGTATAGTGCTGCTATTTTGAAATGTGAAACATTCTGTCACATAGTACTCAAATAATATTACTGTCTTAATGTAGCTTTTTTCTTTGCAGAAAAGACAAGGTCCCTGAAAAAGGATTTGTACAAATAAAGGTTTGTGTGGGTTTTTAAATTTTTTTTTCTGTGCACACTTTGTGTTAGTCAGCACATGACTTCTGAGGGTGGCATTTGCGATATAAGGCTCAAGGATCTTACACAGATAAAAAAAATCCTTCTCTAGAGAATCTGTATCATTTATATAAATGTGTATCACTGAGCGCTAAAGGCTTCTGTCTGTCTTTGAAATCTCGCACATTCCGCAAAGAACCTTTAACAGTATGATCTCTGAGTTCCAACGGAGTCCTCAAAGAATGGTGACTGCATCATAATTCCTAGCTGTCTGACTGGACAGGAGGCTGGCTCTATTTGCGATCAGTGCAGTTAACTTCAACTTAAAATGCTCCTGAGCAGGTTTGCGGTGTAGAGTAGGTTGTAGGAGCAAGCCAGAGTTTAACTAAAAGTTAGCTACCTGAAATCCTGTTCTGTGGTGCAGCCCACAGGTGCGCCATGTAGAGGAAATCCTGGTGTTTCCAGTGATGGATCATGTTGGGGTCTGTCATTCGCAACAGGAGTTCAGCCTTTTCAAAATGGCTGCCATCTCAGCAGCCACTTTTTGTGGGAGCAAGAGAGGTAAAAAGTTGAAAAACGTGTTTATTATGCTTCTAAAGCCTGTGGGTGATGTTTTAGGTAGCAAATCGTAGTTTTAATTTATATCCATAAAAGTTTAACCATCTAAAAGTATCCTTTTTTGATGTCCTCTGTGGTGGACATTGGAACTTATTAAATCTGTTTTTACATGAAATTCATGGTATTACAGGTCATAGTTCTTGTGATCCAGTTTGGGTTAGAAGCAACAACATGTAAGTTTATCAGTTAAATACATTGTTGTGATATTACTGCATCTATTTTTATTTGTCCTCATTTTGTTGCACCTCCAGTATTTTGTGTTGTAGTTTTACTGCTAAACAGACAACTGGAATGAGTGCTTGCAGGCGTTGAAAATAGGGATCGGAGCATTATTTATTCTCCTAATTTATAAGAATATTTCCTCTTACAATTGTACATTTACAAATTGAAGCTTTAAAAATAAATTAATTCTTTTTCTGTCTATTCATACCTAAGATTTATTCCTACCATGAAATAGAGTTTGACTGACACCACCCAAAGCTGTACTGACTGGATGCTGTGGAATTACTTTGAGCAGTACACATTGATGATAAGGTTTTTGAAGATTGATGATGCATCCTGTTGTCCACCATAAAGGAAATTATATAAAAATAAACACTGTGTTTTTGAAAAAAAAAAATCAACATCAGCCCATAGACCTATTTCATCTTAATTACTGAAATTTTCAAACGTTAATTTTTCTGGGTCTCGGGAGGATATACAGTTCATGAGTACTTAAATGACATTAACTGAACAGGTTGTTGCATGAGGGCATGAATTGTATATAGACAACAGTTCAAAATTTTGAAAGCATTAGTCACATTTATAATTATTTTAATCAAGCATAATTTACACTATGTAGATTTAAGTATTGTAAACTAGAGTATCAGTTAATTAATCTTCTATTGAATATTTCAGTTTACAAGAAGTTATTAAATGACAAACAGTGTATTGTATCTTATAGTAATTTCTTGTCAACTTATCTGGCTTGAGATTTGATGACCACTTTTCAAATATCATTTCAAAGGCATTTTGGATATTTTGGATGAAGTGGAATACAGAGATGGAGCAGAAGAAGAAGGGGATGAGGACAAGCATGACGATGAAGAGAAAGAAGGAGAAACTCAAGGGAAGGATGAGGAAGAAGTTGTTCAAGAGTTCTTGGTCACACCTGTTTCAGGTGTTGTCTTATAATTGTTGTGGACTAATAACCTAATTAAAGGCACAGTTTAATGAAAATATAATGAACATAATCTTACACGAGATGTAGTCAGGCCAAGACATGTTTGGTGTCTGAAGTTTGCTTCTTCAGTTTTGCACTGGAGTTATAAGGCGAAAGATGCTAACAGGTAATTAAAGCCTATAATCTTTGTGCAAACTGCATACCTCGGTCATCACACACTTGCTTTAAACCGTGTTGAGTTGTTAAGTAATAACAAAGTAGTTACAGATTACAACTCTCAAAGACATTGTTTCTGAAACTATAACATTATTGTGCATCTAAGGTACAGGTGCCTGTTCTTTCTCTTTGAGATCTACTGTCCTGCAGGGCATAGTTTTATTGCAGATAGAATACACCTAATTTAACCAGTTACAGCCTTTAAGTATCGCAAGCAGCTGTGTTAGATTAGTGCTGGAACTTCGGAGGTCAGGGGACGCTTGAATACATTTGTTCCAACCACAGAAACAAACACCAGTAACTTATGAAGCAAGTTCCAGGTGACATATTTGAGTCAAGTTAATAGTGCTTTAGAAGGGCATTTCAGCCATTTTCTAAGTGATATGAATCTGTTACTGTATTTCAGAGATTAATAACACTCCACTTTAGAGCATAAGATTATCCTCTCACCTAATCCCTCATTATGCTGTTGCTTATGCGCGCTCCAACCTGTGGCCTGGAGCCCACGCCTATGCCTGTGGCAGATAAGACCTCTCTTTTTACAAGAGCACTCAACAATTTTAAAATTTGAAGCTCCATGTCGTTAGGGTTTGGTGATTTAAACAGTGACAATAATGATTGAAAGAAATTTTCACTAAAATGATTATGCCTTTCTGTTTCTCAATCTGGCATTAACAGCGTTGAACTTTGAACAGCTGCTGCTTCACTATTGTTGGCAACAGTGTGCATCTTTCACTTATTCAATGTTCTATTTTGATAATAAAAATGTAGTCTGTATAACACCAGAATAAGCATTTTCCACTGAGTTTGAAATTAGATTTAAAACTGAGCATTGGGAGGCACTTTCACTGACTGGATTATTACTCAGGAGTGATGATTTTTTTTGTTATCAGTATAAAGTATGTCACAAAATGCTTATCTGAGCATATCTCGGATGTCATCAGTACTTAAGGAACACTGAGTGACTACGTTTCATTGCAAATTGAGCACATTTACGCCTGTTTAATTAGATTTAATGCAGGGTGTAGTTTGTAAAATATTGAATAGAAAATCATTGTACTTGTTGATTTCTTCATATTCTAGTATTTTTGTGGTTCTGCTTTATCTGCTCCAATGTATTAAATCTCAGAAAAAAACTAAATATTGTGACGCATATCTTGATCATGAAAATGTCCTGAGGTGTTGTGGTATAATATTTTTGCCATATCACCCAATCCTACTATTACTGATATATAACGACATGGAAAATATACAGCCCCATTTCCAAAAAAGTTGGGACGCTGTGCAGAATGTAAACAAAAATAGAATGCAATGATATGCAAATCATGTAAACCATATTTTTAAAGGAAAATACTACAAAGACAACTTATCAAATGTTGAAACTGAGAAATTCTGTTTTTTGAAAAATAAATGCCCATTTTGAATTTGATGCCAACACCACGTTCCAAAAAACAGGGGCGTGTTTACCACTGTGTTTTATCAGCTGTTCTTTTACCAACACTCTAAGCGTTTGGGAACTGAGGAGTTCGGGGTCACCTTTGTTGTATTTTTCATTTCATAATGCACCAAATGTTTTCAGTGGGTGACAGTTCTGGACAGCAGGCAGGCCAGTTTAGCACGTGGACTCTTTTAATACGGAGCAATGCTGTTGTAATACATGTAGAATGTGGTTTGGCATTGTCTTACTGAAATAATCAAGGCCTTCCCTCAAAAAGATGTCGTCTGGATGGCAGCATATGTTGCCAAAACATGTATATATCATTCAGCATTAATGGTGCCTTCACAGATGTGCATGTCACCCATGCCATGTGCACTAATGTACACCCATACCATCATGAACACTGGCTTTTGAACTGTGTACTGATAACAAGCTGAGTGGTCTTCAAATGTTGATTTGTCGGACCATACGACACTTTTCCACTTCCTGTCAGTCCATTTTAAATGAGCTCAGGCCCCAAGAAGGTGGCAGAATTTCTGGATTCTGTTAATATATGGTTTCTTCTTTCCGTTTTAGAGTTTTAACTTGCATTTGTGGATGCAGTGATGCACTGTGTTCACAGACAGTGGTTTTCAGAAGTGTTCCTGAGCCCATGCAGTGATTTCCACTACAGAATCATGCCTGTTTTTAGTGCAGTGCAGCCTGAGGGCCCAAAGATCACGGCCAGCAAATATTAGTTTTTGGCCTTGTCCCTTGCATACAGAGATTTCTCCAGATTCTCTGAATCTTTTGATGTTATTATGTACCGTAGATGATGAAAAGCAAAAGTTCTTTGAAATGTTGTTCTTGAATCAGTGCACTATTTGATCATGGAGTCTTTCACAGAGTGGTGAACCCCTCCTCATCTTTACTTCTGAAAGACTCAGCCTCTCTGGGATGCGCTTTTTATACCCAATCATGTTACTGACCTGTTGCCAATCAACTACCAGGTGTAGCCTTGCACAACTTAACCAGCCTTTTGTTGCCCCCATCCCAAATTTTTTTTGAAACATGTTGGCATCAAATTCAAAATGGGCATACATTTTTCAAAACACAATAAACTTTCTCCATTTAAACATTTGATATGTTGTCTTTGTACACATATATAATTACATATAGGGTTCAAACACAACACATCATTGCATTTTTTTACATTTTGCATAGCGTCCAAACATTTTTTGAAATGGAGTTGTAGATCATTACAAGATTTGCTTTTGGTTATATCACCCAGCCTACTTTCTATTGATCAACAGGACGTTTGAGAACATACACATTGGCTGGGGGCTGAAGTTCTTGGGGTAAATGTTCACTCCATCTCTTCCGCCCCAACCCCAGCTAGAGTACCCCAGTGGACCCGAGATTACAGAGGCTCTGGATCCCAGCCTGGAGGAGGAACAGGCTCTGAAGGCAGCTCTGGAAGAGCAACAGGCGACTCGGGAGGAGAACGAAGGCCTGGAGGCCGAGGAAGAGGAGGAGGAGGATGACTGAATGGAAGAGACTGGTACGCATTGGACTGAAATGGAGTACAAACTGTGTAATAAGTTCACTACATTTTTGTGTTTCAGTGAGAAGGCCTGTACTGAGATATTTTGAAGGTTATGCCAAAGAGTTTTATGATCATGGAAGCATTTTATTTGAGTAAAGTCATTCTGAAACAGAGGGCTGAGTCAAATGATTTATTTTTCTTTGAAACAGTCTAGCATTAACAGAAGAGAGGAGTAAACACATGCCCCAGGGTATCAGAACATTTATCAGAAAACTTTCAAAGTAGGGAGCAGGGTTTGGTTTGGGGACCTGGGTGCAGTATTTGAAGATCATGTCATTACATCCCATGCTTAGTTATGCTACTAGCCTTGATTACAGTACAATTCAAATGCGAACATTGCCTAAGTCCAGTTCAAGAGAAAAATTCCCTCCACATCACAAAAAGAAAACAGGATGAATCAATACTTGTAAGTGTTTAAGTTCTAAAACTAGTAAACCTTGACCAGGATCAAATACCAGCACTAAACTAAACACAATATGTAATAAATTCAGTTACGTAAACATCAGAATACTCCTTTAAAACTGAGGCAGTCAAACATTAAATAATAGATTGCAAAGTGTCAGAACTGTTGAATTAATAATTGTTGGGTCACTTTTAGGCTGTGAACATAACCATTTATATTTCAACTAAAAAATAAACATCAAAATTATTTTTTAGAATGAAAATAACACTTAAGCATCTGTGAGGTCATTGCTGTTTTTTATGCACTACATGACCACAAATCACTAAAATTATAAAATTGAATTATCTTTTTTGGTTCATTTAGAAATAGAACAAAGAATATACAGACATTAACTTCCTTCGGTTTATTCTTACTTTGAACTCCTTTCAAGGCTTCAAATTTGTGGGACACCATCTGCCACAACAATGACCCGATCACTGCAAACTAAACCAAAGTTAGATGATTTGTCTGTAGAGGTGTATACGGACACGAAGCTTTTTGCACAACATGTACAAGAGAGAAACAAACGAGCCACCAAAAACATACTTATTATTACAGTTCCCGTCTCTGGACGCGTCTCTCCTTCAAGAAGATGCCAAGAAAAAGAAACATGAAAAAGGATGAACCAGTAAATAAATAAAAATACAGTAGTGCAAAGAGAAAAAAGTATAACAAAACCTCCGTTTACCTCCACAAGGCCCGCGAGCAAAGCTTACTCCAGCGCAGCCAATCAGATTCATGAGCTCCAAGCTCCATGGCAACTGGTTTTTGTTTGGCTAGTAACAGCGTCGGCAGGCAGCGTTTTAGAAATCAATGGGTTTAGTGTTAGCTCGATGGGTTAACAGTGAACAACTAAATAAACATAATAAAACGTTTCATTAGCACTCAAAACTTGCTTCTTTTATTTTATTTGACCTAAACGCACCGCAGAAATGGAATCTCTCGAAGGAGTGGCGAACGAGCAAGACCAAAGCCAGCTGGCTGCACTGAACTTCAAGGCTTTCCTGCTAAAAAGAAGCACCAAAACAAACCTCAGTCTGTGAGTTTTTCCTCACTTCAATGTCGCTGAAGCTCCAGCCCTTCTCTTTTAAGGCTGCTGCTGGATTGAACTACGAGGCGAACGCTGCATTTTTACCCCAGTTCTTTTTCTTCTTCTTCTAACATTGTCTTGCGAATAAAACAGGTCGAACCGCTTAAGAAACATAACCTAGCTAACTTAGTCTGTTCAGACTTTCTGTGGATACACGCAGCAAGACCTGTGCTCTTGGGCTTTCATTCTCTTCTGCCACTGGACCCACGTCAGCTTGAATGGTTCTTTGCATTGTCAAATGGTTCTTCATACTAGTGTGTTGTATATACCTCTATAGAATCATTTTCGAAAAGGTTCTATGTAGAAACATACAGCTACAACACATTTTCCATCAATCTGAAGAACGATGCCACCATGCCAAGAAATCATTTAAGCATGAGCACCAAAAGGGTTCTTGTATGGTTGCAAGCTTGACATTGTAGTTAACAATATGAGAACCCTATTTGGTGCTATATAGAATCATTTTCAAACCATATAAAACACATATACAACACATTCCCTATCAGTCTGAAAAACCAAAGAACCATTTAAGCATGCAAGTGGTTATTTGAGTGTTCATAGAACCATTGTTTTTACTAAAGAACCCTTGAAGAACCATCTTTTTTAAAAGTGTAGTCATGTATTTCAGTTTTTCCACACTTTAAACTCCAACTTACCTGAAGCTTTCTAAACATCATACTAGGCTACTTGCTTTTCACCTATTTAATGTATTTTTCATCTGTTTATTTCCTTCTTTCTTTCTTTACTATTAATTATGCTTTACTACTATTATGCTGTTTTTCCTTCAGAAAATGCATAAGTAGCCAATGGTAACTTTAACTAACATGTCAGAACTACGCTCACCATCCACTTCAAACTCCTACCTTGTACTTCCTTTCACTGGCCACTTTATGAGGCCCACCTAAATGTATAATTACACTTTGTAGTTGACATACACTTCTACCTCATTCATCCTTGGTCTGTTTCTGACCACAGGACTGCTGCTGACTAGATATATTATTTGGGTGGTGGACCATTCTGAGCGCTTATATGGTATTGGCATGGTAGTGTGTGTGGTGCTGGTACGAGTGGGTTTTTACATGTCAGTGTCACTGCTAGGTTGAGAGTGGTCCACCACCTGAAAATAATGCAACCAAGAACAGCTCTTGTAAACCAAGCATTATGTGTCTCTAACTGTCCACCAGAAAGGTCAGCCATGACCATGAAGTGGCCAGAGAGTGTTTCTAAGGTGACCAGGCCCTTTCACCAAATATCATACTTGCTGTCTTCTTCAGCTATGACCACCTGACTCGTGTGCTCATCAAAGTAATGGATGAGCGCCCAGACAATGCAGCTGATGTGTTTGAAGATCTGAGCCTGGAGGTGAAGCGCAGTCAGCTGCAGGACAGTCAGAGCACCCTGCGCTCCAGCTTGGAGCCTACTGCAGCCCTCACACTGGCCCAACAACAGAAAGGCCTGTTTTCACAGGGGGCAGGGGACGAGCAAGAAGAGGGGCTAGTGAGAAGACTCACTTTTTTTTTGTTTCTACTCATACCTATAAACTACATATACAGTTCATATCACATATGCATCACTGTATCACATATGCAGCAAAATTGGTTGTTTTTAGTGGTTTTCTAAACTGAACATTTCAAACTTTTGAACAGTGGTGCATATTCAGACTGACTGATGTTTTTTTCAATTTCTTCTAGGTAGAAACACCTCTGCCTAATCTAGCCGAGCAGAGTTTCTTCTTCGAGCAAGTCGGGGTGGGTTTGGGCCGGGAGGAGACACAGAGGATCTTTCTGGCCTTGAAACAGCTGGTGGACACACATCCCCTCCAGCGCTGCCGATTCTGGGGCAAGATCCTAGGCGCTGAGACAAATTACATAGTGGCTGAAGTAGAATACAGAGATGGTGCAGAAGAAGAAGAAGAAGAAGGAGGGACTGAGGAGACGCATGAAGATGAAGAGAAAGAAGGAGAGGCTCGAGAGAAGGATGAGGAAGAAGTTGTGGAAGAGGTGGGTTCTTGACCACACCTGTTTCTGACTTCTCAATCATTCAGTTTAATTGTTGTGAACTAATTACCTAATTAAAATATTTAATTAACATAATCTCTCCTTACCCCAAATGTAGACAGGCCAGGGCATGTTTGGTGTCTGAACTTTGCCTCTTTAGTTTTGCACTGGACTTATAAGGCTAAAGGAGCTAACAAGTAATTAAAGCCTATATACATTGTACAAACCGTGTGTCTTGGTCATCACACACTTGCTTCAGACTTTGTTGTTTAGTAATCTCAAACTGATTATAAATCTCTAAGATTTGCATATGAGGTTTCTGAACATTGTTATCTAGGGCTGAGTAATACAACAATATTTATTGTTATATTGCATATTGTGGATAACATCAAACCAGCTGTATGTTTTATTATAAAGACAGAAAATTAGTCCTGTTGAACTGGATTTAGTGCAGCGCTGTAATACAAAAACATTACAGGCAACCAAAAACAAAGATGAGATCCAAAATCAGAAAAAAGCCAATAGACAAGCAGAAGGTCAGAGAACATTAAAAACACAAAGAACAATAAGCAGTAATGCTTAGAATTGCAGAATATAATCTGGCAAGACTTTGCAGAGCCCCTAGCCAAAAAATAAGCTATATATGAGGTGAGCAGTCAGTCATTAAAACTCCCGAGAGAGTGACCTCTGCAGGCAGGGAGGGGAATCTCCAGCCAAGAATGTGACCAGCGCAGATTATGAAACGTCAAAAATCCTAAATTTGATAGTATTTTTTAAATCTGGCACTGCTGTTTCTTTTTGCCTCTTCCAAAATATCCAATGTCAGAACATTAAATAATAAGACATACTGTGTGTTGTGAACATTTCTTTGAAGTATGGTAAAATATTTTTCCACATGCCCACCCCTAATCTATCTTTAAAAAAAGACAGAAGTGATCATCAGATAAAATTCATGCTTTAAGATCACTGCTGCTGTTTTAGCTGAACAACATACCTTTAAGTCCATTTTTATAGACAACAGAGTGTCATACAATGTTAGAAACAACATGAGCAAGTTTATTTGAAATTACTTAACAACCTCTCACAGTGTATAATTCAAGCAGCTACATCTTACTAGTTGGAGGATGTGAGCTTCCATTCCATATGAGTTATCTAGATTATGCTCATAGTGCAAAACTAAAGAAGCCATTTCAGATACCAAACATATCTTTTTTGATCATCTACATTTTTGGTAAGGGTAAAATTGTGCAAATATTTCCCTGAACTTTTGCTTTAAGACATCTCGGCTCAAAAAAAACTCACCCTGCTGTTGTGATGCCATTTATTTTAGGTTGATCCACTCCCAAAGTCGACCTACAAGCCTCCCCCTACAGTGCCCAAAGAGCCTCGTGGTTCTGGTACCAATAAGTTCACTTACTTTGTGTGCCGAGAGCCTGGCCTGCCCTGGGTGCGTCTTCCTGATGTTACCCCTGCTCAGATCACGGTGGCACGGCAGATCCGCAAGCTCTTCACCGGTCGGCTGGATGCCCCCATCATCAGCTACCCGCCGTTTCCAGGCAACGAGGCCAACTACCTGAGAGCTCAAATCGCTCGCATCTCAGCTGGCACTCAGGTCAGTCCACTGGGCTTCTACCAGTTTGATGAAGAGGAAGGAGAAGAAGAGGAGGGAGGGCGAGACAGCTTTGTTGAAAACCCCAACTTCGAGGGCATCCCTGTGCAGGAAATGGCTGAGTCACTGTCTGCGTGGGTCCACCATGTCCAGCACATCAACAAACAGGTAACTCACACAGGGAAGAAAATCTGAAAGGTATTTAATTGACCCTCATAGACAGCGGAACCAAATCTTTGTCCTGGAGATCTACCACTCTGGTGAGTTCACATCCAGCACACCTGGCTCTAATATTCAGCTACTCCTGAAGGCCTTCGTTACTTGGATCAGCTGTAGAAGATTGGAGTTGGAGCTAAACTCTATAGGGTGGTAGATCTCTAGGACCAGGACTGGGCACCCCTCTTCCTAGATCTTTTTTAATAGCATTGAAACACCTCTTCATTCATTTTGTGTAATTATTTGTTACTTGCAGTTCACTGAAACCATTAGAGTAATTCTACTGAAAGTGTGGATTCAAAACTTTTATCCATACTAATGATGTACAACTCCACTGTATAATATCATTACATCACTGTATGATATTTAAATAAACAGAAAAAAGTGAACCAGTATTTTTGATTAATTCTCCCCCCTCCTGTGTGTGTGTGTGTGTGTGTGTCAGGGTCGTTGTGTGTGGGTCAACCTGGCTGAAAAGACTGAGGAGGACTTTGAAGAAGAAGCTGAAGAAGAAGAGAAGGAGGAACAGCCAGATGAACCCGAGCCTGAGGTTGGGCCTCCGCTTCTTACGCCACTGTCTGAGGACGCAGGTCAGTTGATGTCCCGGCAGAGGGTCCACAAAGGGCTAGTGCTACTGTTCTTTCTCTTTGAGATCTGCTGTCCTGCTGAGCTTGGTTTTATTGCAGAAAGAATACACCTAATTTAACCAGTTAAAGCCTTTAAGGATCACAGGCAGCTGTGTTAGATTAGCACGGGAACTCAGTTCTGCAGGACAGAGATTCAGAGGTTAGGCGAGCTTGAATACGTTTACAACCACAGAAAAAAACACCAGATTTAATTGATGAAGCAAGTTCCATGTGACATTTGAGTCAGGTTGGTTGAGGAAAAAAGATAATGCCTTTAGAAGAGTATTTCACTCAGAACATTGTTAATAATGAATAAAAGTGTGTGGGGGCCAGTGATGGTAATATCAAGTGTATATATAGCAAATGATACTATGCTAACTGGTCCTCACTTGCTTTCATTAATTGTTAGCCATGTTGGCCTTTTGGATGAAAAGGGATTGATTTTTCACATTGTCTGCACAATTAAGGCATTAAGATGCAAACAAAGTCACTCTGAGTGGTTCGTTCTGAAATGTGCCATTGTAGAGATGTTTGCCATGTTAGCATTGTTCACAGCCCTGCCAATAGGAATATCCAAAGTGTTTAATAATAAGATTTTCAGTTTTAACTGCTATTTTGTCACTATGAACTGTAAATAAATCAGTGTCTGTCTTCTCTACAATGCAGCATTTCGCATTCCTACTATACTGTGTAATTACATCTCAATGATAATGATTTTTTTTTTTAATGGAGGAATTAAAACACTATGACAGTTCTTGTATATGACGTGAATCTGTTACTGTATTTCAGAGATTAAGAACACTCCTCCTTGGAGCATAAGATTATCTTCTCACCTAATCCCTCAGTATGCTGTTGCTTATGCGCGCTCCAACCTGTGGCCTGGAGCCCATGCCTACGCCTGCGGCAGGTAAGACCTCTTTTTACAAGAGCCCTCATCTTAACAATTTCAAACATCCACACTGTTAGGGATTTGGCGATTAAACAATGACAATTATGATCGAAAAATGTTTTTTTTTAAAGCGATAATGCACATTTAAGATATTTTCACTGATAATAATGCTCAATTTAATGTCACAGTATGCTTTTCTGAGCATATCATGGATGTCATCAGTACTTAAAGAACACTGAGTGACTATGTTTCATTGAAAATTGAGCATATCACCCACCCTACTTTCTATTGATCAACAGGAAGTTTGAGAACATATACATTGGCTGGGGGCTGAAGTTCTTGGGGGAACCATACACTCCTCCTCTTCCGCCCCAACCCCAGCTAGAGTACCCCAGTGGACCTGAGATTACAGAGGCTCTGGATCCCAGCCTGGAGGAGGAACAGGCTCTGAAGGCAGCTTTGGAAGAGCAACAGGCGGCTCAGGAGGAGAACGAAGGCCTGGAGGCCGAGGAAGAGGAGGAGGAGGAGGATGACTGAATGGAAGAGACTGGTACGCATTGGACTGAAATGGAGTACAAGTTGTGTAATAAGTTCACTACATTTTTGTGTTTCAGTGAGAAGGCCTGTACTGAGATATTTTGATGGTTATGTCAAAGAGTTTTATGATCATGGAAGCATTTTATTTGAGTAAAGTCATTCTGAAACAGAGGGCTGAGTCAAATGATTTATTTACCTTTGAAACAGTCTAGCATTAACAGAAGAGAGGAGTAAACACATGCCCCAGGGTATCAGAACATTTATCAGAAAACTTTCAAAGCAGGGAGCAGGGTTTGCTTTGGGGACCTGGGTGCAATATTTGAAGATCATCATGCCATTACATTCCAAGCTCAATTATGCTGCTAGCCTTGATTACAGTACAATTCCAATGCAAACACTGCCTCAGTCCAGTTCATGAGGAAGGTTCCCTCCACATCACAAAAAGAAAACAGGAATGAATCAATACTTCTAAGTGTTTAAGTTCTAAAACTTGCAAACCTTGACCAACTAAACATGATGTGTAATAGAGTCAAATAACTCAGTTACGTAAACATCTGAATACTCCTTTGAAGCTGAGACAATCAAAACATTAAATAATAGATTGCAAAGTAAAGATTGCAAATGTTGAATAAATAAAGATCAGTTTTGGTCACTTCTAGGCTATGAACATAACTCTGTTCCCTGTTTTTGGCATTATTAGCCAACCTCTAATTAACAGACCAACAAATAAATAAAATGAATTGCACAAAACTAGCATAACATCTGTTTAAAGAAGTTTGTTCGACTTCAAAAAACTTCAGTTCTCAAAAATGCTATGAACTATAAAGAGCTTACCCACATCCTTCGTTCACAGTCTGCAGACAGAGAAGTACATTATGACCTTTGTGGAATGTGTCCTAAAACAACTTACACCAGTGTTAATTCTTTAATTTGACTGTAATCCTGTAGAAGTGTTGATCACTAATATAGTTGTTTGTACTGATTCTTTAAATTTACGAATAAAATTAAATGAAAGCCAATTTCCTCAACAGAGGAAAAGAGGAAAACGGCAATTAGTGCCATTTCAGTTTTTGGCAGGAAAACAAAAAAAGGTACAAAATTGTACAGGTTCATTTACATATTTCACATTAATCAGTGGTAAATGTTATGCAGAAGTAGTAGTATTGGGAAGTAAATTTAGAGAAATTATAAAGGAGATAAGCATTTATACAATAAATATGAACCAGTGCTATTCTACACAACTTCACAGTGTTCTTTGCAATTAAAGACCTTTGCATTGACAACCAGATCTGAAGTGTAAAGAGAAACAATCGGGCAACTGTAACTTTCATTAGAACAAATGAAACAAACCAAAGGCTGAGAGGAATATCATAAGGTTGAGTGCATGTGCATAGGAAATCATGAGATGAAGCCAATGATGGGCACCGTGGCTTTATAGAATATTAGCGGAGGTCGTTCTCGTCTTCCTGAATGGTCTTTTTAATTCTCAGTAACATGCTGGTCTGCCACTGGTCCAGCCTTGTGATGGAGTCAAACTCCTTCACCTAAAGTGGGGCAAGATAATTGTGTTTTTTCATTAGCAATATTCTGGTCATAACTTTTAATTATGTGATATTCTAGGGGCGATCCAGAGGAGCAGTGAATTAACAAACAATAGGAGTTTCCATCAATATAAACCCAAAGTATTCAGACTTTTTTCCCTTTTTAAACAGACAGAAACGTCTGTTGTTTGCGTACTGTCATTCTTGAGCTACCTGCCTCCAAAAATTGAAAAACATACTGTATTGTGTACTTACAGCATCTGTAAACGCATCAACATCCTGCTCCTCATATGCATTAAGAAGTTTCTGTGAAACAGAGTAATGTGAAAAAGCTTAATCACATGTTTACTTATGGAATAATCACACTTTCAATTCATAGTGGCCTCAGAGCACACATTTAAAGCTAAGAAACATTTTTCAGTATTTCATATTATAATTTGTGTAACAATACGATCATGTAAGTATCAGGTTGTGATTTAAAGGGCCCATATTCTAAACTTTTTTCATGTATTCCACTTATAACGTTTGGATAGGTTGATTTACCAAAACAGTCCTATTAATTTGACCATTTTACAACCTTTCTTTAGAATTAAACATTCTGTTTTTGTTAGTGTGCCTCGATGTACGTAAATTACCTCTGCTCTGACTAGCTGCTCTGTATTGTGTCTCATTCAAACAGAAACCCAGACTGGAGCACTCCATATAACTTCAGTGTGAATGGGTGGAGATAAATTGCTGTAGGCTAAATATTGGATGTATGTAAAAGTGTTCGTTTTTTTTATGACATTCCAAACAGTGAATTCAAAGCCGTCTGTTTTTGCAGTTTAGTTTGTTTATATGTACTGGGGAGTGAACAATGTGTTGTAAAACTTTAACTAAGCTGATGAAAAATTGTTTTGCCATGATACAGGCCCATTAAGCAATATCGATCCAAGAAAATTACATTATGATTTATCTGCGTACTAACCTTAACAAGTTTGCACTCCCTGGCATCCGAGAAGGCAGGAAACATTTCCTCATATCTCTGCACGGCCAACTAGATGATAAATGATGAATAAAACAATGAGAGAGTTACACCGTTATAAATGTGTCTGTGAAGTTGCTGACAACATTGTTAATAAGAATAATAATCACCTTGGCATTCAGCATATCTACACAGAAGTGACATAGCGCTGCCTTGAAGAAGTGATCCTTAGCTCCATACTTCAGCAAGGTGTTATCCATGGAGTACGTTCCAATCTGAACACATTCACAAGTTGGAGTTTAGAACTACTGAGTGAGGTTACTTGCACTGAAATGACAAAAGGAGCTGATTATTATTTGTTTATGATGTTTTCTGAATACTGAAGTAATCACCTGCTCATATATTTCAATAGCTTTCTGGTACTGTTCCAGCTGCGCAGCATATGTGGCCACTTTAAGAAGGCACTTGTTGGCTGAACTACAGCGAGAAAGAAAATGATTACATCAACATTTTCTAGTTAAAAGGAGTTAGACAGTTTGTATCCCTTACATTAGTTAACTATTACTACAGTTTCACGATAATTTATTGTGCGTATCTTTAAAAATAACTTTTTTTAATGATAAAGGTAAAATCTTCCACAATTTGAGGCCAGAAAGCAACAAAAATAAATTTTGCAATTTCATTTGGAGGTGATTCACACTGATTATTGATTTTGTTGTTTGTTGATTTTGTCGCTCATTTACACTGATGGGAAATTTATGGAATAAATATGGAATTTTAAATCTGATCAAAACTTATTGCTTCTGAGTGCACTAAATTATCAATTGCTCAATTGCTATGAAGAACTCAATTCAACAGTGGTATTTGAATATACCAAGAAGTAAACAGATATAAATTCTTTGAGTCCCTAAATCCTCAGTCATCCCTGTTACTGTAATTGTCTTTTAAAAAAATCATTACAGACATAAAATTAGGATAACTCACTATAAACTGCACCTTTTGATCTGATGAAGAGGATGGTGAAATTTAAAACTAGCTACCTGCCATAATTTTGTCCAAATTTCCTCAATATGAATAGGATTGTCAGGTTAAACACATCAACTCTGTTACTTTAATTTAACATGGACGAAGTTTTAACTCATCACATTCCCCTGACATACAATAACAAAATATTCTATGTTCATGAACAGATGGGCTCCATTTAATCAAGGAGCTTTCAACACAAGTGAAATAATGGCTGACCACCCTTAACCTAACCCTTGTTCCCATCAGCACTGTTGCCAACCTATAGGTATCAAGCCTGACAATTTCAAAATGTTTAGGCACACATACCTGGTAGACTCCTCGCCTTTGTAATAATCTGCGGCCTGCTCGTAATGGGCGACTGCCTATAAACATCAAAAAACAAAAAACTGAATAAAGGAGAATATCCACAGAGATACTGTCATTAGATAAGCAGCCACTGTATTTAAATGTAATGGATCACAAAGCAATGTTTCATATAAACAGAGGCAGGCCCTACTGGCCATCTGTTGTACCACTTAGATAACTAACAAGAGCTTTCACAGTAAAGTATAGATCTCACTCACTTTATCAATGTCCACCAAGTCAGATTCATAGATCTCAGCTATGGAGATGTGGTGTTTTGCTGCAATGGTGAAACGTCCCTGTGAAAACAGATAAGAAGTGCGTCAGACCACAGCAAGATAAACAGTGACCACATTGTTGTCTTTCCTTACTGAAGATACTATATGTGCCATTATGTGTTAATTACCAGTAAAAATCATGAGATGATAGAACATTATTTTCTCACCATATCTGTGTAAATATCAATGGCCCTGCTGAGACACTTGATGGCCTCTGAGGAAATACACAAAGTGGAAACATTAAAATAGAGAAAGGTATTTATATAAAAGTATTGTACTGCTCACAGAGACAATCATTACAATTACTACAGTGTAGAAAATTAAAACACACTACCTTGAGGATCTGCTTTTTTGTAAGCATTGCCAGCATCGATAAAGTTAACGGCAGCATCGTGTTTGCTCTGTATTTGCAATCGCAGCTTGGCTGCTTTGCAGAATGCATCTCCAGCGGCTGAAAGAAAGTTACCAGGCAATAAGGCAAGGACTAAGTTTTGGAAAGGAAACTTCTTATTCACCAAGCTCTCATCTGAATATTCTGTTCCACCTTAAAGGGGAATTCCAACGATTTTTCAAAGGTTCTGTATAATTCAGTAGTTGAGATGTGAACAGTCATTCAGAGTTGTGTGATGTGTAATGACTCATTGTAGAGAAACTTACAGACACAGATTTCTTTACAGTGGTGCTGATAGGAACGAGGCATCTACAATGCAAATATAGCCATTTTATTTACTTTCCAAAACCACCAATAAACCTAAATGTTTCTTCTGAGTTTTTAATGTAAAACCGATTATGGAAAAACAATCATCAATCTAGGTTTCTTTGGGGACTATTTTGCCATAGACTACCCTTCATGTATCCCTCCACCATGAATGGATTAAAATAAATTGATTAAAATGTTTTAGACCAAAACCACTACATCTACTATAAAACAATGTCTCAGGCATCACACAGTGTATTCATAACCATTTCAAGTACTTTCTGTGAGGGAGCTTTTAGACGCATTACTCTTCTCAGACGTCTGGTTCCTATCACCACCACTGTAAACAATTCTGACTTTCAAGTTTCTCTAGAACAATGCAATGATTTTGTTGGCATGTTAACTACTTAATTAGAAAATTCTGAAAACCCTTTAGACTTTCCCTTTGAATTGTGCAAGAGTTACCTTTTGAAGTCTGTACCATTTAAGGTGGAAGTTCGAAATTCGAAAAAGAAGCTGGCGAATAGGAAGATAATTTCAGTTTTGTCCGGTAAAAAGAGATTCGTTTTATGAGGGTGAATCATTTCTGACATACCACTCCAGTTCTTTGCCATCTTGAACATGTTAGCAGCTCGTGCGTACATGTCACAGGCCTCCTCTGCTTTAGAGGAGCTCCTAGATTTAAAAAAGTGGTGTTGATTCATTTAATATGCCCTTACTGTGCATGAACATCCTGAACTGACCACAAAGCCATGCACTAATGTAGTATCCTGATCATGACTGTTTGTCCTACTGCAAAGGTTGTAATTACATGTTTATTATGTGATTATTTAACAGATCTACCAATGTATTGTAAAAGACCACACTCTTAAAAAAGATGGCTCTATCAATGATTCTTCAGAAAAGGTAATGGTTCTATTTCCAACCATGAGTCCTATATAGAACAATTTCATGCCTAAATGGTTCTTTGCATAGTGAACTTGTTCTTCAGATTGAATGAGAATATGTTGTATATGGTTCTATACAAAACTTTAAGAAATGGTCCTATTTAGTGCCCAAAAAGGTTCCATACAGAACCATTTCACGTTTAATGAATGGTTCTTCAGATTGATGGTTGTATGTGGTTCACACAGAACCTTTTTAGTGCTATAGAGAACCATTTCATCATGCCAAGAGCTATTTAAGCATATTATGGTGCAATATAGAACCTCTTTGTAAATCTGATCAATCTGAAGAACGTCAACATTTTAAAAAATAAACAAAACATTGTCCATCAATCTGAAGAACCATGTCAACATGCAAAGAACACTTTAAGCATGAAATGGTTCTCTACAGAACTTATGTTTCTAAGTAGAACCACTGCCTTCACTAAAGAACGCTTTACAGCTGGCCACAGGGACATGGGCTACTTTGAACCAAACCAGTGGCCAACTACTCACCCAAAAAACGTTCCGAAGAATGAGCCTGACGTTCTCATTTTCTTGTCAGCTTCAGCCATTAAAGCCATGGCTTCCTTCTCCTTTCCAGAATAGTCCATGTTACGTGTCTGATCTGTTACCGTTTTTAAGCTAAATGTACCCGGCTAAAGCTACTGCGCAGCGCGCTTCACATCAACTGCATCTGCTTTGTTTTTATGGACACAAGCAGGAAGGGCACTTGGCCGACGCCACAGTCCTAGGGACCGTCGCAAAAGAGCACGTCTACTTAGCGATATGTTCCGAATATCAGTTAAGATCTGAGGATGCATTCAAGGAAATCTCTTCTTTACGTGTGGAGCAGTAGCTCGGATTTTATTAACTTGTTTCCAGTGCTCATTAACAGCATTAGGAACACTACACACGGCTTCTACGATTTAACCATTTTGGGGTATTCTCCGTTTTTATCGCAGATCTTAATTTATACTCCGGTCCTAACAGCCGCCGCGCAAAGCGTTTCCAGTGTAGAGGTCGTAAACGTGAAAAGAGGCCGTTTAGGACTTCTGCGATGTTGTAAAGGTATTATTTATTTTAATGCTCGTTATTTTTGGTGTTAGTAATGTGATTGCATCCAAATGTAACCTGCCTGTGCTGCGATTTGATGCGAGGACGAGTGCTCTTTGTGACCATGGCATGCAAGGTATTACGTGAATGAGATGTTGCTGACCATTACGGCCCGGAAGAACATTCATGTGAACTGAACTGAATTGCGATAAAATATGTTTTTAAATAATGTTTCCACATTTTAAAGAATGTTTTCTGCATCATTTAGTTAATTACGTGATAATTACCATTCCTGTTGTGTTTTCGTGTCAGAACGTTTGGAAAAATAAATGTGGATACTAAGACTGTAAATACACACTAATGTTTCTTAACCCAGTTCTTGGGGCCTCCACATCCCAGATCCCAACACATTTGGTTAGAGCAAAAATATGGAACTGTCTGGGCCACGAGGACTGTGTAGAGAAACACTGTTATACATGATTTTTTTCTTTCTTCTGGTAGACCACAGTTCGAAGCCACACACATGGAATTCCCAGTTCGAAGGCGGCCTGGTAATCTAGGCACTCCAAACCTGAGGAGAAGGATGGATCGTATGTTACCTTTTTCTGAGCGCCGCACGTCCAAAGTGTGGGACCACTACACCCAACTTAGTATGTACAGAGTTGAATGTAACCACTGCAAGAGGCAGCTGTCTTTTCACAACAGCACCACCTCAATGAGGGAACACCTGGGACGCAAACACAGCATTCGCGATGGAGCGGTTCCCCCTCCCAACACAGCGGATGTCCATAATCCCTCAGCATTACATCAACAAATGGTTCAGTCCAATTTACTTAATAGCAGATTTGCCACATCCGGTGCTGCAGCCGATGCTTCAGGAGGTGCATTTCAGCCGATAGTGCCTGTTGTTGTTAAAGAGGAGCATCATGAGCAACTATCAGCTGAGGGAGGTGAAACAAAACATGCTTGCTCCACATATCCCCCTAGTTCTGCTGGAGGAGGTGGCACGTCAAATGCTAACGCCATCCCCAACCAAGACATGGACATAACATATGGATTTTCTACAGATGAGATCAACAGCACACTCATCAGCAGTGGAGGCAGCAACAACAACAGTGGCACAAGGGGTTGCAGTGACAAACGGGCCGGGGTCTTAACAGATCTGATCCTGGAGATGGTGTTTAGAGACCTCCAGCCTCTATCAGTGGTTGAAGAGAGAGGATTCAGACTGTTGCTTAGCTGCCTTGAGCCTAATTATCCAGTGCCCTCACCTTCCTTGCTTGGCAGCCTTCTGTGGCATCGCTATCATATTCTCAAACAATGCCTTCAGCGCCATCTTCAAACGGGCCTTGCTCCTCGCTGTCTGGCCCTCTGCACTGAACACTGGCGATCTGTAGAAGGCTGTGGGGTTGAAGGTAGTGGTCAGTCCTACCTCACTGTCAGCGCACATTTTGTTGACTCCAACTGGCGCCTGGCCCGCTGTGTTCTAGAGACTCGGCCAATACCAGAATTCAAAGGAAACACCGCTGAGCGCGGCCTTGATAAATTTGCAAATATCTTAAAAGCAGTTCTTTCAGAATTCAACCTTCCTGAGAATTATGTGTTTTGTGTTGTTCATGACACATCCTGGGGTGCTGAGGGCAGGAGGCAGAGCAACTTAACACTCGATCAGGAATATCCACAGGAATTTCCTGGACCCAGTCATGCTCCTGTTCTGTCCATTACAGAGGGCTGGGAACCAGTTCTTTGTGCAGGGGAGGCTCTCAAACTATGCGTCCAAGAAGGACTTTATGTAGAGACTGTGAGACAGGCGCTTGCAGATGCCCGTGGGATTGTACTACACTTCCAGCATGACATGAATGCTGCAGCAGCTCTGAATCAGAAAGCTGAGGCTGCCAACAAAGGTGCAGCACGGCTGGTCCTGGACGACCCAGGCCGCTGGGCCACAGCCATTGACATGTGCGAGAGCCTACTGGAGCTCAAGTGGGTGGTAAGCTCAGTTCTGGAAGAGCAAAAGGCAGCATCTAACTTGGCTGACCATCAGTGGCGTTTGTTACATGAATTGGTGCCGGTGCTAAGGACTGTGCGCATCGCAGCATCCTTCCTTAGTGAGGACATCAATGCCGCAATTTCTGCCTTGATGCCATGCCTCCAAGGAGTGTCCCGACTTCTGGGGCAGAACATGGCTGAATGCAGTTGCCCTGTGGTTAGAGGAGTCATGGAAAGGATCCGTGCTGGGATGGAGAAGCGCTGGAGGCTGAGTGACGAGGAAGCTCTGCTTGAAAGTCCTGCTGTCTTATCCTCATTCTTGGACCCAAGATTCAAAGAGATGCGATTCCTCAGTCCACATGCCCGCAGCAAGCTGCATGACAAGGTGAAAGAACTGTTGTCTGTTCAGGCTTATACAGACGATGCGGAGGTGGACCAAGAAATAGACAGAGGCTCGCAAGTCAGAAGAAATGAAGCAGAAGGGGAAGCTGCAGTTTTGGGACTGGATGACACATTGCCTATCCCCACAGTGGCATCCTTGGATTCACCTGAGTCATGCGCCTCAGGAGAGGAAGGTGACAGCATTGAGCTGCAGCAGAACGAGAACTTTGCAACCGTCTCATCTCCAGAGCAGGTCAACGAGAACGTGCTTGTGGGTTCACCTTCCAAAGCCACCAGTGGCCGTAAAAGAACAGCCAGTGTGGCTGGACTAACATCGCCACTGAGAAGTGACCGGCAGCTCACTGCCCGAATGCGAATGAGTCCTTTTCCTCAAACCATGTATGATATTCTTCTAGGGGAGGATCCAACTGAACGGATGCCTGAGATCCACCAACAGCTGGAGAATTATATAGCAGAACCGCTGTGCAAACGCAGCCTGTCGCCTCTCCACTGGTGGCGCAACAAGGAGCACCGCTTCCCAGCTGTGGCCCGACTTGCGCGAAAATATCTCGCAATTCCAGCTACTGCTATCCCTGCCGACCGGGCTTTTGCCCCAAGGGAATCTGCTTTGGCCCACAGGAGAGCCATGCTCGGGCCTAAGCATCTTGACCATGTCTTGTTTCTTCATCAGAACTGTGATTACGTGGAACAGCTCAAAGGTGGGCCTTCAGGGCATCGAGACAGTGACCATAACAGTAGTGTCAGTGGGAACCAAAGTAGAGAGAGCCTCTATCAGACTTTAGTGTCATATGACAATAAGGTTTGAGTGACAAGAGCTGTGAGGACTATGTATGGACGCATTACTCTTATGCACAAATCTATTATGACAGTTAAACATCTCGAATGTAAGAAGCTCATATTTGAATGGGACACTTTCACAGTCTTATTTTTCAACGTATCAAAATAAGCTCCTTGGGGTCTGTGATTAAAAAACCCTGACTAGTCGATACGGATTCATGTAATATTTACAGGTTTTGAATTCAACAGTTGTGCAGCTATTTAAGATTATATTTACAGTGACCACAGAAATGTCATGACTAGCTTAAAACAACAATTCCTATTCCGTATAAGGAAATTACTACACTATCTTTTTGTAGTGTTTGGGCTCTAGGAGTTCTGGAGAATGGTTTGATCTTTGTCTTGTAATTCTAATGTGTTTACTGTTATGCATAATGGATAATTTTATGTGCCCGTTAGATATTGCTTATATGGTACGTGTGGAGTTACAGCGTAAAATATACTGTTACTTAAAAGTTATTGTCTCTCAATTGCATATGTGATAATGACAGATAAGGTATTGCCAAGTCCATGCATGCATTTCAGCAGTTATTGTTTCCTCCATGTACGTGGTAATCATAAAAAGTGACATGTTCTGTAACTTGTGACATCAAGTATTGGTTATCTTCCCTCAATGTGACAGTAGATTTTAAACTGTAATCCATGAACTGCATGTCAAATTAAAATGTTGTATGGAAAAGTGGAAGAGAAAGCATTACTGTGAAGCTAGCCAAGCAAGTTAGTCTAAGAGGTGATTTTATTTCACACAAAATCTAAATACAACTGTATTTTTCCTCATACTGTTAAACCATTGATAAACAACAGCCTATTTATCATCTGTAAAAGAAGATATTAAGGTCCAGCAAGTAATGTGAATTCTCTGGATTTCAGTTCAGATGCAAAAAAATGTTATTAATAGGTCACGGCTGTTCCAAAAATTTTCCAAATTATTTCTTTAGGTTTTAAATATACCTCATGTCAAAGTGTAAACAGTGTAATCAAAAATTGCAGCTAAAACATGCGGAAAAGAGAGAAAATCTACAACATGAATACACATCTACTAATTCCCCTAAAATGTGGCAAGGCATACTGTCCGTGAATTACAGTATTTCATAAAGGAGAGTCCCTCTGTCAATACAAAAGTATAAGGTGCCAAAAATGCTAAATAATATGTCAAAAAGTAGAAAGAACTTGGTATAAAACAACTGTGGTATTAAACAGGAATATGTTTCTTGATGCCTGAACAAGAACATACACCAATCAGGCATAACATTATTACCACCTCCTTGTTTCTATGCTCATTGTCCATTTTATCAGCTCCACTTACTATATAGGTGCGTTCTACAATTACAGACTATAGTCCATCTGTTTCTCTGCATACTTTGTTAGCCCCCTGAGTGACACTGATGTGGTGGTTTGTTGGTGTGTCTTGTGCTGGTACGAGTGGATCAGACACAGCAGTGCTGCTGGAGTTTTAAAAACACCTCAGTGTCACTGCTGGACTGAGAATATTCCATTAACCAAAAATATCCAGCCAATAGCGTCCTGTGGCCAGTGCCCTGTGACCAACAATGAAGGACTAGAGGATGATTAGCTCATACTGTACAGCAAGAGATGAGCTATCGTCTACATCTACAGCGTGGATCAACAACGCAGGTGCGTCTAACAGAGTGGACAGTGAGTGAACAGTGTTCAAAAACTCCAGCAGCACTGCTGTGTCTGATCCACTCCTACCAGCACAACACACACTAACACACCACCACCTCGTCAGTGTTACTGCAGTGCTGAGAATGATCCACCACCCAAATAGTATTTGCTCTGTGAGGGTGGAGCTGATAAAATAACCAATGAGCGTAAAAACAAGGAGATTGTCAAGAATGTTACGCCTGATCGGTGTATCAAGAACTTGGAACATGAACGTAAATGAACATACTTCTATTAGAGATGTCACTGACACGACTGGCTCCAGTTACACAGGGTCGGATCTTTGTCAAATCCTTAAACTCACTTCGGATGTCTGGGGGACTTCATTTAACGTCTGGCCTGTCCTCCTCTTGGTCTTGGCCGACCACCCACAGTGGATTATTCTTTTTCCTGATGCCGGTGGGTCTTCATATGAGTGCTGTGGCTCTTTACATTAAGAAAATCCCTGAATCTTTGCAACATAAACAAAGGACTTATAAAGCCATTTAAGACCAACTTACTATGACAAAATTTTGCCTTTTACACATTAAAGTTACACAGTATTTCCTGAAGTATTCTTGTTCTGCATATTGTGGCGTTTTCCCTGATTACTTATTAAGCTAAATTAAATAAGCTAATTAAAAACCTTTGCTGAGCTGGCATGGAAAACACTGCAGAAAGCAGAGTAGCAGCACTCTAGAGCTGAAACTCAAATGGCTTCCTACTCTGGATACAGTGTATTACAGCTGTATACAAAAGTTCAAACATCCCCAGTCAAATGTTTTGTTAATTTTCAGTGTGAAAATAAATGAACACATCTTCTACAGGGAACAAAATGTTAAATTTAGCAAATAAACAGTATTTGTGCATCAAAATGTGCAGAAGTGTGTTTCCTGAAGAGGATATGTTAACTTTTACACTTTTGAACTTATTTTTGTCAGTTGATCAGCACAAACTGTTGCATATGACTGTACATAAGTCATGAAATAATGGGTTTCTACACCTAAAGAGTGCACTATATGTCTAATCAAAAGGTACTGCAGATTAGGTTTAGCACTAGCCACTTAACCACTGATCTAACTGGCATTTTCTATACATACTTGGTACAATAGTTCAACGTGGCATTCTGAACCTGCCACACTTCTCAAAAGTATATTTATTCCCTGTTCTCAGCATACCAGCCTTCATGTGTTCCCTTTGGTCTGTTCAAAGATCTCCTGATCCCAGACCTAGTCTCAGACTTCTCCTCTGCTACACTATGGAACTCACCCTACAATCAATAAAATAGATAAGTGTTGGTTATTTATTATGGTAATCTCAGGCAAACATTTATGTACACTACTTATGTATACTGTTATTATGATATGGATTCAGACTGTAAAGCCTTGATTCTTCTAAGCAGGTGGACAGGCCTGAGCAGAACGTTTGAAAGAGAAGCTGTGCATACTATCTCATATTAAAGAACCTACTGAGTTCTGTGCAGTTCTGTCTGTTTTATCTACTCCTCTTTTGCGCTGCTTCAACTTCTTCAGCTTCTTCATGGCATAGTAATACTCCACACACTGGGAAACAGATTTGGTCTGCAACTGTAGAAAAGATCTATTACTCTAGTCATAAAGTGCATGTAACACAAGCTCTAATGCCTTTTGATTGTCTTACCGTGTGGTGAATTAGCTGAAAGTCCTTATCATGCTTGAGCAGTGCTTTCCGAAACAGTTTCCTCTCCTGAGCGCTCCACTGGTCTGACCCTGCCATTTATTATTTTATTATTCGACAAAATACTATCTTACCTTATGTTTAAATAATATCAGTATGGACTTATTAGTCCCAAAGCCACATAAAGTATACCTGTATAGTGGTAGTCACTTAGTGGATGGGAGGAGGTCTGATAATCTCCCCTCACTAAGAGCAAATCCAGAGCAGCCTGGTAAAAAGCACTTTATATTGTCAGATGTGGCTGGGCAACATGACAAATTTAGTCTTGTGGTAATGGATAAAAACATTTCTCATATCTACAGCTGTATCAAGCCTACTAGAATGTCTCCTTGGACTTCATGCAGACAGTGAAGGGCAAGTTCAGTGTTGGTGCCCCCTCCTGGTAGCACACTGGAACAGCACATGTTCAGAAACGCCGTGACTGTGGCATATAAAATACAGACATGCTGTTTTAGTTCTCTCAATGAGACACTCAAATAGTACATCAAAGTGTTTATGGGCCATTTCTCTGATCCTATTTAAAATAGTTACCAAAAAGGCTGAAGGCTAAAACACTATAACTTATGCAATAAAGGAACAGTTTGGTGAATTTTACTCCAAATGAGGTCGAACAGCCAGGACGGTTTGTGTCTTTATTGTTGTGCAGGAGTTATAAAGCTAATGCAGTAAAATGCAATGGAAGCTCATACTCCACCAATTAGCACTGTGCAAACTGCTTGCCTAGGTTATGATACCCATATGGCTTTCTTGTGTGGTTTCTGACACTTCTGACACTGTATGACACACTGTTATGTATAAAAAGGGACAAACGTTTATCACATAGCGAACAACAATAGTAGTCGTCACCCTTAAGTCTGAGTTCTGAAATTTTTCAACTTTTATAGCTTACAGTGAGGAGTGGTAATGGCCAGATTCTACGGTATTAAACCTAGTTTTTTTTTTTGTTTTGTTTTTTTTTTTGCGAAAATGCCACATTGGAATACACTTTAAAAATGCCCAATGAATACACCTCCTAAAAATAAACAGCACTTTCGCTGAAACCTTTTGTTCACTAGTGACATAGCACACAGGAATCCATACAAGCTTTCCAACAAAGCAGACCCTACAAAGCAAATCGTCAAACCTGTCAAAACAACCACTATTGCATCAGAAATACTAATCTACTTCTTCCATTATGTGATCTAGACTATTTAAATTGTTCATTGTCCAGTTGCTTTTACATTAGATATGTTCATATTTAGAAACATAGCTTGCCATGAATGACTGACATTAGCAGGGTAGCTAGCTGAGTATCAGTCATTACATTACCTTATATTCGAGTTGCATTAGTTAACGTTAAATTATAGTGTACATTTAAAACTAAGCCAACTGAGTGAACTGTTTAGCAATAAACACAGAGACTACATATCCAAACAAACTGATCCAAGGTTTGAACAAAATTAGAAAGTGAAATACCACTTTTAGTATCGATTGTATAGATTCTTGGCTGCCTTCACATTATAAACACATGGTATACTGGCATTCTTTGCCATGGAGGCAGGGTGGGCAGAGACTATTAGGTGAACTGGTTGTAGGTTGAACCTGAGGTGCATTTAACAGACACAGCAAAGTAAAGCAACTATACATGATTTCCCTAAAATAGTTACCTTGGGTTTTGAGGTCTGAGCCAGAACACTGTTCGGTTTCAACTTTCACTCCTAGAACAGGGTTTGGGTGCACTCCAGCCCATTTCCACCCCTGATGACTGTACGTCATACAGTGTCAGAAACCACATAAGCACATCTATTTAAGGTTTCATAATTTGATGCTGTTTGAGGCAAGAGTGTGATTTAGACAGGGGTTTGAATGATGCTAATTGGTGGTATATAAGCTTCCATTACTTGTTAGCTACATTAGTGTCACAGCACCAGTACAAAACTAAAGAAACAAACATTGTTCTACTCTATGACTGCAGAATAATTTTCTACACATCAAAAAGAAGAGTAACTGTATGCTGGTCAAATGGTGGGAAAGAAGAATGGTGTTACAAATAACAACAGCTTAATGACCTCATTTTAAACCATTCTATCTATGTTCATGGAAACTCTTTCATGCTTTGGCCTTTTACTTAATTTAATGTGTATGTTTCCTCTTTTTGTGAGCATTACACTGATCATCACTACTATTATCATGAGTATTACAACTACTGGTATTCAATATTAACTAATAACATTAAGGTATTACTACTGTGAATAATCTTGTGGGTACATCTTGGACTTTGCGTGCATTGTTCTTGTGATCAATTTGCTCGCTTAAAATAAAAATTGATCACAAAAAAAGGAAGCAAACTTCAGACACCAAACATGTCTTGGCTAATTGACTATATTCCATAAATTAGTACACCCCCCCACTGAACTGTTCCTTTAATTGCAAATCTTCAAAGGACCATCAAGAAGGAATGCTTGAGCACATCTAGTAAGTAAGCTCATTTTGTAATGTGTGGGAGACACTAACCCCTCTGTTGTGTCTCTGGGTTACTGGAGATGTCACCCCATGGGGCCCAGACCAGCTGAGCAGGATGTTCATCATACAGCATCAGCAGCCTGTTGCGCAGTGGAGGGATTTCAGCCTGGAAACAGGAGCCTATGTTGATCCTTCTACACAGACAAAACAAATGGGAGAATAGGTGAATGGGTATAATTATCATAGAATAGAAAATCAGAAACTGTATTTCATAGATGTCCACTGATTCTACGATGAAACTGTAATGAATAGGAAACAAAATACCTAATATCTCAACAGAACTGAACAGGGTGGAGTTGACTTACGGTTCTACACTGACAACTGTATTGTCTATCATGAAAGACATCATGTCTTGCTTATCTAGAAAGAAAAAGAGAGCAGCAAATAAAATGATAGTACCACTAACAGTAGAGATCATACATCATATATTCTAGATAGATAAAAGGGGGGTAGCAATAGCAGAAAAGAAAGAACAGTGCAAATCACATAGATATTGCCAATGTTGTGTTGGTCCATTGTTATTAAGTGTTCACACAATGTGAATAGCAGTTGGCATTTTAAATATTTGATAAAATTAACAAAACAAAAAAGTAGTTACAAGATTTTCTTATTGAGATGATACAGTAGGAGGAGATTAGTAGCGTACAACACTTCTTGGCATAAATCAAGGTAGGTCTTAATAGTGATGTGCTAATAATTTCTGGGTTGATGCAGAATATCTGAAATTTTTATATAATTTATAAAATTTATATACAAAATCTACATTTGTTACAAAGAAATACAGCATACGTTGATTAAAAATATCACGAAATTAATAAAATGCATTTTATCACAGTAGCCCACCATCGCCTAAACATTCTGCTGCACCAGATAATGTAAGTTCCAGATACCTGCAATAAATATCATTAAATACTGGTTTGAAATATATACTATATATTATATACTAAACATCTGTCCAATGCCAATCAATGTTTAAGGCTGAAGCCAATATGACTCCGATATCATTGCGCATCTCTAGTTGTTAATGAGCTTTTTAAATGTGCAAGCAATTATTATTAATATCTAATATATGAAGGTGCAGTACTATAATGTTCTTATAATATCTAGCAGATAATCAATGCCTGCTGATACCAAAGACTCCAATTTTACTATGTGAATGATTTGGAAATCAGCTGGACTAAACTAGAAATTGCAAAATGCAATGTGTACTTTTGCTCTCAAAAGGTAAACAGAAGGCATCTGAGGTCAATTCTGTATAATGAACTAGCTAATTTGGCAGATGTTTTGAGGGTGTCAGTGAAGTTGTCAGCAGATTAAAATTACATCATGTTACATTACATTACTATGTATAATATTTCTTCAATGGTATAAAATGCCACAAGGTTACCTCTGCAATTCTTTTTTAATAGTCCTGTGCAACATTCCACAACACTGGAATAATATTACATAACCTGATGATTAATCCTTACTTGAAAGACAGTGTGCTGCTGTGATCATTTGTTTTTCTTTATTAGATTTGCATGTTGTATGTTTTATTATTCACCCAGGGAGGTGCTGCAGCTGCTAGGGAAGGGTGGGCATGGCTGGTACTGTGGCAGAGTGCAGAAGTAGAGCCCAGTGCCTGGTCTCAGGGGGCTCAGCATTGGAGGGGGAGTGTATGGAGGAGGCTGGAAGTCAGACTTCAGGTCTGCAAGGTAAGTGGGTGAACGCAGCTGGCTGGGGTAACCTGCTGCAGCCCGGCATCCCTGCCCACCGGATTCAGACGGCCTGGGGATAATCAAAGTGCTCAGGAGATCAGCACGACGAGACTTTCTGGACAAGCCTTTGACCTTCTGGTGCTTCTCTGTCTGCATGGAGACCTACAAGATTAACAGACAAGTCAATGAAGAAATGCAGACACTTACAACATCTCTTTATTACTATTTTTATATTTTTTAACCATTTGGAAAACTCAGCTGCACCTTATATTGTGTAAATATAATGAATGGATTACCAACAATAATTGAAAATTACTTGGAATAAAATCTGGTAAATTAGCTGGTGTTCAGTATATTTTTTATTTTCCAGACATACAAGATTTTCTTACGACAGTGACACTAAGCAAGCTGACATTCACCTACCGTTGACATTAGCACATAGTACTTACTATATTTTATTATCCGCAATATATGATATGATATACAAAAGTGAAAGTATTTACAGGTTGTGTTAATGGTTCGTTGAAAGGGGCTTCCTTGCCCGAGGACAGGGACAGAAACTGGAATGACGAGTGGTGACACCTGGAAGCTCTGGGATCCCTTGTTGTGTCTGGCAGCTACGTCCCTAATTTCTCTCTTCTGCAGGTCAAAACCAGAGTGAACATCTATAAGTATTTCTATTGCAGTTAAACTAAAACAGTCTGTGTTCTGATGGTGTTTCTCAACAGCAGCACCCTTCAAAAGTTCTAAACTGTGACCAACTAAATATTATCTAATTACACTTTACCCTAAAACACATTTCCTGACCTGGCACAAGAGTCTCTTCCACGCTGTGTCAAAGCAGCCACACTTAAACAAAACTACACTGAATTATCCACTCTCTTTATGGCGGGAATTTGTGCGTACACTAGCATTCAAACATTTGGAATCAGTGTTTTCAGTGTAAAACTAATTTCACTGCAGATACATGTATAAAATGATTCTAATATGCTGGTCATGTGCAACTCCACAAGTTTTTAAATCAAAAAGGAAACCAAGAAGCTGTAGCAAGATAAGAATGACAAATGATGCTTTAGATGATTCTGCAAAGAATAGTCAATAAAATTAATATCCTAAATGCTTTGTATTTCAAAGTGGTGATACCAATACTGACGCATAAACATTTATAAAATGTGCAAATTGGGACTAGAGCAACCTGAATTAGTATTAAAGAGAAATAAATCTTTCTGTAGGGTTACAAATGCAGTAAATTGAACAAAATGCATGCATTTCAGCACAGCAGCCCAATGTCACCTAATCATTCAGAGTACAATAAATATCATCAAATACTGGTTTGAAATATCAGTTGAATCTGAACATCTCTCCAATGCATATCATTTTTTAGAAGAAATTACCTGCTAATATCATTGTGCATCCCTAATAACTGTGGTATATCGTTTAACATTAATTACCTTCTTGTGTGCCCAAATACCTGAAATATTGAACAAAATATTTAAAGGTGCCGTTTGGAATGCAAAATAATGTTACAAGCAATTGTGAACTTCTGAACTGTAGCATCAAACAAAAGCAAATTGTCCATGCAAAACAATGGCTGAGAATAACCTACAGCATGACATGCGATACCTTGATCATGTGAGAGGGGGCGCTCTCTGTACTGAAGGATGCCATTGCCACCTGACTGGGAGAGAAAAGGTACGCAGAGCTGGGCCTGCCTCGTCTCTGTGTACTGGTTCTGGGAACAGGTAGAGGAGGGGCAGGAGTATCAGGAGTCTTCTGCTTCACTCTTCTCTTTCTGCCTTTGGATAAAGGTGGATCAGGAAGACCAGTTGCCCTTTGGTGAGAACTTGATGCCACTAATCCAAACTCACTATGTGATTTAGAAAATCGCTGTGTTCCACTAATGAATGAGACTTGCTGCTTGTTGTGAGGTTTCAGCCGTTGAAGGCCATGCTTCAGTAAAATAGGTCGATTCTTCTTGGGGCAAGCAGGGGAGTTCTTCAAGGAATGTTCCACTCCAGCTTCTCTACTAGCTGCCTCCTGGCAAGGTTGCGAAGACAGCACTCCCTTTATAAAAGGGAAATCCAGATCATCTTCCCAACCTTGGACATTGCTTTCTGGTGCCATTGGATCTACCACAACATTTCCAGACCACGGGTGAAGACTTGGAGCCCATTGGTTGGAGGGCAAAGCATCATGAGATGCTGGAAAGTCCACTGCTGCTAAGCTCCACGTTTCTGAAATCACAGGTAGTTTTACATCTGATATACTAACTTCTTCTGGATAGTGATTCAAGCCAAGATTCCCTACCACTGAAGCAAACCCAGTGTAGCTGCTGTAACTGGCTCCACAGCAAGCATACTGTGACAGCTGAGAGACTGAAGCAGGTATAGGTGGAGAGAGGGAGAGAGAATGGCCCTCTGTCTCTGCAGGAATCTCCCAAGGGGTTGAAGAAGGTTTGGTGGGGTGCTGGGAGGCTCCAGGCTGGCTGGCACAATGGTGCTTCCTGGCCACCTTCTGGCAGCAGTGAGCCTTCCTCTTCTGGTGGGTCAGCAAATGACTCATGCTACAGAGAAAGTGTGATAAGCAACACTTTAAAGGAATAGTTTGACGAAAATTCAGATCTACCAAATTTTCTACTTATCCCAGATGTACTCTGGGCATGATTGTAGTCCAAATTTTGCTTCTGTAGTTTAAAACTGGAATTACAGGGCTAACATTGCTAGCAAGCACTAGAACTAGAATAATCACCCAGACATTCTTTTAAAAGGACCATATAATAAATAACACAAAAAGTTGTAGTAGTTGTAGTACGATGTAGTATGTAAACATATTACATATATCCACCTATTCAGCCTACAGCAGTTTAGCCCTGCCCATTTATGCTAAGATTGTAAGGAGTGTATCAGCCTGGACTGCTTTTTGAATGGGGCACAATACAGGGTGGACAATCAGAACAGAAGTCTATATAAAGGGGAATTTGATTTGAATTTGATTTGAATTCAAATTGAAAATTTCTTTTGTCTGCTTTTGGTACATAAAACCACACCAACATTATGAGTGGTCTTCAGGGGAAAAAAATTACAAATAAGAGAAATCAACGTCATGGGCTCTTTAAACAGCCACAAAAGAACAAATTTAACCACCCATTTTCCATGCATGTACAAAAAATGAGGCTTTCTAAAATCCATGATGTAATTTCCCAAATTTATGTCCATTTCATCATTTCAAAGTAAGAGTAGCCTGGAGTGCATGCTCCCTATCTCATGGCTGACCAAGGGGCGACCTGTCTTAACCAGGATCTAGCTAAAACTCAAGACATTTACATTTCGGAATGATCACCCGTTTTTGCTGCAGCTCTCAAACAGGTCGTCCTCTTCATCTTTGTATCTTCCAAATCATGTTATTTTGTGTGGTTTTAGATTTTGTTGTTGAAGAAACCATCCACTGAAACGTGGTTGGTTTGCACTTTGTATTAAAAGTGAATGCTAACATTAGGATAGGCATTTGGTGCTATGATAATGAGTTTCACTTACAGGTGATCCTGGCGTTTAAATCCTCGTTGGCAGATATCACACACATGGGGTCTGTCCGATTGGTGGGTGAGAAGGTGTCTGTTGAGGGCGTTTGTGGTCCTGAATACTTTACCACACTCCAAACACTCATACTTTGTGGCTTTGGTTCTCCGCACAACCTCTGGAGGAATGAGCTCTGGCCCAAGCAGAGATTCTGGTTCACTCAAAACGGGACTGTTATAGGCTTTTAGTGAAGAAGCCAGTGGTCTCTCTGATGTGTTACAGATAAAAGATGAATCAGATTTTACCACTTTAAGCTTGCAAATCGTATCTAACCTGTTTAAATACGGAACATTTTTGTGAAAATTAAAAAATGAGATGCTTACCAGTGTCTCCACTCATTCCAGAATCAGAGTCTACCCAAAGCTGATCCTCCAAAGAGGGTAGAGGTGAGGTTAAGGGACTGATAAAGACTACATTATCTAGGAGGTTTTCAGTGAGCAGAGGCAAATTCTCATCAGAAGGATTCACAACTTCTGTAACTTGATCTGTAGACTGAAGTTCAGCCATGCTGCTGGGCACAAATACAGTTCATTTAACTTTTTGGACTCATTTAGACAAATACAAAATGATTTAAAACTACAAAAAACATGGAAAACTGGCTACCCAAGTGAAGTTAGCTTCTGGGTCTCCAAATTCTTATTAAAATTTCTCCTTCCACCTTAAATGCCGCAGTACGTACGTTCCGGCGCCTGTAACTGCTGTTCCATTTAAGGTGGAACGGAAAATTCGAGTCGCTGGCGATTGAGCGTAAACTGGCTTAGGCTAGTTAGTTAACATAGATTTAGTTAAAATATATGTTGGAATTGGTTAAACTAAGTTTTAATTCATGCCAACGTTTGAAATTGTGCTGAAGTTAAAAATCTTGTTTATGTGCTCACTCTGGTCTCATCTGAAAACTTTGCATTTTGGTAATATGTTCGCAGAATATAAGTTGCTCAACAGTTTCTGTCTTCTGTAAAATGATGAAGTTATGAAAAACATTAATTACGTTACATCAGCAAAAGTGTCTAGCTAGCCAAGTTAGCTTCTTGTTCTCGAGTTTATTACTCATATTTTCCGTTCCACCTTAAATGGTGCAGCAGTTGCATTCTGGCGACGGTTGCTGCTGCACCGTTAAAGGTGGAACGGAAAATTCGAATAATATGGTTGCGGTTGCCTGGCATTTCAAAATCGCGCGTAAAAACAAAAACAGGTATATTTATCAGAGCTAAATATAAAACTAAAGGCCTTCTATCTGACAGCTCTGTGATGTGCAGAATGAACTGCACTGTATCTTACCTACTTCTGCTGACAGCGCAGGGAGGCAGTTAAGGTAGTGTTTTAAGATAAGTCAGCACGTGGAAACAAAATTCGAAAAAGACGATAAAATCTGAAAACCTGAAATCTGTTACAACCAGTACAAGCTTGACCTCGTACTTTTAAGCGAAGGCTATAAAAAATACAAGCTAAAAAGTGACAAATTACTGACAGTTAACTAACGTTCGCAGCGCGTAACGTCAAATTACAGATTTTGTGGCACGTGACCTTATTCAGAAACGAGGGAAGGCCTTAAAGGGGAATTCCACCAAGTTTTCGAAATGTCGGCATAATTTGGTCACTGAGATGCAAACAAAGTTTCTTTACAGTGGTGGTGATAGAAGCCAGGGGTCACAATGTCACTCTTTACAATGTGAGCATAATTGGGCAGCTAAATGGTAGGCTTCACTGCTGTAGGCTGAATAGGTGGAAATATGTAAATATGTCTGTTTTCGTGACATCACAAAAACAATGAATTCAGAACTGCAGTTTAGTTTCCATAAACGGACTGTATGGAGTGGGGAGTGATATATTTTGAAGTTTGAACAGTGTTTGTATACTGCTATTTCAAAAAGGTGAAGAAATTTCATTTTTCCACAATATGGGACCTTTAAAATGTCCAAAAGCATGTGCTGTAGCCTATTACTGCGAAGTTAACTCAAAAAGTATTTGGCCCGGATAAAGGCCGAGTCTGCTAAACGGATCCAAATATTGGCTAGCCTTGTCTGTGCCATCACACTATGCTAGGGTTTGATTACACACACACACATAAAACTAATCTTTCTGCTTTTTGGAGAATGTTAGTGATCCAGCTCCCCACCCCTGCAAACATCTGGAGTTGAGCACACCAGGACCCACAGTTCAGACCGTAGTATAACTGCAAGGCAAGGAGGCTGTATTCATTCTCAGTATCTTTCCTACGTTTAGAAAAAAATGTGAGAAATAGTTCAGTTGCAGGACTGCAGTTACCAGGCATAGAGAAAGAAGCTATTCATTAGAAGATTGTGCCTTTATGTTTCATGAAGTTTTCTATAGGCCTAAGAGCAAAGGAACAAAACTGGGTGGATGAGAAAGAGTGCTTTGTACCTGTCATAACGTTTTAGCAGTCTCAGTTTGCCTTCCTGTCCTGACCAGGTAAGAACTTCCATTATGCTGTTCTTTTAAACTTTTTCAGGTTTTCTGTAAATCTATCAAGTTCTCTTTAACAGTGAATATTTTGAATGAGAAAATAGTGCTTGTGGCTTTAAACTGGACTGCCAGAGTAAAGGTAAACACTTAAAAAAGATGGTTCTTCAAGGTTTCTTTAGTAAAGAAAATGGTTGGATATAGACCCATGAACACTCAAAGAACAATTGCATGTTTAAACGGTTCTTTGCATCACAAAATAGTTTTTCAGATTGATGAAAAATGTGATGTATATGATTCTTTCTGAAACCTTTTTATTTGTTCTATATAGCACCAGAAAGTGCTGTTGTTCCAAGCTTGACATCATAACAATAGCAGAACCCTTTTTGGTGCTATACAGAGGCCTTTTCAAAAAGGTTCTATATAGAATCATCTACACCACATTCTCCATCTGAAGAATCATTTCACCATACAAAGAACCATGCAAATGGTTCTTTGGGTGTTCCTGGTTCTATATAGAACCATTTCCTTTACTAAAGAACACTTGAAAAAGTTCTTTAAAGTCCATATTTATATTTGAAAAGAAATTTGAAGATTTTTTGTATAGCTAAAAATGAGTTTTATTCACTTCACATTTATCATATTACATGCAGTCTTTTTTTCAATGAAGACTACTTTTGCTTAAACAATAAAAAAATCCAAAGTGAAAAAGTTACATGTAATAAAAAAAGTTGTTCATCCAAAGTATAACTCTAAAAACATCACCTTAGACCAGTCAGAACAAGATAAATGGCATTTTTCCCTATCAAGCTAAATTTAGTTGGTTCCACCTTAAATGGGACAGCAGTTACATTGTGGTGCCTATACAGTGCATATACACACAATAGCGTGAAGCTGCTGCAAAATTTAAGGCGGAACGGAACGTTGGAATAAGATGCTGTCATATAGGAAGCTGTCAAAATCGCATCAGACCACTGTCAAGAATTTTCTTGTGATGTTCTTGGGAGTGAACTTTACACATACAAGAAATATCACTGCTATATTATTCTAATTGCCACATTTATAAGACACATAAAATGTGTTTTTAATTATGTTTTTCATTTCAAAAACTTGGGTGGCATGCTGGCGCAGTGGGTAGCGCTGTCGCCTCACAGCAAGAAGGACCTGGGTTCGATTCCCGGCCGGGTGACCAGGGTCGTTTCTGTGTGGAGTTTGCATGTTCTCCCTGTGTCTGCGTGGGTTTCCTCCGGGTACTCCGGTTTCCTCCCACAGTCCAAAAACATGCAGTCTGTCCAATTGGACATGCTAAATTGCCCCTAGTTGTGAATGTGTGTGGATGTATATGTCTGTTTGTCTGCCCTGCGATGGACTGGCGACCTGTCCAGGGTGTATCCTGCCTTCCGCCCGATGACAGCTGGGATAGGCTCCAGCACCCCACCGCGACCCGGAAGGATAAGCGGTTTAGATGATGGATGGATGGATTTCAAAAACTTGTTTTATACAAAATTGTTACAAATATATTTACAACATTTTGAGAAGGAACTGCCTTTATTGTTGTTTTCAGGTTGTTGTTCATTCGTCTTGTCCGATCATTTATTTTTATGATTATGCATTTCTCATTTTGTAATTTCTTTTACTTATTTATGGCCTCTTATACCCACACCCTTTTGGCCATAGAGCACATAGACTGTCTCTGTAGTGGGAGGCTCTCGTCTAGATCTCAATTTTCTTGGCAGTATAGTTTCTTTATGCTTCCTACAGTCTTTCCTCCCTCCACCCAGTTCCAATAACGTCTTACGTCCAGTGACAAATCAGAGCCAGCTCTGCGACCTGGGAGTCCGCTGTGTTCCTTTTATTACACAAGGGTAACATTGAGCACAGCTGTTTAGGCTGGAGTCAGGTCAAACATGAACATAGTACAGTTTCATAATATTTGAATAGCACCTGTTTAATAATGTGCACAGAGAGATTTCAGCTTGGAACAAAATGAGTTCCATAGCTTTACAATGAAGGATGGCTGTAATTCCCTCATCGATTTAAAGGAGAATTCCACAGACTTTTCAAAATTTCTGTATAATTTCATCATTGCCATGTAAACAAAATTATTCAGAGCGGTTTGATATGAAATGGACTGTTGTCAGAAAATTAGAGCCTTCTTTACAGTGGTGGTGATAGCAACCAGTGATTGCCATGTCTACAACACAAATACAGCCATTTCATTTGCTTTCTAAAACCACCAGTGAACCTAGATATGCCTTCTGAGCTTTTATATGTCATTGATGATAGTAAAATAGTGGTAAATCTGAAAAAAAAGCTAAAACCTTACCATAAAACAATGTGTCAGACATTGGGCAGCATATATCTAACCATTTCGTGTAACAGCTTTCTGTGAGGGAGCTTTTAGAGGCATTAAACTCATCAGATGCCTCGGTCCTATCGCCACCACTGTGAGCAATTGTGTCTCGACATGTTTCTCTAGAACGGAGCATCTCACACCAAATCACTCTAAATGACTTTCTTTGCATTTTAACTATTTAATTATGTGGAACTTTTGAAAAATCGATGGAGTTCCCCTTTCAGTAATCACAAATAGATATGCTTATGTCGTTTCAGACACTCTATGACGTGCTGTTATCTATAAACATGGACAAAAGCAGTAGCAGCGGTAGAAGTAGCCAGGATTTCATCTGTACGTTTGGCGATTTTATAGATCAAACACCGCTCATTGTACCACACAGAAAGACTGGCTGATTAAATTTGGATGAAGATTGGTTGTGGATGTTGTGTTCAGTTGTGGAACAGCTGGAACAGCTACCTTGTATTGCTCAATCACAATGTTTGTGATTTTTGAGACTTTTTTATCTCTTGAGCATGCTGCAGCACCTGCAAGTTATTAGCTATATCTAAAACAATGAACTCAAGCTCTTATTAAAATCCCCTTATGAGCTGCCGGTGCTCTCCTTTGCTATTTGTTTAAAGAATGTTAAGTTAAGTAGTTCTTATCTACTGCTAGTTGCAATGCCATTATGTCATTATGGTGGTATTCTCATAGAAGCAGGATACACTCTTAAAAAGATGGGTCTTCAATCGTTATTTAGTAAAGGGAATGGTTCTGATTAGAACAATGAATTCTATGTAGAAAGTGCTTTCGTGCTTAAATAGTTCTTTACATGGTGAAATTGTTCTTCAGATTGATGGAGAATGGGTTGTATATGGTTCTATATAAAACCTTTTTGGATATGGTTCCATGTAGCATGAAAAAGGGTTCTGCTATTGTTACAATGTCAAGTTTGTAACAATAGAAAAACCCTTTTTGGTGCTATATAGAACCATATCCAAAAAGATTCTATATAGCCCCACATACAGCACATTCTCCATCAATCTAAAGAGTGATGTTGCAATATGAAGAACTCTTTAAGTATGCATGTAAATGGTTATTTGAGTGTTCATGGTTCTATATATAACCATTAGACTTCCTAGAGTAATAATACTGATCTAGGATCAGCTTATGCTTTTTATCTAACACTAAATAAAATGCCATGACTTGATGAGACCTGATCTTAAATTAGAGCTCTTATTCTAAGATGCTCGATAAATGTGGACCATTGTCTTTACTAAAATACCACCTTGTAGCTCCAGTGCAGAAAACTTCAGACACCAACATATCTTGGCTGACTTACATTGGGGTAAGGATAAAACTAAATAAATTTGATTCTTCTTCAAACTGTCGCTTTAAAGACTTTGTCTTAGAATGTGAAACACAGCTATACTATATCTCCACGTGTTCAACTTTATCACCTTTTGTGCACATGCTCAGTGCTTGATGTCTTTCTGCAGCTGTATTTTTAGGTTTCAGCTCAATGACTTCCAAAAAAGTGAAGAACAGGGGTGGCAAATCCCTAAAGGAGGTACAGACAGTGACTGAGGGGTTGAAGATGCTCTATCGACAGAAGCTGCTTCCTCTGGAGAAGTACTACAGCTTCTCTGACTTCCACTCTCCAAGCCTGGAGGACGCAGACTTTGACAACAAACCCATGATCCTAGTGGTGGGTCAATACTCAACAGGAAAGACAACCTTCATTAGGTAAGTAATGAAGAGTGTCGATAATGATGTAATAATGAATTATCTCAAATTTCAGGTTGAATTGAATTGAATTGAGTTGAATAAATGTTGTTTGCCCCGATGGGCAATTCATAACTGGGCATATAGACATATGACACAAACATATAACATAGAGACATCTACAGACAATTAAAGACAGACATCCTCATAGATATGATAAATAAATAAATAACATAGCAAGCACATGATCAACCTGATGGCCTCAGGCACAAATGACACTCTCTGTCGAACAGACAGAGGACAGTGATAACGTTGCCCTTGGGGCAGCAACTCAAAGCCAGAGTGGAGGACGTGTGAAGGGTCATTAATGACTTAATGGTCTTTTTTAGAGTCTGTTGTTTATGTAATAAAGCCAGTGACCTCAGTGGAAGACCAATTATTTGAAACAAATAGATATCAGGCTCTGTAAACTGTTCTTATTTTTTACACTTAGAGAGTTAGACCAGCAACGATCTCAATAAAAGAGCTATACAAAGTACGCAAAAATAGATGAACTCACTCTCAAACGCTGCTGTAAATGTGCCAGTTTAATCACCTTGGCTAGTTTTCAACATTAGTCAGGAACAGAAAAGACAATAGTGCTGACCAGGGTACATCAGATTACATAAACCAGCAATGATGCATTCAATAATGCAAGACAGTATAAAAATAAAAGTCCATTTTAAGTCCATCTTCTTGATTTTTTTCTGCAGTTTTCTTTTCATTTTCTCTACTTAGTTTAGTCAAAAATTCTCCTAAATTTTTAACTCCTAACATTTTTAGTACTGCCTCTAAGTGAGGTCACAGAATTTGGGCTGTGTATGAAATATCCTACTACATACTGCTCATGTACGAATTGTACCCGAAAATAGTCAATAGTATGCAGTATGTGATTAACATGACTTTCCCCAGTACACCAAAAATACCTAGATGGCAGTCATTTCAGCAGGACATAACACCCTAGTTAGCCCCAAACAATCTAATAGACCTGGATTCAGGATGCATATGGGTACAAAAATAACAGCAAAATGAAATAAATGAATTTGTCCTGCTACCATATTCAGTCTGAAACTGAAGCCCCATTAGTTTTTCCTTATAGTTTTGAGGTGAATTTGCTCACTTTGTTTATTAAATAAAAGTTATCTTACTGCATAGCTTGGTTAAAACAATAACTGACCATAATTAGTCCCAAGCAAACAATCCACGCAGCATCAGCTTTTCACTCTCACATCTTAACTACACTTGTAAGAAGGAGTTCTTCAGGGGTTCTTCCGTGAAGGCAATAGTTCTGTTTAGAACCTTGAGTTCTATATAAAACTATTTTGTGGTTCTCTGCATGGTGAATTGGTTCTTCAGATTGATAAGGAATGTGTTAGAAATGGTTCTATATAGCACCAAATAGGGTTCTGCTATTGTTACAATGTCACGTTTTTAAAAGGGTTCTAAAAATAACCATATGCAACATAAAATGGTTCTTCAGATTGATGGAGAATGTATTGTATATTGTTCTATATAGAAGCTTTTTGAAAATGGTTCTATATAGCACCAAAAATGTTCTGTTACTGTTACAAGCTTGACATTGTCACAATAGAAGAACCCTTTTTGGTACTGTATAGAACCATTTTCAAAAAGGTTCTATAAGGAACCATATACAATACATTCTCCATCAATCTGAAGAACCGTTTCACCTTGCAAAGAACCATTTAAGCATGCCAATGGTTCTAAATAGAACTCATGGTTCTAAATTAGAAGCATTACCTTTACCAAGGAACCCTTGAAGAACAATCTTCTTTAAGAGTGTACTAATGTAAACTAATGTAAACTGTACTAATTAAAACACAGACGAGTCCAAAGTGACATTTTTTGCATTGAAGATGGGCAGAAAACCCTGTAAAATGGCACACGGCTTTTTTCACGTATTAGATACTACACCATATACTGCTACTGGGAGTAGCATGCAATACACAGTGTATAGTTGCTCTGTGCTCTCAGACTTCTGCAAAAAAAAATTACATTTTTTTAAAGGAGAACTTTTGGCTAAACTAAGTTAAAACCCTTTAATGTATGCTCAACCATTCGGAGTCACTATATATGCCACAAAGTGCCATCTTGACCCTTTGGTAGACTTGAATATTTAAAAAATTGTGGGGTCAGAAAATGAAAAAAAAAACATCAATTGTTTTTATTATTGCCCAAAATCCATTGCTTTTTTCTTGGTGAGGACATTAAAGGGTTAAGAAAATAAAAAAGTAGGTTAAATTAAGGATGACCTTAGGCTGATCTTAATTTTTTTAGGCTAGAGCAATAAGCTAATATTAATGAATGAATGCAGTATGATGTATTATATTTAGTTTTATAAGATATTTTCATTTTTAGTAAGTTCATTTTATGAAATATTGAATAAGGCATCTAAAATACCCTTTGGATGTCTAGTTTAAAATATCTACACTGTAAAAATCATCATTGAGTAAAATAAGAACAATTATTAATATGACAGGTGAACTTTTGAGCAGTTGTATATGTCGTTGTGTTTTGTCTGGGTGTGTGTATTTTCAGATATCTTCTTGAACAGGACTATCCAGGAGGCAGGACTGGTCCAGAACCCACAACTGACTGTTTCACTGCCATAATGCATGGGGACATTAGGGGGGTCATCCCAGGCAATGCACTCGTCGTAGACCCCAACAAACCCTTCCGCAAACTCAGCCCCTTTGGAAACATCTTCATGAACCGGTGAGTGAGAGCAAATGTGACTGATTTGCCAGTTTATTAGAAACATTTACCTTGTAGTAACACTCATTGGCCATTTTGTTAGATCTGCATGTAGGTGTTTGGGACCTAGCAACTTAGTGTATGAACAGGTGGCCAGTGCCCCAGTAGAGGAGAAAAATATCTGCTACTGAGGTGTGGCTCTGCAGCCATTAACCTGTAACAGAAGTAGTGACTGTGGAACCAGAGTAGACTCTTGAGAAAGGGTGGTGCAGGATAGAGAGTGATTAGCTATGCGTCATCTTTGGGATGTTAGACATTCACAGTGCCAGAGTTGCCAAACTTTGGAACATTGAGGCGTGGACGTTTAAGACATATAAATTAGAAATGAGGAGGTTGAAAATAATTATTTAATTTCTATCAGATTATAACATAAACAAGTAAAAAAAGCGATCAAAATACCAACTAACTGCTGCTGTCAAATGCAAAAACAGCTCCTGTTCTGACATCAGAAACTGGAGCTAGTTTCTTATTTTACCTGTCATAGAATAACTGCATAAAACAAAGTTTGCCCAGAATCAAGTCAGGAATTTCTGGATGAGAATTGCGTGAATTTGCATAACGTTGGGAAAGGCAGCACTGATGCAAATCGGATTTCTATCTGTTTAACAGAGATGCATTTATGTGGCCAGGTGTGAATGTAGTGTGACTTAATTTTATCTGGACATTATCCAGATAAGACACGCATGAAATGACATATGTAAATAGACGTTAAGTCAATCCTTCATGAGTATTTCAGTGTAGTTTTCACTGATTGCTTGTTTCTGTAGGTTCCAGTGTGTGCACTTTCCAAGCCAGGTCCTGGAGAGCATCAGCATCATTGACACGCCAGGAATTTTATCCAGCTCTGAGAAAAGGATAAGCAGAGGCAAGACACAACAGAAATATACAGTAGAGGATTTTCTAGGCCATGGACATAAAAGATTCAGATTGATCTTTAACACCTAGAAGTCAAGATCTTTAACACCTAGAAGTCAATAATTACATATTTAATTACATAGTGAGTTGTACGATGAGTTACATTTACAATCAATTTATATTCTGCGTATACTATAAAGGTGGGGTCTGACTGATTTTTTAAAAAGTCAGCAAAGTTTTCTTACTGAGAGTTAAACAAAGTCATTTAGAATGGTTTGATGTGAAATGCTTCATCATGGAGAAACATATCCATTCAGAATACATTACAGAGGTGCTGATAGGAACCAGTGGTCACAATGTCTACAATTATATTTGCTAACCATTTTACTTACTTTATTTATTTACTAACCAAAATGACCAGTGAACCTACATGTGTTTTCTGAGTTTATATATGCAGTGTTGATAATGGTAAAACAGTGCCATATCTAGATTGCGCTTTAATCTCATGGCAAAACTATCATAAAACAGTGCCTCTGGCATCAGATGATGTTTTCATAACCACTTCATGTAATAACGTTCTGTGAGGGATCTTTTAGAGGCTTCAAACTCTGGTTCTGGTTCCTATCACCACTGCTGTGAGTAATCTGACTTTGTTAACGTCTTAACCATTTTGTTATGCAGAAATGTTGATAAATTAGTGCAATTCGCCTTAGCTATGACTGCTAAAGGTTAGACTTGATTGCTCACAAAGGTCAACAACTGAAAAATATGCAAAACAAATATGATTTATATTATAGAAGGGATAGATTACTCAAAAATACGAGAATGAAAGAGTATAAATTAGCATTACAGTCTTATTTGCACATAGCTAGCTGGTTCCTATTAGCCTTTCTTGAAAGTTAGCTTTTTAGGTGAAGCATTTTAAATTTTTTTTTTCTATTACTTTGTTTTACTGACTTCATACTGGGCCTTTTGACAGATTTCTTTTGTCATGCCCAAACCCTGCAGCATGTCTTTTTTATGCAGTACAACTGCAAGTCATTTTCATGGGTGGGGCTGTATTCTTACTCACTGATGTCATCCTCACCATACATAAGTTAATACCTGCCCATTACTAACTGCTGGGGAAGTCAAGGCCTTGACTGGTCTAAGATCAGATCTTTTACACTCTTTGCCATAAAACACAGTGCACCTCAAAGTGGAAATGCTGATCTGTGATTTGTGACCTGTTTTTGAGACGTTAATCACCATAAAGAGGGAAAGGAATCTGATGTTAGGTCAGCACTCCCAGTCTGGGCTGTGAGATTTTGTACATTTTCCCACAGTTCCCAGCTCAAGCCAAAAGAAAGGGCCTCATTTCCCCAAAGCATTCTAGCATTAAGATCAACCATTTACATAATAGCTTGCAAATAATTATTTGACATTTCCCTAAATGATGAGTCAAGACGTATTTGGTGTCTGAGGTATGCTTAATCTTTGTTTTGCACTAGTGTTTTATCCCAGTTAGCATTGTCAAACTAGATAGACATGAACAAACTGCATAAGTTTTATAGATCTGTGTTGTCCAGTTTTATGGATATATTTTAGAGTCAGAACCCACATAAGCAAGTCTATTTGAGATTACTTGAAGAGGAATTCCACTGATTTTTCAAAATGTTTGCAGAATTTAATCGTTGACAGAATTCATTTATAATGTTACAATGTGAAATGCAGTAGAGAAATTTACTGTCTCAGATTTCTTTACAGTAGTGGTTATAGGAACCAAGCGTTGCGGCTATGTCTACAATGCAAATCTAGATATTTTATTTACTATCCTAAATGCCCATAGGACCTACATGTATCTTCTGTGTTTTTAAATGTATTATTGATAATGGAAAAATAATGGTAAATCTGGAACATTTTTCTTTGGGGACTATTTTGCCTTACAACGCTCCGCATATGGGGAAAACAGTACCCCATGGTTGAATTTTAAATATATGTTGTGTATTAATTGGTTCAGTGAAAGGGCCCATATCATAGAAAATAAGAAATTCTTGACTTTTTTAAAATAAAGAAGTTTGATGTAGCATGTAAACGTAGTAAAAGTTTTAAAATATCTTGTTCACTCTGACCCATACAGTCCATATATATGGAAATTAATCTGCAACCTTTAAAATTTTCTGTTTTTGTGATGTCACAAAAACCACATTTCCCTATTCAGTCTGCAGCAGAGTAGCACCACTCATTCACACTGAAGGAGTGTTTCAGCCTGGACTATGTCATCATGGACTTTTTGAATGAAACACAATACAGGGCAGCCAATAAGAACAGAGCTTATTTACATATTTCAGTTTTAAAGGCACAGTAACAGAAACAGCCTGGTTATTTCTAAGGGATAAAGAGAGGTTGGAAAATGGTGGTATAAAACTGAATTATGAATGTTTTGGAACATAAAACCACACAGATGTTGTAAGTGGGCTTCAAGGGGAAAAAAAATAAAGGTTCCATGGCTTGTTAGCTTTTTTAGCCTTGTATATTCAGTGCAAAACCCCACCAAATATGTCTTGGCTGTGTAAATTTGTTCTGGGGCCAAACTGTCACTTCAACACAAACATTACCACAAAGATCTGTTCTAGTTAGACATGCTGTATTCATTTGGCCTAAATACCGTATTACAAGCTAAAGAAAAATCCAGTCATTTGATTTCTTGTTCTTTCAAATGTTAAACATCAGGTTTGATATCATAACAAAAAAATTTATTAAAATAGTGATAGAATTGAGTGTTGTTAATTAAGTGGAATTGTAAGTACAGTGTTTTATTGCTTGGCCCAGGATATGACTTCCCAGCGGTTCTTCGCTGGTTTGCGGAGCATGTGGACCGCATCATCCTCCTGTGTGACGCCCATAAGCTGGAGCTGTCTGATGAGTTCTCCCGCACCATCACAGCCCTGCGGGGCAATGAGGACAAGCTGAGGGTGGTACTGAACAAGGCAGACATGGTGGACTCTCAGCAGCTGATGAGGGTGTATGGTGCCCTCATGTGGTCGCTGGGCAAAGTGTTCCACACCCCAGAGGTCCCGAGGGTCTACATCGGCTCCTTCTGGTCCGCTCCTCTGAGGAAGACAGACAACCGCAGGCTGTTTCAGCAGGAGGAAGAAGACCTGTTTGCAGATATCCAAAACCTGCCTCGCAACTCCGCCCTGAGAAAGCTTAATGACCTGGTAAAGAGGGCTCGCCTTGTGAGGGTAAGGTAAAGTTATCAGTCGCAGCAGTGTCTGCTAAAGTATCAGCTTGCACATACATTAATGTTCAAAAGTTTTCAATCACTGTAATTTCACAATAAGCTGCAAAAACAGCTCATTTTGAATTCATGTTTTTTTTCACAGATGTAACAGTAAACAGCCCATTTACATATATCTGTCCAATTCAGCCTACAACAGTTTAGCCCTGCTTATTCACGCTGGAGTTATAAGGAGTGTTTCAGCTTAGACTGGTTTTTGAATGAGGCCCAGTACAGAACAGCCAATCAGAGCTGAGCTAATTTACATATACCAGTCTTAAAGGCACTGTAAAAACCAGCCTGTTTAACTCTAAAGGTTGAAGAGAGGTTGAAAAATGGTCATGTAATATGATTTCTGACTGTTGTTGGTACATAAAGCCATACAAGCATTATTAGTTGATCTAAAAGAAAAAGGTATATGTGGATATGGGCCCTTTAAAAAGTAGTGATCAAATGTTGAGGTGGATACATTGACGGAAAATGATTGCAAATTATCGAGTATTATTTGTTATTGAACTACCTCCTTCTTGTTCCTGGGATACTTCGAATATTAAAGAAAGCATCTAAAAATACATTTTAATGTCCACAATCTATATTGTATAAGTTCATACTTTACATACAAAACATGAGACGTCTTCATGTAGTTTAAAATGAAGATGAATAAAACGTCCTATTTGTTCTTACAGATGATTGTTTGGCTCTGTTTATCATTTTGAGCTTCATTCTGTCTCATGGCAACTGGTTTTAAGAAAACATGCTGTGTCATTTTCAACAATAGCATTCCTAGCAGCTTTCTCTAGAGACGGTAAAGATGGCAAACAACAGTCTGGGAGAAAGGTCCCTGCTGACTACAGAAACAACCCACTTCCTCGTTGTATTGTATGTTTTGCTTTGTCATGTCATTCAAAATGGGAGGCTTCCTTCCAAGTTCTATCATTCATTTTCCATGGGAAATGATTGTTGCTGTACAAAATACCCAAAAAGTGTGTTCTCAGTGTTTTATGTTTTACAGTATAAATACTTTTGGATATATACTCTGAACACCTTGTTACTAAACAGGCTCAATGACAATTAAGATATCAAGACATTTTTTTTTATAATGGTCCTCTTATTTAAGTGGCTTATCAACTTATTATTATAACAGCTTATGTAATTTATGTAGCTTATTATTATTAACTAATTTTATACTTATGCATTGTTTATCTCTGGGTGTACATTTCACTTGATGTTGCTATTTTAGAGAACAGTTTCATTTTTCTCATTAATCATGATTTTTAACTCATTACTGCATAGCTTATATGCACAGTTGAATGGAAAATTTTGCATACAATTTTTTTGACACGCCTGGTCAAATTATATATTTTGTTGATTTCCAAATAAAAATAAATTAACACATTTTTTTTAGTTTAACATATCAAAAAAAGCTACACTTTGTAAGTTTTGGGGATTTTTAGACTCTGGTGGCAATATATAATTACAAACAATGTGTGGAAGAACATTTTGTAATTTTGTAATGTTGGTTGTGCTTTGGACCTCTTCCCCTAGCATATGAATGATGATTGTGAGTAAATTCAAAGAGCATTCAAAGAGAACTCAGTCAAAACTTGGTGAAGGATGTGAGTGAATGATCTACTATTGCCATCATGTCTTCATCAGTATGATGTTGATTTTGGGTTTGAGACTTAAACATCCAGCTGGACCTTCTTTTTGAGCCTGTGCGTGTGATGTTAATGCACAAAGAATTATGACGTGGTCTGAAAAAATTCCTGCAAAATCTGACCCAAAGGCCTCTGACTTTTAAATTATTATTTTAGGCTTTACAGTGTGACTCACAGTAGTGCATGCACATCGTATTTTAGTGTGTTTTTTGCACCTGACTTACTAATCTACTTCTTTCAAGTTTAACAAAACAAATTTTACATAGTGCAGCTTTCAATTCAGCCAGTAAAAGTGAAAGTAAAGTGTGCATTCAAATGTGCAGTAGTGTGTTCTCTGCAGAGGGTATGTTAACTTATTTTCACTTAGAAAATCAGTAAAACATAATTTGACCAAGGGTTCACAAACTTTTGCATACTTGCAAGCTTTAGTCTTTTTTTTGTGTTTTCAGCCATGTGACTCTTGGTGGGTGGGTAGTGTTGTGATGTCACTGTCTGCCTCATATAACCTTGTGAAGCACCTCATTGAAATAGCTTTTAAATTCACTCACTTCCTCATTTTTAGCATCCTAAACTACTTCCAAAAGGGGGCACCATTAGCAGTCAATTAGCTCTTGATGCTTTATAGGAGTAATGCTTTGCATCAGTGACACTGTGTCCTTCTTCACATGGATGTTTTGCCAGATGCAGACTCTAGAGGTTAAAATAATGCTGCAATAATGCACAAATAAACCAGGGAGCTTTGATATATAAAGTGTGCAGAGATTTTTTTTTTCAAATTATTGTTGCTGTAGTAAGAAAATTCTTTTTTCTATTTCTTTGGACATTTTACATGGACTCCTTGAGTGCAGCTGATCCCTCTGCCTTCCTCTGATTCCAGGCTCATGCTCACATCATCAGCTCCCTGAAGGAAGAGATGCCACTTATCTTCCGCCGAGACAACAAAAAGAGGGACCTAATATACGACCTTCCAGTCATTTTCTCCAGGATCCAAATGCAGCATCAGATCTCACCTGGAGACTTTCCTGACTGTGCAAAGATGCAGGTCTGTTATAATTCATATCAAACTTATCAAGTGAGCGTTTGCATTTAACCTCTGCCCCCAATTTTCCTTTGTAAAAACGATACACTTGTTGAGCCCTTGGAGGGGCAAGAGCTCAAGTTAATGTTAATACCATAAACAAACTTACCCAGAAATCATTGGATTTTGAAACAATTTACTTTTCAAATCTGAAAAAAAGACCGACAAATCTCTTTACTCATACGGGTAAAATTGGTATATAGCAATATATGGATCTCAAATGTATTACATACACTCACTGAACACTTTAATAGGAACACTATGCTAACACTGGGCAGGACCTCCCTTTGCTCTCCAAACAGCCTTGGTTCTTCTTGGCATGGATTCCACAAGGAAACATTCCTTTGAGATTCTGGTCCATGTTGACATGATTGCATCACGTAATTCTTGCAGATTTTCCAGGTGCACTTTCATGTTACGAATCTCCTGTTCTGCCACACCTTCAGGTGTTCTATTAGATTCAGATCTGGTGACAGGCTGAGATGAATTTTGCTTTGTGACATGGTGCATTATCATGCTGAAAGTAGCCATTAAAAGATGGTCAGTTGTGACCATGAGGAGATGCTCATGTCAGCAACAATACTCAAATAGGTTGTGGCATTCAAGCAATGATTGATTGGTATTAATGGGCCCAAAATATGCTAAGAAAACATTTCCTATGCCATTACACCACCTCCACCAGCCTGGACTATTGACACAACCCTACCCTACTATTTTAAAATATATGCCTGACCAAGTCATGAGGGCATGTTAAAAACATTACTAAAATACAAGATTTGTGTTTTTTTAAACTTTTCTATGTGTTACTTTGGCAGGAGCGACTCATGAATCGTGACTTCACCAAATTTAAAGTTCTAAAGCCTAAACTCATGGCTAATCTGGATGAGCTCTTGACCACCGACATTGCCAAGCTGATGCCTCTCCTGCGGCAGGAGGAGATAGAGGCAGCTGACCAACCTGGAGTTCAAGGCGGTGTCTTTCTAGGGATGGACAGAGGACCATTTTTTGAAGGAAACCCTTTCTATTATACAGGGCCCAGTGGACAATGTGACGAGATATCTGGAGAAAGCTGGGTGGTCTCAAAAGATAAGCCTAAATATGATGAGATCTTCTACAACCTTTCTCCTCATGAGGGCAAGCTGAGTGGGACCAAGGTGAAGGACTGGATGGTCAGAACCCAGTTGCCCAGCTCGGTCCTGGGCAGAATTTGGAAGCTCTCGGATGTGGACTGTGACGGTATGCTGGACGATGAGGAGTTTGCCTTGGCCAGCCATCTGATTGAGGTGAAGCTGGAGGGCTTCGGGCTTCCACCAAAGCTCCCTTCCCACCTGGTGCCTCCGTCCAAAAGAAGACGCAAAGCCTCAAACATAGAAAACAAGAGGACTGTGAGAATGCATAGAGACTTATCTGTAAACGTATAAGAGTCAAAGCGGATGAACAGTGGCTGAGATGAGAGAAAACATCTCACACATTTATGGCCTCAAGAATGCATTTAAAGTAAACATTCAGACATGTCAAAATGAAAGTGCACAGAAAATATTACAGATGTTTGTATACACTCCAACAGCACCACAACAATACCATTATCTATAAAATATTAAGTAAAAAGTCAACACAGAGTATATATATTTACATTTTAAAACTTTTGCCCAAATTCTAATTTGATCTTATGATCTCATCTAGCCAAAGCACAGGAGCCAAAGACAGTTCTAATTGCAAGATGGTGCACATCAGAATAGCTTATGAAACATTATTATGAAAGAAAAATGCGTTCTGCGTGTTTATGTTTATCGACCTTCAGATCTATTATCTACATTCGAAAATAACTGAGAATTTAGACTGTCGTTCAACGAAATGCCAAATGGCAGAAGAACTGTAAAATGTCACGAAAAATGTCATTAAAACTGATTTTGAAATGTTTTTGTTTATATCAATTTAATTGTGTTACATATTCGTACATTCTTTTTAGGAACAGGCAGTGTAAACAGAGACCATTTTACCCCTTCATAAAATAACTATGATCTTTATGCTTTTTTTAATCCTCTACAGTGATCACAGAATGTACCTCGAATGTAAAGTCTTTGTGGATCACTCAGGCCAGTCACGTATATTCACAAACACAGTAATAAAATACGAATTTTGTTTGCAAAAAACGGCTTCTAATAAAGATTTCAACATATATTCCATTTGAGTAGTCTTTGTCCGGCGGGCCTCTAACGTGTTCCGGAAGTGGAATGAAGTGGAGCCTCTTGCTTGTTGTTTCGTGGCTCTTTGGCCTTTAGAAAATGCTCCGTTCGCTCCGCCTCGCTTATTTCATAACAACCAAGACAATCGGCCCGAGACCCGCCACATCGTTGCCTACTCCTCTTCGACAAACTGCTCCTTGCAGGCATTTTTTGGGCCAGACTAGGACTGTCACAACTGCAGCAATGGGCGTCAAAATTCACATAATCTACTGGTAGGTCACCCTAACGCTATTTATATCACAGGAACAAGCCGGCAGAAAAAAGTAAGCGCTCAGAATCGTATTTGGTTGCAGGTGGAAACCGAGTTCAGTGGCTCTGTAACAGTCGAAACCGGCTCGTTTTAGCAATCCAATCTGAACACAGAAGACAGCACAGGTCGGATATTTATTGCTAGTTTCCGTAGCTTTCCACTTTGGCACTTTATTTTACTTGAAAAAGCACGAAAGCTCGATAGATGAACGATATTAAACCAGCCAAGCAGGTCGCACTGGTACTTTCTGGAAACCTGTATTGTTGCTGCAGTAGCTGCGAGGCTGAAATTGGCTGCCTGAGGCAGCAGAATGTAACTAATGCACCAATTTAAGGTGGAACGGGAAAATTGATTCAGATGCTCTTCTTTCTTGCCAGCTTCTTATTCTGGTTTTCTGTTCCACCTTTAATGATGCATCAGTTACCTTTTTTACTGGGTCGCTGCTTCGTATAAGACTGCCGTAAGTGCTGCGCCATTTAAGGTGGAACGGAAAATTCTAAAAGAAGCCAACTTCAGCCTCGTCGCCCAGTCAGTCCTATTAAAACATAATGAGACCAGCGTCTCCAAAGCCTGCGATTACAGCTCTGTTTACCTCCTTACTACTGGTAATGTCAGTCTCGGAAGTCTATAATTAAAGCTTTCTAAAAATTATTTATTTCTAATACATACAACACTTTTTTAAAAGGCTGGATCTCAATGTTCATATATTAGTAGTTTTAATATGCAAAGAATAGGAAATTTGTCAACAAGGCACTTTTCTGCATAATTATAAACTTTATAAACTTTAAATATGAGCACATTTTGCTTAGATTAAAAAGTGTATTCAAATGTAAAAATGTTTTAAAACCTGATATTAATATATGTTTGTTTTTGTTTATTCATTTTTTCCTAAGTGGTGGATGAGGGTACAGGCCCAAGGTATGTTTCATTCTGTACCACACGTTAAGTCATGTTGTATTTATTCTGCATTTCTTATTGATTATTTGAGTTTCTGGGTTACAGTACACCAAACTCAAGACGTTGCTTGAGGGTGAATTTCCAGGCGACCTTGAGATTGTAAGTGACCTAAACCTATTATTTAGTACACTGGTAAGAATGGCTGTGAGTGATGGGTAATGGATGATGACTTAAGATGTGGCCTCTTCTGAAATCTCTGTTTTGATGTAGAGATGTAGGCTCTTCTGTTTTTGCCTACAGGGTGTAAAAATCAAGTTTTTCGACACTTTTGTACCATATTAGACCAGTGGCGTCTTAAGGCCGACCCCAGGGCCAAATGTGGCCCACGGGCAGATTTTAATTGGCCCTCTTTGAATAGTTTGGACACCCTTGTACTAGACAGTCCTTTACAGTACTGATACGTGGGTTTATATGTAATCTCAGAACCCATAATCTCTGAAAATCTTACTCTGATATTGACCTCAGTGAGTCACAAGCAAGAATATTCTCAAAACCATTGTAAAACAAAGTCAACATATTTGTAACTGCTTTATTTTAGAGCTTTCTTTTAGAGGCAGTAAATGCTACAGATGTCTTGCTCCCATCACCACCATTATGGAAAAACTCTGGCTCAGTAAGGTTCTCTAAAATGGAGCATATCACACCAAACCACTCTGAATGACTTTGTTTACATTCTAATGATTTAATTATGCAGAGATTTTCAAGAATCAGTTGAATTTTCCTGTACATCAGGGAATGTTTCTGATAAGGTGACTGATATTTATGAATTGGTCAGGGCCTGAAAGGGTTGCTGAGGGTACTGCACCACCCCCTTGTGGTGTAGAGTGATTATTACCAGAACCAGTTTATGGGAAGTCTGGCCACTTCCTGTTTCTTTCGTTATATCAAAAATATGACTGCAAATGAATGGGATGAATGGAGCTAAACGACTAAAAATGAAAAAATTAACTTGCTTTTAACCATTTGTGCAGGACCTTCCTTTAATTTTGGAAAGTAGAGGGATGTATTCCTTTAAAAAATGAAAGAAAGCATACCTGTATATTTTTTCTACAGCAGTTTTCTACAGCATACTGCTATTGAGTGTTGACAGGTTGGCAAGTGGAGCAGCTCATTGGCTGTGAAACGCAATGAACGTGTATGAGGCGCCTGTATAGTTTAAAAGCGTTCAAAAATATAACAACAGTTACATTGTTGACATATTTCATGCTGTTCTGTGTTTTTCCTCTATAAAAATGCTTAAGCTTTAAAAAAATTATAATTTTGCACAAAAGCTCTACAGCACCCCATTTGTTTTGGACTCACTCAGGAGCACGCTCTAGCATTTGACAAACCCTGAAAACATTACTGAGTAGCAGTGCTCCTCACTACATATTCTCTGTTAGTACATCATTAGTACTGGTTACCTAAGTATTCTGTTAAAAATGTGCTTTCGAATGTGGACTTCTGATTGGTCAGTGTGGCCTTGTCCACACTAATACAGTTACTTCTGAGAACACAATTTTCATGACAGAAAGTTTTCTTGCTACTTTAGTGTTGTTACATTTGTTTTCAGTGAGTTTTCACCTTAAGACGATAAGAAAATGCCTGTATTAAGCATGCGCACATGACTTGAGCTATGAAGTTTTCATAGTTTCCACAGCAGTGTGAAAACAACATATCCTGCCCTGGAGAGCTTTGTTAAAAAGATGTTATTTTGGTGTTTAAAATACTGTTTCTGTGTGGATGGATGGCCAAAATGGAGGAAAAACATGTGTCTTTGAATGTACCTGTGTTAGTCTGGACAAAACCTGAGTCTTGTCTGATGTTAGCTGGGTGTTTGACGTGCTTGTAGGTATTTCAGAGCTAGCACATGGTAGTATAACGTGGTTGCTGACCTGCACACAGAAAATACTGTAATACTGTGAAATTATTATTGACTGGTATGAATTGATGCATTGATATCTGTCAATATATTGTTATACCTCTTTAAAGCAGTTTGAGTTGAGTTTTGTTATTTGCTATTTATTATGCTTATTTATGTTTCTCTTTGCAGTCTGGTGAGAGCACACCCACAACATCTGGGTGGTTTGAGGTGGAGGTGAATGGCAAGCTGGTTCACTCAAAGAAGGTGTGTAATTTTGATTTTGCATGAAGATATTACAGTTTTTATGTATTTCATCAGTACATAAAGAGAGATTAGTGATGACATTGATCTGATACTGGCTGTTGGGCAGATATCAGCAGAAAATAATGGATCAGGTATCATAAAAAATAAGAATGAATCCAATACAATTGCATCATAAATGTAGCCTCAAACAGCACAGGACTATGAAGTTACCTTACAGTAAGTGAAAACATCATTAACCACATATTAACATGTCTGCATTGATAAGAAAGTGATCTGAGCTGATTGATCGGGTTCACTCACAAGAACTGGAATGCCCATCACTAGTTATGAGTGTGTGCAGGTTATTTTATGCTGCGTTTTAATGTAAAACAGCCCTGGTGCTCCGATCTTTACAGCACAAACTTTACAAAACACATTTTCCCTGATTTTCTCAGAGCAATCAAGTGAAACACTCCTTTCAGGAGATTTATTTTTCTGTTGTATAAAAGGACTGTTTAGCTGCTGGCTGCTTTGTTTGCGTTTTGACAGCCTGTTTAAATGCCAGCACGAAATCTACACATAACACGCATAATTTTTTACAGAATGGTGATGGCTTCGTGGACAGTGAACGGAAGATGGCCAAGATTGTGAGTGCTATTGAGAAGGCCATGGGTAAATGAGGCTATGCTGATGTTAGAGGTAAGAAACACATTACTTACACAAAAATACACCTGCCTACGACTGCAGCACACCAATCAATACCTCATAGTATAGCCCAACCTTGAGTATATTATTGCGATCATATCGTAATTCTACAAAGAAAAATAGCTCTATATGGAGGTACATTGTTTATTCAACAGCCTAGTGTTTATTATACATAATAACCTAGTGTATATACATTTACATTTCTTCATCATCATTGTCTATAATTAAATCTGTTAGATTGCTATGATCAGTCTCTGTTGGCTTAATAATGATGCAGAAACAGCAAACTGGCAAAAAAGGCGGACTGATACATAAAAAAGATTTGATCTTATTAGGAGATTCAGAGATATAGTACCATGCAAAAGACATAGGCAGCCATGATAATAGTTAGTTAGTGATTGACAATCATTAGAAGTGAAGCACCACATTAACCTGACCACCCTCTCAGTCATGTTTAGCAGGCTGAAGATTCTCCAGAAATGGTGTTGTTAGCACTCAAATAGATTTGGATGGTTTAAATGAGCAGTGTTTTGCATCAGTGACACTGTATCTGCTTGTTTCCTCAGCAGTGTTTTCTGTCTTTAAAAACACTACATTAAGCTAAAGATGAATAAATATAACTACAGTAAAAAGCAAGTAAGTTATATCTCAGTTGCAAGTGGATAAAATCAACGTGTGTTGATATTTATTTGTATTTATTGTAATGGTAGCTTTTTTCCAATCAACCAAAACCTCCCACCCAGATAAACAGCTTCACGTTTAATTTTTTCAGATGGCCTAAGATTTTTGCATAGTACTGTATACCAGGATATACTGGCACTCAGCCAATCACATTGCAAGGTCAAATCTAGTGTAATATTTGTTGAATTAGATTTTTTTGTGTTGTGGATGCAGATATATCAATAACTCTCTCTCTTCCTCTCTCTTTCCCCCTCTCTCACTCACTTTCTCTTTTACCTCTCTCTTTCTCCTCACCCTTCCGGCAGTTTGTTTGTCTCCGTTTGTCGATCTCCCTGGCAGTGCAACGATGATGGTGACCTCCGAAGTGTCTTTGACACGGACGTTACTTGATGCTTCACGCACTTCCAAGGAGGAGGCTCTCGGAGTGGGCAAGCTCTAGTTCTGCAACGGTTTTACATAACGTTAAGGGAATTCACAGAGTACAGAACATATTCAGCTTTGTTCTGTTTCTTTTTTTTTGTTGTTGTTTTTTTGCATTTCCCTGTTACTGAAAACGCACAAGCAACATTTTGGCGTTGGAATATTTAGAATATTCATGCAATAATAAAAAGGAAATAAATTCTCAAATCATTTGTCCTTTTTTTCTTTTGTCCTTTTATGAAGGAAAAGCAGGCGTCATGCCAACAGTGGTGGGTTATTATCAATATGCTGTGCCTTTAGCACCTCATAACTTTCATAAAATGACTTAATATTTTAATTCCTTTGAATATTCATCATATTTATAGTATAGATATACTGTAGACTACCCAGAAAACATCTGTGTCAAGTTTGAACACTTTTTGTATTACAGTGGCAAGCCACACTCGTATACAAACACATCATCATAAATCATGTTTCTAAAGTGTTGTAGAACTTGCAGAGACATTTTCTGAGAGAGATTGTGTCCCATTTTTAACAGTATTTTTTATGGCTACTCAAAATCTTTTATCATTATAGATTTGGTTATGAAGTCAGTTTCTTTCCCAGTGTATCCACATCAGACATCCTTTTTCCCCAAACAATAATAACAGTAAACATCTTTGAACAAAAGATGGAATACAATTTCTTGGCCCACTCACATATATAATAAATCAATTATAATGGTTTGTTTACCTGTGAAGAATTATAGATTTATTTTAATAAAACATGAAGATGATAGAGTGGACAAAAACATGAAAAGGTGGACCAGAATATTACAAGACAGACAAGGACTTTTTATATTTACAAAAACAGCAGTTGTCTCATAAACAGTGTGTCTGTAATAAATACTTAAGCTTATATTTCACAGTGGAGGGTGGCTTTGGGTGTGTGAGTGAGGCGGAATGAGAAATAGAGGGGCAGTTATTCCAGTATGACAGTGTGGACAGCAGTTATTGGACTTCTTTAAATAGAATGATATTATGATTAACCGCTTAAAATAGTCTTTCAGCTTAACCATGCAGCACCTTAGACATGTCAAAATCTCTACTTAAAAGAAGATTATATTAAATGTACAAAATGAATTTTAAAGAGAAGGTTAATATTCCTATATATTCATAATCATAATGTGTTTAGAGTAAAACTTTAAGAGAAAAGTTTCACAAAGTTTGTATGAAGTTTAAACGACTATGCAGGGAACACCAAGGGCACATTATGTTGATATAAAAATATACCGTTTATACATTTAAAAGAAAAAAAAATCAAATTCCCTTGCAATGATTTTGCATTCCCTTGGAAAAAAAGGCCTAGTGTTGCGAAAGTAGCTCAAGTGTGCCGCCCAATGGGTAAATGTTGTAACAGCAGCACGCAAAGCTCCTCATTCGTACACTTACGTATGTTTAATTTTATCCACTGCACGCAATAAAACAAAAAATATCATTTTATTGTTAAAATATGTGTCTTTAAATATTTAAGAAAATAAAGTGAGATTTTTAGGGCGCTGTAACTGGCTTTTCATTTGCCGAGCGTTTTCCCACAACTCCGCTCAGAGCGCTGCTGCCGCAGAGCTCCGGAAGGAGAGGCGCTTTATTGACAATATGGCGATGAGAGAAAGGGAAGGCTTTCGGCTTTGACAGCGTTGTGAAATCCGCAGGAATAAGTGATTTTTCGTGTGCTCTGTCGGCAGCTGAGTGTTATGGATGAAGGGAGCCGGGGATGTGCGAGATGCTGTGGCTGAGCTGAGAGTGGGCAGCGAAAGTGACCATGGCGTTTTTCAGACGGAAAGGTGAGGAGAGCCAGCGGGGCGGCGAGGACCGAGCACATTCGTTTACCCTCTTAAACGGGTTCATCTACAGCTGCCACACCAGTGCTTCGTGTCAGGTGTATGAACTGTATGACCGCATTCAGTCCTCGTTCTCAATCCGACATGTAAACCGCTAGATTGCGCGCTGTGCTAGCAGCACTAGCGCCTGCTTGCTAAGCAACGTCTGCTAGCTCCGCAGCTAACGCTGGCAGCGCGGAGCTGAGCTTAGCATTAGCTTCCTATTTGGATTTTACGTTCCACCTTAAATCTTGCAGCAGTAATTTCACGCGCCCTAACCGGCGCCCTAGTGTAACTGTTGCCACATTTAAGGTGGAGCGGAGGATTCTAACAAGAAGCTAATTCCAGTTTCGTCTTCAGTAGTCTGTCAGCCTCAGCTGGTGTTTGCTAGCTAAATGCTTATTTATACACTGTTTATACACTGTTATTAATGATGAATTACACGAGGTTGAGGACGTGTGCGTGTGGTAACGTTAGTTAAAGGGAAATTCCACCGATTTTTCAAAAGTTCTGCATAATTCAGCGGTTGAGTGGTTTGATGTCAAATGGTTCATTGGTGGAGAAACCTGCAAGCTCAGATTTCTTTACAGTGGTGGTGATTTGTCACCAGGGGTCCCAGTGTGTACAGCACGAATATAACCATTTTATTTACAATCCTAAACCACCAGTGAACCTAAATATGTCATCTGCGTTTTTATATGTATTGTTGATGATGGTAAAATAGTGGAAAATCTGAAAATATAAGCTTTCTTTGGGGATTATTTTGCCCGAGGATACCATTAATGTATTCCTCCACCGTGGATAGATTAAAATAAATTGATTTTAATACATTTAATACCAAAACTTTATCACAAAACTACCCTAAAACAGTGGCTCAGACAGCAGGCTGAGTATTCATAAGCATTTCATGTATAATAACGTTGTGTGAGGGAGATGTTAGAGGCATTACACACTTCCTGTCACCACCACTGTGAACAAATCTTACTCAGTAGGTTTCTTAAGAACTGAGCATTTTACCTTTCTAAATGATTTTGTTGACATGTTAACGATTAAATTATACAGAGATGTGAAAAATCGATTGAGTTCCTCTTTAACCTAGTTAACATTATATCTGTACTGTTGTGGTTGACCTCATTCAAGAAGTACGGTTTGAGTTTGATATGTAGTCACGACCTGACACACAGCAATGTTACTTACAGTAACAACGAGTTTAAACAACAAATATTGTTTCTTTGTTGTAATATCAAACAAGCTGTGAAACTGGGAGAATGCATATTATGAGCCGAAACATACTTATGCACACTGTGTGTAATGTCATTATTCGTTCATTATGCTTGCATCACTGACAGACGGGCTTGTATACCCTGCTGTGAACACACTGAAGTCTGAAGTGCTAGCCAAGGCCATCTATCTGTTCAGAAGTCTGTCCTCTCTCTCACCTCTTCTCTCCCTCATACATTATCACATATGCAGTCATAAGCAAAACAATGCATTGACACCTTCAGGCCTCAAGCGGTTATCAGAAAGGTGAAATTCTCTGAAACAACTGATGTTTTTCTCAGCAGAGTCACACCAATACATTTTGTATTATTTGTAATATTATAGTTATGCTATTATTATGGATGGAGATTCATTTATAGCCCTTATTCGTTAACTTTAATGCGCCAACCTCACTGTTCTCCATGACAATATGCCCTGTGAATGGCTTTTGTGTTTGAGCCAGGCCCATTTTTCCAGTGACACAGTTCTGAAGCCTCTCCCTTATCTTTCCTGTACAAGTAGAACATAAGCCATCATTATCAAGTTTAGTGTCCAGTTAGGCAGCGCTGGGACTTAAATGACCCATATCATGGAAAACAGATTTTTCCTCACTCTTTTGAAATATGAATTTTGTGTAATATTTGTTAAAGTTTCAAAAACATAGTGTTTACTCTCTAGTCCATGAGATCCATGTACACAAAGTAAAGCCGGTATTGAGACGTGTCAGAAACTGGGAAATACCAAATTTCCAACGTATAAACTGCACTTAAACAGCCAGTGAGGTCATTTTTACAAATAAGAAACTCAGGAGTCCAGATTATAGTTAGAGTTTACCAGATGTAATATATAATGTGACCTTTCATCTCTTCCCCTGATGGAAAACTGCAAACTTGGTGGTGAATGAGGAAAAAGATAAACCTGATGCACTTAAATGCAATTTGTTTTTTTAATATAGCAATTAAGTGCATGTATTCTGTGGATCTTTGTTTTTTTTCTGCATGCTGGACTTCTCTTTCAACAGGCATAGAAACAGCGAAGTTGTGTGTACAATCTTCACACAAGCACATGAACACAGCTTCAGCTGCAAAAACAGTCACTGTCAATTCATTGTCTTTGTGGTGTCATGCATGAAAACAAACTGCTGTAGGATAAATACAAACTTTTATATATATATATATATATATATATATATATATATATATACACACGTGTGTGTGTGTGTGTGTGTATATATATATATATATATATATGTGTGTGTGTATATATATATATATATATATATATATATATATATATATCTATATATATATATATATATATATATACACACACACACACACAAAATATGTATATACACACACACACACACACACACACACACACACACAAGACGTTTAGCCCCTCCCACTCACGCTGAAGTTCTAAGGAATATTTTAGCGCAGAGAAGGTTGGTCTTACGCTTGTCAGTCTTAGAGGCACAGTAACAAAACCTGCCTATTTAATTTAAACCTGAATATGACATGGCCATGTAAAATGAATTACAGGGGGACCTCAGAGAAACAAATAAAACACAAGAAGAAAAGTAGACTGTTGCCCCTTTAACACTTCAGGCTTAACAGCACACTATGAAAAGGCCTTGAACACAGTACTCACTACAGCGTTTCTCTTTTTAGCTCTGATATCTTTTACCCAGCGCTGCTAGATTAGTAATGTGTTAAACTTGAATGAGTTTCAAGTTGTAAAGATATTAATAATTAACTGTTTGCTGATATGTGTTTTGATAATTATTGTTATCATCTAAATTGGTCCTTTATTAATGAAGGCCTCTGGCCTGTCAGCTAGCCTAAATCTTGCACTGACTTTCTTTGGACACACAAAGGTCAGTTGCTTTGATTTAAAAGCAGAAAGCTATCCAGTGTCCTGCAGGCCAGTGTTTTTATATACATGTTTAAAGATATTTTAGATGTATTTGGTCTTGTGTGGTGTGGTTCTGTCTCCATTGCAGGTCTGCAGTCTGCAGTCGCATTTGATGTGAAGTGTAATCTCTCATGTTTTTTCCTCCACAGCTAAAGGAAAGGAACTGGAGAGAGCAGCAGATGCTAAAGCAGGCAAAGGTGAGTACATTTCTGACTGTAGTCTTCCTTCTGTCTGCTTTTACATGATGGGAACGTGTTTGAATAAATGTTTGCTTTTGTGCCATCTTGCATGCCTAAACACGCCCAGTTGGCATTGTTAGCACACAGCACTCATTTCTTTTACTAAAGGATTTTTTTTTTGCATCTAATTAGTAATTTCGCAAATTACATGATGGCTAAAGTATCTGTATATGGCTTTTCGTGGCAGTTAGGTTTTCATTTGTCTTCCACAGTGGCAGGTGGAAATGTAACTTTGCACCCTTTTTTTAGGCTTGCTTTTCAAATACATGTGTACCAATTATAGCTCCTCCTGTTAAATGTCACGTTATAAAAGTTCCTACAGGTCTGACAGGTTAGTTTGTTTATATATTAGGGTGTTCTTGTGCTTTTAATCGCTAACTATTGCTCTATATCCTGCACTGTTTTCAGTAGCACTTTATTCCAGTACTTTTTACAGTCGTGGAACAAAGTGTGCCATCAGATGCGAACATAATTTAGGGAATTGGTGCCGTGCTACGCAGAATAGGGACATTTTACCCAGTGAAGCGTGCTCTGAAATTATAAAGAGGATGGGGTGGAGGATCAGATAAAGGCTGGAGTGATACTGCAGCTTCCTGCACTGAGATAAATGTCAGTTGTCCTGCTTGCTGCTCATCTGCACAGCCTCAGGGCTCCAGACCGACAGTCACAGACAGCATGATCGTCATGTACACAGCACGTGGCCATTGTGTTATTATTTCAGTTAGTTTTAGTGCTATGACAGCCAGGGCTGTGCGGTACGAACAGTATACTAGTAATGTGAGTAGGGATGCAATTTTTTTCAAATTCTTTTGACTGATAACCGACCATCATTATTTAGGAACTAATTGTTAACCGGCAAGTCTAAAATCGAGAATGTTATTTAGCAAAATATCAGTTATAAAGTTGATAGTTCTGGTTCTGAAATTTGATAGACCAAGCCACGTTTAAAGCCATTTTATAATGCTTGATATATGCTCACTTTTGAGTGCACGTCAGTTAAATTCTGTTTTAATGCACCAAGATCGTAGAAAAATGTGCTGGACCATAAGACTGATAGGTGAGGCTAGGCTTAAGAGTGTATATGAAGTGCATGGCCTGAAACCATATTAAAAATGCCCCACATAAGAACCTTGTTTTGTTTTATCTGAGGGGCTGAAAACAGAAACTGAAAGTTCTGTATTTTCAAAATATTTACCATTCTGGTTAAAACAAGCATAAATGCCATGACAGGTCTAGCTTTGGCTTAGTGTACCTCGCAAGCTCTCAAAAGCCGTGGTCCACCACATCCTTCTCTATAATATTACCTACCCATGTGTGATTTCCTCACGGTGCTGCGCATCACACATTCTCTCCGAGAACATGGACTAAATAGTCGTCTTTCTTATCATTTGTGGATGTTTGCTTCCGTTATGGTACATCATTGCAGTAGAAAAGTGGTTCCGAACATCATATTTTTGCTCTGCTTTTTGTTTATTAGTAGGCCAGTCCAGCGGAATGATGCCCTCATGCGTACAATCCGAAAAGGTTTGCATAAGTAAATGTTCATTTGATTTAAATTTATATGCTTATTTTGCGGGTTATTAAAAAGGAACTGGTTAATCAATAATGCAATTTGGTTCCAGTACTATGACAAAATGATTTATTTTATTTTATTATGTGAATACCTTGATTCATCAGAAAACCCACGGGAACACTTTATTTCACATTTGCATATTGTAGCATTCTGCGATATCAGTATTGCGAAGGTCAATATTGTGCCAACAATTGTGCGGCCCTGCTGACAGCTGTGATCAAAACTCAGAAGCTTCATTGGAATTTCAGAATGGCATATTTGTTTTTCTCAACAAGGCCAAGTGTTCCATCAATATAACTTATGAAATAAAAGACTTCTCACACACAAACACAAGCCACATAATGGGTTCATTTAAGCTTAACAACGTTTCAACCTTGGCAAATAGGAAAGCTTTTATAAGCAGGTGTAGATATAGCTGAAAGAAATGTCAGGGCTTGATGTCCTTTATTCGAAAGTGTGTTAACCTGCTCTTAGTAGCCCTTATATTTGCACTTTGATATATCATAGATAAGACTTCATTTTAACCAACTCGCTGAGGTGCTCAAGATTTGTCACAATGTTTTAAGGAACAGTCACTAAGAATTATTTGAGTTTTGAGCGAGGGAAGCAGTTAATTTTTGTCTTTTTTTTTTTTTATTGGTGCCATTCCCATCTGCTTTTCCTTTGCTTTGCGAAATTATTTTCATTATTTAAATTTGATATTTTATTACCAGGCTTTTAGATGAGGAGAGTAAATGTAGGCAGGTATTGTCAGACATATTAAGTGAAAATGTGGAGCTCGTGTATGTTATTGTCACGGCAAATATTCTTGCTCCTAGCACTCCGGGTATCGAAATACAGTACTTTAATGATACTGACCGAATTATGGCATTTATGGTACAGAGCCTCAAAATATTCTGTCATTCAGTACTGTTTTAATACCAAAGTCAGTTTTATCAGCATCCATGTGCTAATAAGCATGCTTCTTTGAAAGTCTGGACTGCTTGTTGACTGTCTAAATTACATTTTGTCTGTATGTTATTAACGTCAGCGTTTCTTGATTAGTCTGTAAGCCGTTGTGGTATGTAAATGTAGCTACTTCCAGCTTTACAATAATTTCTGGTTTAAGCCACTCCCACTTTTTCAACAGAAAGTATTGAAAAAAATTAACGTTGAGGCATAGGTGTTGATATTGATATTGAAAGGTTTTGAACGACACTGATCCCTGCTTGCACCTTTACATGCTCCGTAACAAATCCCTCACTTTTTTTTGCCTCTGGTTGTTAATGTCTTTTCTCTCTTTTCCTCCAGCTCCAGTGTCCCCCAACTCTCCCTCCCGGAATCACCATGCCATACTGGAGGCGGCTGGCCCCAGCCATGTGGCCATCAGTGCCATCTCGGCTAACATGGACTCGTTTGCCCGTGGCCGCACGGCCATCCTCAAGAAGCAGCCCAGTCACATGGAGGCAGCGCACTTCGGAGACCTGGGTACATCACTTCTGCTTTCAGTATACCTTCAGATGTATATTCAGAATTAGGGGTGCTGTTATTGGATTAATCAACCAAGTTAATCAATGCGCTTGTACGGTTCCTCTCTTTGGTGGTACCGTTATTCAGTCAGAATCAGAAATCAGGATATGAAATGCTTTGCTCATATTTTTTGGCCTGGATTTTGTACACAGAAATTTCAATACACATTTCAAAGTTTTCAGTATAACAGGTGAAAGTACAAAACAATAGAAGCCATATCAACAGTGTGTATCACGAGAGCAAATCCATGTCTTCCTTTTTACCTAAACAGTGTAATTGACTGTGTCAACTAATCAATGCAGCCTGTAGAATGAAGTCTTTTGCGCTCCACAGTTGAGTGTTTGCGCTACAGTGACGAACACAGCTAGGCTGTATCTCCAGCTCTTCCTCAATGGCTTTAGACGTGTTACAGAAGGATAGCAGTTCTGTACAATAGAGAATTACTCCAGGGCTATGAGTGGAAAACACAAGTTTAAGAGATTAGGACCTGATCATGTTTAACAACTACTGAGTAGGCTTTGGTTTACAGTTAAGAAACCCTTTCTGTGTTTAAACTGTGTTGTGTTCATGCATGAGAGTGCTGCAGTAATCATATTAGAGCAGCGCTGTGTGCAATGGCAGGGAGATGGTGAAGGGAAATGGCTTCAGCTGCCTGCTAGCCTACTAACAATAATCCTGTAACATTGTGTTATATCCTACCAGCTCCATGTATATGAAGAGTTTCGTTACAAAATGCTGTGTTTTGTGTACATTGAAAACAAATGAAAAGTAAGTAAAAGAACCAGCTAAGATAATGAACTATAAGAAAAAGAAAGTCAACATTTAAAATTATTCAATAAATATTGACATGGAGAAGTAAAAGAACTAACATCAAATAAAGCAGATGTAGGCTGAGTAGAGGTGGATAGAAACTTGAAGTTTAAAATAGTTGAGTAACGCCAGTGAGAAGAGCAATAAATGTACCTGTTATTTTTTCCAGTTTGCTGGTGCACTTTACCTAAATGCTGATTTCCCCAGTTCAGTAAAAACTCTAGGAAACTGCCAGGTGATCCAGTTAGAGTGGGTCTGATAAATACCACTATTTACAAAGAGCATAAATGTAATATAAGATGGCGTTTGGATGGAACAAAGAAGTTTCCAGAAGTTTCCCACAGCATGACTAGGGAGGAACAATCAACTTTATGATAAAGTGTGCAGTGATGAGTGTTGTAAGGGTTTCCAGTAATGAATCTCAGGGCATAGACTGAGTGATAGATTGAATGACATCACTATAGTCTGTTATGTATGATAAGTTTGTCTCCATGATTTTTCCTTAGTTTGCATTGGGAAACATCTTATTTTGACAATTTTATTTTACAAGTGTCTGAGCATTTACTTACCTGCTTATTAATATCGTAGATTCATCATCCAGCCAAATGCCACGGTGCTTGTATTAGGAGACTCTCAATACTTCATCGCATCAGGTTGTATGTTGATGTCCACTGAGGTTGTTAAAACTGGCTTAAGTTAAGAAACCAGCTATTTTGAAAGTCAAATGTCAAACAAATACTGCCCTTGCCTTCCTCAGTACTGTTGCTAATTTTGTTTGAATTGGTTGTCACAAATAAAATGATGATATTTGTAGTCATTCACAAAGCTAATAAACCAGCTAACACACGAAGCTGGCTAGCTAACACTGGACACTAAATATGCTATGTTTCTAACTAGCACTATACTATTGGCTAGGTCAGTATTTTCTAACCTTTTTTCTCCAGAGCATATATTTTATTGACTGCTGCCAGAACGTGAGGAGAATTTTGCCAAATGTTACAAAGTGTTATTACTTAAAACTGCTGATCCCATCTTTAAATTATTGTGGTGTAAACCACAGTCGTTATAGCAGGTGTACAGTTTGGCCTCTGCTGTTATTCTCATGCTAGCCATTAAATCTTCCTCCTTACAACTCTCAGTATGTATGGTACCAAACAACATGACTCTGCATGTGTGTGGTCGAACTTGTGCTACAGCACTAAACAGAGGAGAATGCTGCAGGGCAGGCTAAATCCGGACAGCCGTCACAACTGGCAGTTTTGCGTTGTTGGGCCATTCTCAAGGGAGACACCCAATCACAGCCTACTCTGCACTGACTTCTCCCTGTGCTTGTTATTGTGTGCTTTGAATAACAGTAGCTATTGTATCACAGTGCTACAGGTTGCCATTGTCGGCTCTGCTGGGCTGATCCTCCTATAACCGAAAGAAAGTCCTGCTGTGGGTGTTCCATGGTGTCCACAAGGGACAAGTGTCTCTTTTGTAAAACTTTGGAAGGAAGTTTCCGCCCTGTTAAGGCTTTTATGCATTAGCTCTATGTGAACTATTTGACTATGAACATGCCAGGTGTCACAAGATGCCATTACATAGATTATGTAATTGTAAGAGCATGCAGGTGTACGCTGTAGATGTTTGACTCACCAGCTTGGTTGTTTGTGGATTTCCTTGATCTTTACTGCCTGCTGTAAACTTGGCCTCATTCATGTGTACATATTGCAATAAATGTCAAATCATTATTTCTTTCAGGTTTGATGGCTAGTTTTTGCTCCTGAGTGGTTAATTGCTGTTTTAAACTATACTTTGTGGTCAGAACATAAACACTCGCCAAACAGTGGAGCATTTCACAAATCTGTCATGAAAGAGTGGGAGAAAGTTTCTGGTTAGCTGGTTTTACCAGCTTGAAAATCATGGCCGCAATTTTTGTAATGTTCATAATTTAAGAAAGAAAGATTATTTTTAGATGTCTGGTGACGAGTGCTGAACTGTTTAGTTTCTCAACAGCGTCAGATTAATACGAACAGAAAACATTAGCTGGCTCGATACGTGAATGATGGATCACACCGCCTTACTGCCATCACTCCAACCACATCCATGTCAGAGTATATCACAGTGTTCAAACACAAGCTAGCAGACATCTGGATTACTGTGTTCTATTGTAGTAGTGTGAGGGATCGAAGAACCGCAATATATTGGATGCTCGCTGTGTAAAAGTATGAACTGCAGTGTGATTCTTTAACACTAGACAGAGTCCTCCTTTTAGGTATGTTTAAACTGAAATCAGTGCTTTTTTTGTCTTGTTTGATCTACAGTAACATCAATTGGGCAGTGCTGTGCTGTGCGAGCTGCTTCAAGTTAGCCAGCTGGTAAAAACAGCTAGCTTGGGAAGATGGCGTTTTCCCACTCTCCAGTGCCACATATACAGCATTCTCAGTTTACTTTTGTTATTGTTTTATTGTCCAGCCCTACCTCTTAGTTTCATAAACTGTCAACAAGACAAGGATAGAGTCTTTTTTTTAATTTATTCCAGTTTTTAATCACATTCTGTGAAATAAGTAGTTATTTTTTTATTTTCTTTTTTTCCCTGTGTCTTTTCTAATCCCTGATTTTGAGAGCACATCTAGTCCTAGGTGTCATTTATATTGTAGTACCAGTTTGTATAATATGAAATAATTGTGTTGAAGGGCGCTCCAGTGTGAACTACCAGGCGCAGGAGACGCGTTCACGGCTCTCTAAGACGGTGGAGCAGATCCTGCACGATGGTGTGGCCCTTCCATACTTCCTGCAGTTCATGGAGACGCGCTCAGCAGAGCACCTGGTGCGCTTCTGGCTGGAGGCTGAGAGTTTCCGCTCCACTAGCTGGTCCAGAGTCCGCGCCCACAGCCTCAACTCGGTCAAGCACAGCTCCCTAGCTGAGCCTGCATCTGCTGTTGGCTCTCCCGGCTCACCGGACTCACCCTCGGCCCTGTCAACATCCCCAGGAGTGGATGGAGGGGAATCAGAGGATCCTTTTCCGTCCCGGATCCACTCAAGCCCCCAAGACACTAACTCTAATGGTGGTGCTGGGACTGTGCACCGGAACTCCATTTGCTGTGAGGGGAGCCAGAGGCCTGGAACACCCCAGCAACTTTCACTCCGAGTTGAGACGCCGACCCGACTGTCCTCCGTCTCCTCCAGGTCAGGGACGCCGGTTAAAGGCCAGTCCACCAACGCACTTCGAGAGCTCTCCGACAAGCTAATGAAGAGTGAGTACTGAGAAATGGGTGAAGGAGTGATCTGGTGAATGAGTGAGTTGCATATAACAGAGGTTTGAACCTCGATTCAGTTCAATTGTGATTCTTTAGGAAACAATTGATTGCATCATAAAATTTCACCATGACCAATATCATTTGTTTTTGATATCATTTTGAATTATTTTAATTCACTGAATATTCAGATATGGAAAAAATATGCAGTAGTAAAATATAGACAGCAAAAACAATACATTCACCTTCTTTTTTAATGCTTGAAAAAAGTCCAAGAATTAATTTTGGCCAAAAAAAGTAGTGCATGCCTTGTTGAATATAAGTATAATCGATAAAAACATTCCAAAATGGATGCAGTTGAATTTCCACCTATGAGTGAAATGAATTGCAATTTATTAACAAAACACAGTTCTTTAAACAAATGTTTGACATTTAAACAAACACATTCTCCTCGGACTTCAGCGCAGTTGTAGAACTGATACATCTGTCAGAGCAACCATTAAGTTGGATGAATGTTGGAAAACTGTCCATAAAATTAAAATGCCCAAAAGAAAAGCATATATAATCTTTTTCTTTGAATATGTATTCCTGATATGTTGTCTGGCTTCACAATATTCTATAGCAGCTTAAAGCAGCACACGATGGTATATTGCACAAGCCTATGCCTTGGAGAGCATTAGTCGCTCAGGCAGCATTCACACGCTAACCTTGGATGCAAATGACTGAGGAAACGCGGAGTGAGAGATTTACATATCACTGCCCATGTATTGCTGGTCATACATAAACCAAACAACAGCTATCTTTTGGTCATTATTTAATTTTAGCAGACTTTGGCGTTCCAGCATTCATGTGAATAATCTGTACTTTAGTTGGCTAGTAAATCCTGATACACACAGGTATTGAGTTTAGCTTAAAGCACTGCTGTTTGACCACAATAGTTAGACTATTTTGCCTTAGCTCTGTGTGCTCACACTTTCTCTCACTTTCACTCTGGGAATTGCTTGGATAGCAAGGTATTACATATAGTGACGAGTTTAGAAGGAATTGCTGCAGTGAACCTAAACTAAGCTCTTAGTTGGGGGAAAAATGCACAACATGCAAACTATACTTGAACTCACTAAACACAGCAACTGACCCAAGTTGTGCAGCGTTTGATTAGCTAATATTTAAACAAATATTTTACATGCAATCTTGTGTGAATCATCAGTAATCAACATTCTGATTTATGTGGTGTGCACACACACACACACACACACACACACTTTTTTATATTTTAAGCATTTCATATTCTAAGGATGTTCAGTATATTTCTACCTCCGTCTATCCAGGTAGCACAGGGGAAGTCTTTCAGGAATATTTACAGTGCTTTGTTATTGCTTAATCAACACTGCAGTCTTGGGCTATGTCAATGTGTACAACTCAATCGGTTTTTTGTAAATTTTATTAATTAAGAAAGATTTACAGTACATTAAACAGCGATTCACTTGGGCGATTCAAGCTAGGGCGACAGGATGGATTTATCAAGAATTGAAATAATATTTAGTTGCAGCCCTACAGCGCTATATTTTGAAGTATGTGTTAAACAGTTTCTGGTACTGTATTCATAATCACAAGTACAACATTCCTTCATGGATGTTTACGGCTGTTTTTTCCAGGTCTTAGATTCTGTTGGACATCTTTCATAAAAAAATCTCCCTTTTCTGCCTTTGTGGTATGGTACAATTGACAGAAGAATTAAAATATCAGTAAAATCACTAGCATAACGGTTCACAGGAAAAAAGCTTCAGGCATAGAAAGGCAGTGAGTGGAGAAAGTCAATTGAGCTAAAAGCCGTGGAAGAAGCAGACTCTGTCTGCTCAGGGCTTTTAAACAGTCAGCATTTAACAAGCTAGCATAAAAATTAGCCAAGCCTGAATCTACATTTGAGCAGGGCTATAAAACCCAGCATGAAGGCAGTTCACTTGCATGTGAGTTGCCTCTCTAGTGCCTATGTGAGTTTGAAGTGCAGTGCAAGTGTTTTAGTAATGTTTCTGAAAATGTGTCCTGCACAACATTATATGAAATGAAATGGACCTCATGCTGCAGTTTCGTGCGGTTTGAAGAGACACTCTTTGTCTAAGTAACATTTTAACATGTAGGTGAATTGTGAAGATGTGTGATTTTTATTTTATTTTTTTCTTCTCACTCTTTTCTTTATTCTTTGCTGCAGGTATAGAGAGGGATGCTGTCAACATTTTCACTAAGTACATATCTCCAGATGCTGCTAGGCCTATTCCCATCACTGAGCAGATACGCAATGACATCGTTGGTAAGAAAACGACCAGCTGTTACATGCAGTTGTATTTGTTTAATTTTCCAGGATGATTGAAAATGCAAATTTATGAGGCTGGCCTGAATAATTGGAATACTCAAGTACTTGTTCATTATGTTGCTATTCATTTCTGTTTTGTATTCATAAATGTTTTTCAAGCCTCAGATTTTTTTTTTCCTCAAACAGACAACAGTGCTTGTTAAAGGGGTAACTCATTTTCTTAGACATGAACTATATTAAAAAATAAACAGAAATGCAAAATGTTGCATATATTACATGTTAAACATGTGCGTTTGGCAAACTTGTGTTATCATGGCTTAATAATTAATGTAAACAAAAACTGTGTGGACTGTAAGGCTACATCTCAAAATTAAACTGAGCTTTATAGGTTTATTTACAGTCAGATTTTGTGTTTTTATATGTAAAGTTTGGGTCTTACCTTCTGGCTAAAATACTTGATAAATTAATTGATTTTCTAAGGTGACTCAATCAAGCAAACTGTGGAATCCACAAAGGAATAGAGGTGGACTGTACAACAGAACGGAGTTGGATTTTACAACCGGTTAGCTATAAGAAGCTATAAGCACCCCTGTTGGAGTTACTTGTTTGACCAGTTCAGACTCATTTGGTGGCTGTTTCAATTCTGTGTGGATATGTAGTTGTTGCTATTCGCGTTTTCTCCTCGCTCTGGTAACTGAGACATTTGGGTGATTCACAGATGAGTTAGTGTAGTTGAGGTATTAGCATGGATATTTGATACTCACCAACACCAGTGAGCTGTCGCCGTTCAGTCTGCGACTCGTTGCCCATTATTGTTGTACTTGACCAGGAGCAAACAGGAGATGAGTGCAAGTACATGCTGCTTCTTCCACGTAAAGCTTGTTTTCCTCACCCGCCATTTCGCACAGCTTGGCTAAGGTCATTCAAGGCGGACAAAACTGAAGTCAGCTTTTTATTCAAATTCTCTTCAGGCACTAGAGTGTAACTGTTGCACTATTTAAAGTGGAACAGAAATTTAGGGTAAGAAACTGGCATGACACTAACTTCAGTTTTGTGCACGGTAGGCTAATTAAACCAGTTTTTTCCAACTCTGAAATTTTAAGACTATCGTGGATTGTGTATGGAAACCATTCCCATTAGCAAGCAATTTATAGCTTGAAATCTAATGATTCGATAGACAGTGCGTAACATCTTGCAATAACTGAATTTGAAAAAAATGAACACTCACATGCGTATTGTGACACCCCTAGTATAGCAATACTTAACAGTGTACCACTAGTCTCTGGTGAGGCCATCGTTAACACCAGAGAGCGCAGAGCCTTAAACCTGGGGTAAATTCTGGTATTGGACGAGGAGGAGTGCTGCTGCTGTTGTGGGCACTCCCAGGCAGAGGTGTCATGCAGGGAGGGGGGGGCGTGAAGTTCTCTCTAATTCACTCAAGTTCACCCAGCAGACCAAGAGCCACATTCTGTGGGATGGAAATGATCACAGTTTCAGCATTTTCCTTGCCATGCAGCCTGTGTTCTCTCTGTACGTCCGGTACCAGGTCCAGGAGGGAAGGCTGTACCAGCCGAGCAGGGTCCATGTTGAGCTGCTTCCTGGCTGGTCTTCCTTGCGTTCAGATGAGCCTGTAGCTTCACAAGCTTTCTTAATCCTAGCTTGGTTATGACTGAGCTCAACCTGATATATCACCCTCTATGCTGCTTTTCATGGTTAAAAAAATGGCAAACTAGCCAAAAGCAATAACTATAAAATAAGTAAATAATAAATAACCAAAAATACAGGCTAAAACTGAAAACGTGATAACTAACATAACAATTCTAGGTTATTACACCCTTAACGTTTAGATACATGACTTCATTTGAACAAGAGGACTACCATCTTTCATAACAGCATTTAGCACACAAGCAACTCTGCTTCGTCCTGACTGTTAACACACTATTGCCACCTACTAGATACATCTTGAACTGCAGTAACGAACATAAAATTAACTAACTTAAAATTATGAGTGAATATGAAACATAAGTATTGTTTTTCAGAATGAGTATTTGAGTGCTTTATAACAAGTATTTAAAGCTTGTAGAATGCTGTTCTGGCCAGCCCTGCATTTCATCATCTGACATTTAAATCCCACAGGGCTCTATAATGGGTCTACTTACTTGTAATGCTGATGCCTAATGGTTTAGTGTCTCTTAAGTGACTAAATGCTGCACCTAATTTTGCATCTTTATGATACTCCTGCAGTGCATAATTTTGAAGATGTACTAATGAGTGTTGTGTAGATGCAGGTGTTGATGTAATTGTATCTTGCCAGCTAAAATCTGCGGGGAGGATGGTCAGGTGGACCCAAACTGCTTTGTCATCGCCCAGTCAGTGGTGTTCACCATCATAGAGCAACAGTGAGTCATTTTTATTACTCTACTTAATTACAGCCTCAGTGTTTTGTGGCATCCCCGGTGTAGCTTGTATGGCTGCACAGTGTTTTGTTTATCATTATCTTGACACTGTCCTTTGCAGTAATGATATCACAGAAGGGTACAATATGCAATTCAACCCTCTAACCAGGGACACTGCTTTTTTACTGTGAGCATTGTGTGGTGTTCTGAAAAGGTATTCATTGAATCAAACAAAATAAATTGTTTTGCTCTAAGTAATACAAACCAGTCTTTAACTGCGTCACTTAATTGGTTCAACAGTGCGTTTTTAATATATGGAACAAAGTGGCACATGCCAGTTGCAATGTCATTGTTCATATAGTCAAGGTGCAAAATACAGGGGATCCTCGAGAGGTCCAGTTAACCTCTAATTAACCTCTTGGACCTCCTGAATGTCTCAATCAATTCAAAAATTCTGGGGGTCCCTCAAAATAAACTTATGACTTTATGCTGTCCGAAAAATAGATGCTCAAAAGTAGTCATTATGGGCAAAAACTCACAGTATAATTAAGATTAGTGATGGCTTCACTGTATAGTATATGTATGTTTTTTTTCTCAAATAAAACCATTTTGGATGCTTAAGTAAAATAAGTAGAATAAGTAAAATAAACAAAAGTAGTACGAGGCTGAAGTTGCCGCAGCAGTTTCATTCTGGCGCCTCAGGCTTTAGGATGGAAGTGAAAAATTCTACCAAGAAGCTGACGAATAGGAAGCCATCTTCAGCCTTGTAAAAACAGTGCTGATGTTTTATGTCTGAAAGTCATTTGTGTCACATGTGCGTGTCTTGAGCTTTAATCTACGACCATCAGATGCTGCTGGAGTTTGGTAAATATTACAAGCCATTTACACTTTCAGTTTTAGCTGAGGAGCTGCGGAGCCTCTCGGCTTGTAGCCCAAAACTGTGGTGTTGCCTGAAGGCGCTGGCTGAGCGAGGAGCGCTGCACACAGAAAGCCAGCTAGTCTGCATGCTTGGCTAATGGCTAACCCCAAAAGACTGGCTTTTCCTTCCACTCTCTTTTCCCCTGTTAACTCATTAACTGATTACAGTCTGATGTCTGCTCCATTGACAATAAACTGGACTAACTTACCTCAGGCTCGAAATCCCTACCAGGGAGGTGAGGGAATCAGTGTGTTTTGCATGTTTGTTTGTACATCGCATTATCTGCATTTATTTACATACTGGTATAACGGTAATGACAAAATTAATACCTTAAGAAGAACCGGTATACCAGATGAACCGGTGTATTGCCCACTCCTAACGTTCAAATACAGATTCAGGGAAGGGTCATTGTTTAGCTGCTTCACCCACAATTTCTGAGCTTAACTAACTGGAGATGCAGCACTGGTCTGCCTCAGGGTGGCGCTGTAGCAACTTGGCTCACAGCTGGTCCTTCATAGCTTAGCAACTGTAAATATGCCTGGGATACCTCTGGAAAAAAATGTACAGTATACTGTAGCATATTTGTAAATCTTAAAACTTGTCCAATTTTCCAAGACACTGCTGGAAATTGTCACTCATTTTTCCAAACCAAAGACCAAAGAGAAGGTGTGTAAGATCTCGGTTAATGTGTGTCCAAACCAGACAAGCATTTCCAGAAGAGGAGCTGTTAAACAAAACATTTTGTTGCCGTAGAGGCTATAGCATCAGTGCTGGTGAGTGAGTTAGCAGCCAGTCATTGCTGGAGTAGCCAGCCTACATGGAACCCCCCGAATACCAAGGGGTATTTTGCACACTGCATATAATGTAGCAGTATAATAAATGCATGCCTAATCATGCAGCCTTAACATACCTAATTTACTGATTGGACCTGGTATTTATTTAACGTTGCATCATGTTCTCCACGTCTCCCTTTGATCAGCATAGTGATGGATCATATTTTCTGGGTTTAAATGTCTTCCCCAGGCACTTTAGCGAGTTCTTGCGGAGCCATTATTTCTGTAAGTACCAGATCGAGGTGCTGACCAGCGGTTCTGTGTTCCTGGCGGATATCCTCTTCTGTGAGTCGGCCCTGTTCTACTTCTCTGAGGTAAGGACTCACATTTCCTTTCTTTATAATTACACCCCTAGGCAGTTAAACACTAAAAAGGTAGAGTGGTAGACAATGGTAATTCTTAACTTGTTGCAAGATGCATACATAACACAACCCAACTTTGCAACCACACACACATTTTGTGTTAATATTGAAAAATTGCAAGCAAAGGCATGACAAACGTTGGGTACTGAGATCTGGTGTAATAGAATGCTGAATTTGAGGTCTATGTATGTGTGCACACAGTACATGGAGAAGGAGGATGCAGTGAACATACTACAGTTTTGGCTGGCTGCAGATAACTTCCAGGTTCAGCTGGCTGCTAAGAAAGGCCAGTATGACGGACAGGAGGCTCAGAACGATGCCATGATCCTTTATGATAAGTAAGTCTGTATAAATATTAGTAAATATTAGTTATTTTGGATGCAAAGCTATTATTTGTAAATAATAATGGACTTTTGATTTGTTTAAGCTAGAAAAAAATATGCAGATCTTCTTGGCCAAAAAAAAAAGGCTGGACCTTAATTTATAGAAAATAATCACAGATTAAATTGGAGTCGCTATACTGGTCTGAAAAGTCTCAATTAAATATTTTCCCAAATCGTTCAGTGCTAAGATATAGAAACCAGATATCTGAAGAGTTTCATGCCTCTAAAAGCTACCTTTGGCTTAAAACATCACCTTTAAAACGCATTCATTGCACAGAGGCGCATGTAGGCCATTGTAAGCAAAAATAGTCCCCAGCTTTTTGGGATTTACCACACTTTTACCATTATCAACACTGCATATAAAAACTTGTAAGACACTAGTCATCTTGGATAGAAAATAAAATGGCTATATTTGCATTGTTGACATTGTGACCCCTGAATTCTATCATCGTCAGTCAGCATAATGGGGAGCAATGACAACAGCATTATACACACACAGAACTCACTCTTTGTACTTCTTCTTCAGTACTTGTTAGTGCTGATTTAGCACAATGAAACACTAAATCCGCGGGTTGGCATGACACAGCTGTGGTAGCAGTTCTGCATTGCAATGGAAAAGAGGCTAAAGTTACTTTCTAGACATGCAGTCTTACTTCAGCATGGATATTTAAGGTTTTTTGTTGATTTGTACATTAATAGATTAAAATACCGAGTTTAATCTAGTTAGTATGTATTTTCAAAATTGTTAGTATGCGAAAGGTGCCCTGACAATGAATCTAATGAATCTAAACATATTGTGGAATCCTGACTGAATCTCAGTAGGAATTTGATAGTAACCATTGACTTCTTGTTAGTGCAAGGACAAATGATGTTGAAGTACTGTATATGCACGCTGAACATTTTTAGAAGCATTATTATTAAAGCAGCTAGATCATATTGCACACTCCATAGATGAAAAAAGTCATGGTTAATGTGCTGTCTCGTTCTCAGATATTTTTCACTCCAAGCAACAAATCCACTGGGCTTTGGTGACTCTGTTCGAATGGAGATTGAGTCAAATATTTGTCGTGAGGGAGGCCCTCTGCCCGATTGCTTTACCACTCCACTGCGCCAGGCCTGGACCACCATGGAGAAGGTGCGTGACTTCATCAAAATGTTAAGCTCTGATCTAAACTGCGAAGGGTTTTGGATAGAATGTTCCTAGTGTGGTTTGGTCAAAGGCTAGGAAAGACAACCATGAACAGAGCCATTGCAGGCAGAAATGAACAATGGTTTTGGGATGGAAGTGAAAACAATAGATCCAGTGGTATCCATGCATATTTGTGTATGTATTCATTTATGTATTACTGCATAGAGCTAGCTGACAAAGTGATCCATACCTCAAGCTTGCTGTATTTAATATATGTAAGTATTGTAGTAATGTTATTGTGAAGTTGTGATTGGAAACAAAAGGGTAAATACACTCAATAGAAAATGATTCAGACAACATTGTTTTTTCTCTGTGGTCTCTAGGTAGACGCAGCTAAGTGAGCTCTTTCCTTGGCTAGAACTTTATAAGCTAAACTGAAGGCCTAACATGTCAGATTTAACCACCAATAGAATTAGGAACTGACAGTAGAATTTGATTTCAGTGGGCAAAAAGAGCCAAAACATTTTTATGTGAATGCATTAGCTTGGTGCTGACATTTTATTAGACTACTGTTCTGTGACTTTTAGCATCTTATAAGGGTGATAACGGAAATTAACATTATCCTAGCCAGGTTTTTGTTCTTGTTTTTGACACCGGTTGTGAAACTGATGGCCTGATTTCATCTTCTACCACTTGGCCTACTGAACAGTAACTCACACAACATATATTGCGCCATTTTAAAACATTTTCATGTGAAGCTGTGCTTATTTCACTTATCATCTGCTATATGTATGTCCCAGCGTTCACTTCATATGATCAGTTAAAATCCTGTTATCACAGTTAGCACAACATTTATTTCATTTTTTTATTCCAAACTACAAATGTCTTATTTTAGTACTTTTTCAAGTACATGAATACTAAGATTAGTTAAAACATTCATACATTAGAATAACCACACCCACCCTTAGTAACCTTTGTATTACGGACATACCAAACCTCTGTATTTTTCTGTGTTGTTAATTACAGGTCTACATGCCAGGCTTCCTGTCCAGCAACCTGTACTACAAGTACTTGAGCGACCTTATCAATTCTGTACGGGCGGACGAGTTTGTCGGGGGAAACTCCAGCATGTCGGGTCATAGCACGACACCGGACAGCGACCGTGGCTCAAATGCATCAGAAGGGTTGCAGGCTCAGGTGACTTTTCAACCTTATGTATGATCTAATCCCTCCACTCTCATAGGTTGCTTTCTGCCTATGGCATTTCCATGTGCTGCAGTGACATTTTAGTATGTTTCATTCTGGAACAGATGGTCTTGTGTGAATGTTAAAGAAGGGATGATTAGTTACAAGGAGAAAGGTAGAATAGCATGTCATGCTAAAAGAGTTGATCTCTCTGACAGCAGTTTGCCCTGTGGCTTTGTCTTTGTCATAAGATGCAGATAAGTAGTGTAACAATATACGAGGCTATATTTATATACACTTAAAGTGCATTTAATATCTTTGTGTCTTCGGATCCTTTTTCTTGCATCTTTTCCTTGCATTGTAGCTCCTCCCTCTAAGGACACAAGGAACGTGTTACTGTGCTTAACAGATCTGACATGTTGAACTCTTATTATCAGACTTTTCACATGGACTTGGGGCTTTCACACCTACCTCATGTGCTGCTTTAGTACTTTAGAGCACTACACCTGTACACAGGTGCACACTAAACAAATGAACTAGAAATCAACCAGGCCTGCATCACATGCTGCAGTAAAAAAGGACTTCAGTGTAACATGCACCTGTGTATACTTAAATAACTGACACATCCTTAAAGATGGTGGACCTTTGGAGATGACTTTTTGGTAGAGACCTGCACATCACTTGTTTGAAAACAAGCCTCAGCCTGATCCGAAGCCAGTGTTGTAAGTGAAGAATTGACCCAAAACCTGATATTTTTGTTGGGCCCTGTTGAGCTAAGGTCAGCTAGCAGATCTCTATTTCTGGGTCATGGGCTCGAGGACATAGGATGAGGAATTGAGGAGGGATATGAGTAACGAGATCCATCCCTGGACTTTATTAGTGATGGTTACAGTATTTTTATACTGAGCACTGAAAATACATTTTATTTTATTCTAAGCATGACTGATTTTTTTCCCCCAGAGTACATCATTTTTTACTTTCTTAAACCGTTTTAGATTGTGGGGGTAAAAAAGGACTGAATCCGTTGAATGCCTCCAAAAATTAGTTGTACATTCTCTTGTCTTATAGCAGGGTACCAAAAAAGCAGCCATCAAGATCCTGAAGAACTTTGATGAGGCAATAACTGTGGACATCGCCAGTCTGGATCCTGAGTCTCTGTACCAGAGACCATATGCTGGGTAAGTTGCAGCTTTAACCTATGTATCTCCCTCTGTGTGGATTTAGTGTGCCCAGCTGTCGTTGCATGACTTTGACTTTTTAAGGTTGATTTTTAGGCAATTTGCAATTTAATGCTGTGTTCAGGAAATTTAAATGTATCGTATTGATAATCATTGATGTATTTCTAATTTTTCATTAAATCAGCCCGTTTCATATAATAGGTTTGGTTGATTCTGATTGATTTGGTTGCTTGAGTGTAGATGCTTTATGCCACCTGATCATATTGTGCTGAAATTGTTTACACTCCACTTTATCTCAGGAGAGGATTCAGAGGTCCACGTGAAATTCATTGTCAGTGAGCTGCAGTTTATCATCCATCATCCTCTCCTTGAAAAGGCCTTGATGTTAGGAGCGATGCGGCCTTGAGTGTGCTCTTTGATGTTAAATAGAGCATTGTAATTGGCATGGATATATGAATGAATAGCTCTGATACACTATGCAGTATACCTGATTCAGATGTGGCCTAGTGGAGTGTGTAGAGAGCTGCATATTCCTACTCTTCTCCAGATTATGAGATTATGAACACAGTTTGATGAATGGAAAATCCCCATTGAGTGGGGGGAGTGTGTAATATAGTTTAAGGGATAATCTTGAAAAGCAGCTGTAAGAAAGCTGCAGGGGTTGTGATGTTATGTAATTTATGTGTATAAAAGCATTAAAGGGTCATAATAAAAGGACTCTTTTAAATCACTTCATATCAATTTATGTGGTATTGGATTTCTTTTTTTTTCTTCTTTTTTTTTTTGCTGAACTTTTTTAGCGGAACTTCCATATTCTCTACAAACATTAAGGTTAGATTGTAAGTTACACAGTCAGCTCCATAATTATTGGCACCCTTGATAAAGATCTGTAAAAAGGAATCTGAGACCATTCAAAACAGAATCTCTGCAGATCCTTCAGGGTCCTAAGTCACCTCTTTTGGGCTCTCATCTTCGGCTCACCCCACAGATTTTCAGTGAGTGTCTTGGGTCTTTAGGTCAGAGGACTGGAATGACCATGTCTGTAGCTTGGTCCTATGGTCATCAAACTATTTTTGGGTGGATTTAGGTGTACGTTTTGGATCATTGATCTGTGGGATGATCCAGTCATGAAACAATTTTAGCTTTTTAGGCAGAAGCAGAAAGATCCATGAAGTCGTGTTATCCGATCAAGGTTCCCAGGGCCCTTGGAGGTAAAACAACCCCAAAACATTGCAAAGCCTCCATCATACCTAACCCCCCTTAAATGGGGTTGAGGTTCTCTTCTGTATAAGCATCCTTCTTTTTGCACCAAAGCCAGCTTGAGTTTTTGTTGTAAAAAATCTCTATTTTAGTCTCATCTGACTATAGAACATGGTTCCAGTCAAGGTTCCAGTCAAAGCTCCAGTAGCATCTAGTGAACGCTTACATTTGTTTTTAGATGAAAGAAAAGACTTTCCTCTAGCAGTTTGTTGGCATGGAGGTGATGTTTCCTTGTTATTTTGGAGACTTGGTGTCCCCTAATTACTACTATCATCTGCAAATCTTGATTCTTGGAAACATTTTTGCCTCACTAACCATCCACTTTGCTGTGTGTGGGTGCAAAGTACACTTGTGTCCTCTTCCAGGCAGGTTCATTACACTTCTGGTTGTTTTAAACTTCTTAACCATTGCCATAACAGTACTATTTCAAGGATGTGGCTATTTGCTATTACCTGGTTTATGCAGGTCAGCATACTTCTTCCGTGTTTCATTTGTGTATTCTCTGATCTTCCCCTCATGCCGATAAATGACTAAGGGAGTTTTGCTCCTGTGTCACTTTATAATTATACCCCAGTAAAACAGGAAATCGTGGATGACTGGCTCAAGAGTGCCTGAACACTTTGGACTTCAATAAAAGAACATAAATAAATATGATTGGGAACGTTTTCAGTCACTTTGTTCATAATAATTTCTAGGGGTGCCAATAATTGTGACACATGTGGTTGTTTGTTTCCTTTAATCTACTTCAGTTAAAAGGTAGTTATTTTATATTTTCAGAGATTGAGCCACAAACCATGTTAAACATGCTAAAAAAAATCATTTCTTTGGAGTTGTTGTGATAACAGCGCAGGCCAAATCCAAAATCCAAGATCAGTTTAAATCATGTGCGAATAAAGTATTATGTATATCTTGCTGCATTTGTGCTACTTGAATTCTACTGCACCAAGAAACAAAAAATGACAAATGGAAACGTGAGACATCCTGGCACCAGCCACTGGCTTTTCAAGAAACCCGCTAATAAAGGGCATCAGTGACCGCAAATAAACAACAGATTGGTACAATCAGCATTAAAGCAGTTCTGCTGTCTGCCCGCCTGAATTAAGCGATACTGTCTTCCCTTCTGTTTAGAAGAATGACTTTTGGTAAAGTCAACGAGCTGGGCCAGTTTATCAGGGAGGCTGAGCCAGAACCGGACGTCAAGAAATCCAAGGGTAAGAAAACACAACCACCCTGCTGGCTTCTGAGCAAGCTGTTTTAAGGAAGCACATATTTTAAAAATGCATGTATTCATTAGTTTTGTGGGGAAAATGTTTCTTCTATAACCAGCGTACATTTGCTAAGAGGCTCTACCCATGAATCCTGAGTTCTCTCTCTGCCTGTCTTTCTCACACGCATCACATTGTCTGCTGGGTGAATTGGCTCTCAGCTCGTGTTGAAGTGCTCTTCAGGCTTGTGTTTGAGTGACTTGGAGAGTGTGTGTTGCCATGGTGATAAGGAGGCTGTGATTTGGTGTGATTGCGAAGGAGAGGAGATGAAGAATTTTTTTTCTCTCTCTCTCTCTCTCTATATATATATATATATCTATCACTCTCTCTTTCTCTCTGCCTTATTCTTTGTCTTATCTTTTGTGTGCTTAGCTTCAGTTTCCAGACGATAGATATTTTAATAACAGATTTTGAGAATGACTCAAAGCGTGATGGTCAGCCACTGAAGAACAGCATGGCCAGCCAGGCGTTTTCCATCTGTGTGTGGTGCACAGTCTTGAGAGTGCTGGCTTCGATCCCATAGTGAAATTGCATTGGGTTCAGACACCATTGTGAAACTCAAAGCAGTTGGAACTAAGACTGCTCTCCCTGCTTCTCTAACAGGTTCCATGTTTTCTCAAGCAATGAAGAAATGGGTGCAAGGAAACTCAGATGAGGTGTGCATTTGAAATTTGAGTCACTGTTTTTTTTTATCTATATAAAATACTGCATAATTATTGTAGCGCCCTTGCCATGAGAAGCATCATTTCACTCTTTTTGTAGATTATACAACTCTCATATATGTATGCCTATGACCTCTTTATCTAGGCTCAGGAGGAAATGGCCTGGAAGATTGCTAAGATGATCGTCAACGATGTCATGCAGCAAGGACAGCATGAAAGCCCAGTAGCGAAGTCCACCAAGGTAACCATTTAAAATGGTGTAATGTATCGTTTCATCTGATTTGTGAGTGGTTTGACTGAAGGCATTTTTTTTTCCCCCTTCAATGAGAAATGTATGGTTTCAGAATTGTGGTTCAAACCACATAACCTAATAGTCTATGTCAAAATCTAATTTATTTAAAAATAAGATACATAAGCCTTAAGCAAACCCTTTAAAAAGTTCTGGTAATGTAAGCTTATAAAACCTTGAAAGGTTTGCTTTTCAAATTTTCTGTTGGTCTATTTGTGTGATGCAAACAGCAAATAGTGTTTTCAGATGGTTTTCAAACTTAATACATTTTCATCTGACACTAGCTATGTTTTGACCCAAACTATTTTTTTGCAAAGAACATAAGTTTGTCAGCGTAGGCTGTGGAATCACAAATTGTCTGTAATATTTTATTAATGTCAGCTTTTTTTCATTTAACTTTTGTGGAAACTTTTGTATATACCTGAAATGTAGCAAAACCCACAGTGGAATTTTGGGATAGCACATTTATGCATACATTTACAATCATGTGACTGGTTACCCTCATGTGCCTCTTACAACAAACACAAACGGCACACTGGGCTGCAGAAATCACATTTTAATTGAATCATTTACAATCTTTGCGCAGAAAGTTGATGGAGACATAGCTAGTGATTATTGCTAGATCTCTTGGGGTTTTCTTAAGGCTGTGGTGGTATCACTAAATCTCTTTTGTTTGGTCATTTAGCTATGACCCTGTGCTCTGAAGAAGCGAAGCTCCTGCTCTTAGCCTCCCAGCTGCTGCCCTCAACATTAGAGCCAGACGTCACACCACCTAGAGACAAACTGCACACTGCATTTACCCAACGGCGAGTTTGAATGAAGCTAGAACAAGGAATTCCTGCATATCCTTGACTTCCTTCATATCACGAGTGTATGTGTGAGTGAGTGAGCGAATGTGAGAGACTGAAAGGTGTGTATATGCACTCGAGCCAAATTCGTGCTCACATGACCCACACTTCCATTTTCAAGCATTATGAAGGCTTTTTGTTTAACACATGAAGAGGAGCTTGAATAAAAGACGAGCAAAAGAAGCGAATAAACAGCGAGATGAATGAAAGCAGATGCACAAGAACCACAGACTTCCAGAACAAATTCCCAAAGGGAGAGTGAAACAGCCACGATCCATGCCGCTCTAGAACTGCGCGAGGACCACCGCTGTTACCGTGCTGACCAAGAGGAAGCTCACAGGGACTTCGTATGGTCTTATAAAGTCATAATAAGACCAGGTTACTCCAGTCTATCCACCCCCCATAGTTTCCTGTTTTCCTTATCCTCTGTTATCCGTTATCTTGCTCTCTCATTCTCTCTCTCTCTTCATTCGCCCCCTTTTTTTTTTAATGAGACTGGCTATGGGGGGATGTTTTTTTTAATTAGTTTTTTTTTGTTTTTGTTTTCCCTTTTTTATAGCTCAGAGATATAACCATGGTGACTATGTACAGTTTTATTTGCAGGTGTATTCATTCTGGCATGGCACCTTAAAAGGGTAAAAGCAGCCACCTGAGACATGGACTACACCAGTACGGTTTTATCACTGAACTGACCTGAATGGGCTGATACATTGTTACAGTTCAAACTGAAGCAAACGGTCACAAACTGGTTGGTTTTTTGACCATTCTGTTCAACACCCCGCCACTCCTCCCTGGTAGCAAGAACTCCTTCAAGCACTGCATCCAGAATCAGCTCACTCCACATGGACAAGTGCTAGTGCAATGTTATACCCCCCCCCTTTCCTCCAGTCTACAGTGGTGTAGATTTCTGGTTTGCCCCACTCCTCCCAAATATATCAATGTAACTTCTTTTTATGGTGATTGTCTTTTTTTGTTTGTTTACCTTCTTTTATTTTTTGTATAAGATGTCAACTCTGTGTCAAAGCGAATTTCAGTGATGCCTGTTCCATTGGAAAAGTGTACTCTGTGAACATGCTAGCAATGATATTGCTTTGGACCTCATTGAGACGTGGACAAGAACCAGAAAAAATAGATTTTTGGTACTATGTACCACTAATATGTTTTCTGACATGTATGTGTACTTAATCCATAATATATTTAAATTGTGTTTGATTTAAATACATATATTATTGGAAAGTGTCTATGTGCATTTCTTGTTTGTAAGTTTATAAAGCTTCTTTATATTAGTAAGGCTGTTTATCAGGTTCATTATTATGTAAATGGTGTTTATTTGTAGATAGCAGAATGGTATTATAGCTTATCGGTGAATAGTTAAAAATGCAGAAAATAAGTGATGTTTATTATAATTTTTAGAGATTGTGAGACTTCATTGCCTTCGGGCTGTGGAAGGCTGTGAATACATTCGCCAATAGAGGGCAGTAGCGGCCTTTCATTGTCTTTAAATACTTGTTAGACCTTCTGGTACTGCTGTTGGAATCGTATTCAATGTCTAACAATTAACTGGAATTTAACGACTGTAATTAACGAGCCGTATATTGTAGCCCGAGTAACTAACGCACTCTCTTGTTGAACACAGGAGAGCCGTTTTCGTTGACCTACGTCTAGCGCATGATATTTAAACTTACCGAGACTCCAGTCACCGTTTAGCCTATTTATACTGTATGGAATGACAAAACATGAATTGGGGACTAAGTTCAATTCATAAGTTATTATTAGCGTTTTTGCTTCTTCGTCTGCCGTGAAAACATTCTGAGGCGACGCCCACTTTCCAACGGACGCGCGCGAGGCGCTACACTCTAGTGATGATTCAGTTCGATTCAGTTTACCGAACCGATTCTTTAGAGCCCTCCGTTTCGGTGAATCAAACGTTTGGTTGGTTTCGAAAACTATGCATAGTGCATAATCCTTATCGAAAGGATCCGGGGGTGTCCGATCTTATCAAAAGGGCCAGTGTGGCTGCAGGCTTTTCACTCAAAACGAGCTGTATCACACCTGATTCCACTTGTTTAATATCAGTCTTTAAACTGCTTATTAAGTGAGTTCTTGCTTTGCTGGAATGCAAACCTGCAGCCACACCGGCCCTTTGGATAAGATCGGACACCCCCGGATGCTTTAGATAAACCGTGAAAGTAATTATAGATGTTTACAGTCCAGAAATAGTGTAATTGAAACCTTTTGAAATGTGATGTTTTATGAGATTACATTTTGAAAGATTATCGTTCTAATTTAATTAGAACAAAACAGCCAAGTGTAGTTGGACTTGAGAATCGGTTCGACTGACTCGTTCAAAGGAACCGGCTCATATGATCGATTCGCTCACGAATCGGACAGCGCTAGTACGCACGAGAAGTTGACAGAAGCTTCAGATGCCGCTCGCGCGCGTAACGGCTGTGCTGGTTCTGACAGAGCAGGCCGAGCGGTGAAATTCAGACTTTACAACCGCCGGTTTAAAAGCTGTATTTTGCGAAACAAGAGCCGAGGTGGATTTATTTGGGTCCCGTTTGTTCTCCCGCCTCGATTGTGTTTTGGGGTGTTGACTTGTCTTTGTCCAGCACTTGACTCCAGTTTTGTTTTCCAGTTTCGTCCGTTGGAGGAGCCGCTCTGCCGAATAAGCGCTCATGTTGGATTTACTCCCCTAGTATTTGGTCAAAGTTAACCATTTTAAGTCCTCAGCTGCCAAACCGATGCCCGGGTCGTGCTGTTTACCTAATCTTCACACTCTCTTAACGGATTTAACGCCGTAGCTGGGCTCCATCTCTAAATCTCAGCTGGCTACATCTCCTCAGATGTGACATTTCCGTGTGAGGTGCGGGGCGGTTTTTGAACGTTCACTCCCGCGCAGTGAATGCGCTCCCAATGCGTTCAGTGCTGCTGGCTCGAAAGAGGAAAGAAGCCGGGGTTGGGATCGCTCTGTCTCCGAGCTCGCTGAGGATCATGTTCAGCTGCGTGGGGTGTTTCTGGGTGCTCCTGTCCTCCGCCCTGGTGGCCGTGTGCAGTTTCAGTTTTATTTCTCCCGCCTGGATAGTGAAGGAGCACGCCAGGAGCGAGGACTCGGTCAGCTTCGGCCTGCTGTGGCACTGCTCCGAGTCTCTGGACCACATGTACCGCTGCTACACGTTTGGTGGACTGGGCAAGTTCGCCGAGATACCGTCGAGCTCTTGGCAGGTAGGAGTGTTTCTGTTTTGACATACAGACATGTTTCAGTTTAATCACAGCGACAGTTTGGATAACAGTGATGTGAAACGTGCCGAACTTAACTGCAGTGTGAGTTTCAAAGGCGTTGTTTTTTCTCCACCCGTTTTCCAACAAGCCCCCAAACTTAACAGCATAGTCAGTTTCAAAAGCGTTATTTTTCCTATTTTGTCAATAAGCCCCGCCCTCCCAGGTTTCTAATAGAGGTGCAACGAACAATTACTTCTATAATCGGTGAATCGACGAATCTAACGATTATGTTCATGTCGGACTGAGAAATAAACTTATATAATGGCACAAGAACTGATCTTGAAATCAGTCATCCCACATTTAAATTGCTTTTGTTTGCATTACGGTTACATTTGTTTTTCAGTTGAAATTGTTGCCAAATCAAAAACATGAATGAATACAAGAAATTCCAGAATTAAAAAGGAAAGGTTTTAATAATTTTATAAAGTCTCCAAACAGTTTATAAAATAAATATAAAAACTAATTCACTGTCCTAAAAGTATCCTAATACAGATGGGTGGGCAGTGTTAATCTGAGGCCATTTTATTATTGATTTGCTACCTCAGGATGGCCTTTTTTACTAATTTTACTATATTGTACTTAACAAAGTTTTTTGTTTAGTAGGTGTCCCTCTGATTGGAGGACTGCGCGTGAATATGAACTACTGACCAGTCCTGTGCAGGAGGGTGCGGCTTCCCAGAATACAAGTTAAACATTGCTTAAAAATGTTGCTTTGCGTCGACCCCCCTCTACTTATTATGGTCAGCTGCTCTGTAAATGACAGGAGCTCATTATAACAGCAGTGCAACCACACTGTTTAGTCCCATGTGTGACCTTAGCAACGTGGACATCTTTGGATCATGAGAGGCATGATGAACTCCTCAGACATACTGAAGAAAGTATTCAGAACAAGGAAGAGATGGCTGCAGTCAAATAATATCATCGCTGGCTGATTAAAGGAAAGCAAAATGTGATTCATCTTACTGCACAATGTCCGTTAAACAGGATGGTGTCACACAGGATTACACAGCATTCTTAATGGAGCTTCTCCATTGAAAGTAAAATAAAAGTCCAAGACTAAGCTTAATTCCTGTCCAGGAAACTGACCCGATGCCCAAAAGTATCTAGACACCCCTTCTAATTAGTCAATTCAGCTACTTAAAAGTGCACGTATTGCTGCTACAGGCATTTATTTGCACATACACTGTTTGTATATCTCCATAGAAATAGTACTGCCAGTAGAATGGGACGCTATGGAGTTCACCAATGCCAAGCATCAGCTGGTGGGGGTATAAAGCAATGGCCTGTGGAGCGGTGGAATTACGTTCTCTGGTAGGGGTGTAACAATGCATTGTCATATCATGATATCGCAATGCAAAACTGTGACTGTGTGCATCATGGAGGTGCAACTGCATTGTTCAAACACCACCGTTTGCAAACGATCAGCACCAGCATCAACATTTGCAAACGATTAGCACCAACACCAGCTCACTCCATCACAGCTCTAGTGTCATTAGTAAGCTGAGTCAGAGTCACATCAGAGTCACCAATTTTCTTCATTTGAATTTTGTTCAGAATATTGTGAGAATACCGAATCATGGACTCAGTATCGTGAATCTAATTCATGAATCGCGGGCTGAGTGTACAGCTCTACTCTCTGGAGTTGGAGTGGTCTTTGTGATCCAACTAATTCAGCATCAGCACCTGACTAATGCTTCTGTGAGTCTAAATGCAATCAAATGTTACAGCAATGTTTTATCTAGTATAAAGATTTTCCAGAAGAGTAGAGGCTGTTACTGCAGCAAAGGGAGGGACAGACTCTCTATTAGTACTGTGAATTCTGAGGAATCATTTGTTTTGGACATATGGAGTAGATCTTTTAGTGTTTTTAGAAGAGTCTGGAAGTTGTTTTGAAATACAGAATGGCACCTAAGACGATGGTCAGTTCATTTTGACAAATTTATCTTTGGAAGGCATGTTGTTTGCCCAGTACAAGTAGTCGTAATTTCACATTTAAAACGAGTAGCATGACTTTAGAACAGCAAAGTGCTGACCCCAGAACTTGATTTGCCATAAAGCAGAAAGAATGTTAGAATGGCCATATATTTGTCACTTCTCAAACTCATAGGCAGCTGTAGACACAGAAGTCACAGCAGTAGCCTGGAGGAACATGTTTTGATGTTGATTGTTTTGTTTACACTCTGGAAAGAGAGTCCTCTTCTTGGAATGCCATGAGGTATGCAAGCTTCTGTGCCAGTTTAAATTCCTGCATGCTTGTCTTTTGGGTGTTCACAAAATGATCTTGCCCTGTGCTTCCTTCTACTTTTGACCAAAATTCAGATCAGCTGTATGTAATATTGACTCCACAGAATTAGGTTTTTGATACACCCACCAAATTCATCCACAACACAGTTAAAAGCTGTTTTCTTGCTGTGTATTGTGAGCTATGGGAGTCAGTAGTGTGCACACTTTCCACAGCTAATTGAAATACCGTAGATCCTCTGAATGTTACACACAGGTGTGTTAGATTAGGCTTATAATTCCACTTTTTCAGGAGAATAATTGTTTTCTGCAGTAATGTGTTAGAATAATGCCTGAATATTTCTGCTTTGGTAGACTTGAGCAGGATCCAAACTAATCTTTTTCAGCTCAGCTCGGTCCCACTGTTGGTTTAGCCTGAATAAAGCTCTGTAATTCAGAAATCCAGCTTGTTAGCACACTCGTTGTTTATAAATATCAGGGTCAAGAACTTTACTCTATGCTCTTAGGACATGTTAAAGTAATTGAGTTTCAGAATAAATGTTTATATACAAATAAAGCTGATGGAAATGAGATTTAAAGGAATAGGCCAGCGTTTTTCAACGCAGTCTCTGCCTGCAGAATCTGTAAGATATGGTCTGTTACCATCTGCAATAAGACATGTTTTCTTGTAAGAAAGAACAGAGGAAAACATTGACTCATAACATACTTACAGTAGAAGCCAATGGACAGTTGCTGAATTCTGTCAGTGTAAATGTTTATGCTGCATGCATATTTTTGTGAAACACTTTCATGAACTCTTCAGGGGTTTTTACGTATGTGTAGCAGAAAACCTTAGGGAAAGCAAAAGAAACCAAAACTCCTATTTTACTATGTTGCTCCAGTGTTTAGAAGTTAGATCAAACCTAATAAGAAGAGCTTTGATAGGACACTTCTCGTGTCTGTCCCTTCCCAAATCATGTATTTCAAATGTTTACTCATGAAACTTAGCAACTGATTTTATTATAAGACAGGTTTTCAATTTTCTTCTAAGCAGTGGAGATCCCCCAGACTCTTCTAGAAGGTTTAATGATTTCTGAGAACTAAAATTGCATGTGTTTTTGTTTAATATGAACATAATGCTTATTGTATTTAAAGCAGGAATGCATCAACACCATTTTTTTCAGACCGAGTACAAGCACAAGTACATCATTTTTTTAGTACTTACCGATACCAAATTCGGTATTACACTGAGTAATCTACTTAGAATGAAGCAGTTGTTAGTGAAAATGAGTGCAGTGTACTTTAAAAATTAAATCATTAAATTCTGGATGTTTTTAAATGATGTGCATTAGCTAGATATGCTACATTAGCTACCTCCTCTCTTCTGTATAGTTGACCTGTGTGTATCAACCTGTATTGAGGAAGCGGTTGTATTCGTGTTTGTGTTTGTGTTTGTGTTTGTGTTTGTGTTTGTGTTTGTGTTTGTGTTTGTGTTGTGTGTGTGTGTGTGTGTGTGTGTGTGTGTTTGAAACAGGCTAAAATCACACAGTATATTCCTGGCGAGAATCTGCCAAAGTGGAATGTTTGACGTGATCGATGGCTTTGTGTCCAACTGTCACAGAGTCATTAACACTTCTCTGTGTGAGCAGAGCCTCCTTCACTGTGTTTGTTCATTAGTGCAGCAGGGTATCTGATGTTGGTACTGGTGAATTTTATGAGTACGAGTAAATGAGCATGCTATCGGCATCAAAAAACTTCTTCTCTACTTCATCTGTTTTTTAATCACGCAGATCAGGCTAAATGACTGAGCCCTTTTATGAATGGAATAAGCAAACACACACACACAATCCAACACAAATCTTTTAGGAATTGAGCCGTCCTTCAGCTTTTTTTCCAGTGTCCTTGCCTATAGCCCAAGTTCCTTTACATAGCTGTCCAGCTCTTAAATAAGCTCTTTTCATTTCAGACTCCGGCACAGAGAGCAGCCTCGTTCCAGCCCCCTTTGTGCCATAAAAGCACTCTCTCCACTCGGAAACACCAGCAACCACGGGAGTTATGATTTATGTATGAAGGCAAAAAAAAAGAAAAGAAATTAGCATTTGAAAGAAGATATTAATAAATCGCAACGCCATTCTTTTTGATTCAGCGGGATTGTGAAGGCTAGAAGAAAAGTGATGCTTGATGCTTTACTCCTCCTCAACTCTAAAGAATGGAAGAGTTGGATCAAGGAAAACACTGTGATGTGCATAAATCCACATGCATTGCTGAGTGGGCATAACGGTTAGCTCTGAGATGCTAGCGCATTACTTATTAATGGGCATTGTTAGCATAGTGGAATGGAGTAATGCGTGCAATATTTTCATTCTGTTCGATGCATTTATAACAAAAGTGGTTTGTGGTTATCTAAAAGTGTTTTTCCTTATAAGGTGGCATTATTTGTTTATAACAAGTGTATGTATAGAAAAGAGCTTTAACGATAGATGTATACTGTGCTTGTGACAAAAAATGTGTTTGGTTTCTGCCACTTCTTGCAGTATTCCAGTGTTGCTATTTTTATCATTGGTTGTCTCTTTAGGTAGATTTTGCACTCAAGCTATGATGACCAGTGTTTGGTATATTACTCAAGAAACCTATTTCAAATGTAATCTGTAATGTAATCCTTCAGATTATTTGAAATGTGTAATATAATCGGACTGCTTTTGGACTGTTTATAACTGCGTTATTTGGGTCCATAATTAGTTGGAACAACATGATTAATTTCAGGTTTCAGGATCATCGAATCATACACTCTCAGAAAAAAAGTACTAAAAAAAAGAGGGGTGGTATCCCTCTTGTCACTGAGGTGGTACCCTGAAGGCTACGTCATCAGTACCTTCAGTTAGGAGACAAAACTGTACAATATTTAATTGCAGTTAAACCTTTTTTATTGTATAGACTCCACATACCCTGTCTGGTCTCCAGGCTTTTTATTTTATTGTTCTGTTTTAAAACATTAGATTATGAACAGATACACGTATGTACTTTTCTAGCAATAAAAAGTTATTGAGGGTACACAGTTAGACCTTCAAAGGTACATTTACATTGTATGTTAATAAATGAAAAAAATACAGTACCATTTTTTTCCTGACCATGTATGAAGATGGGGTGTCACAATACGCACATTAATTGTTTTTTCCATATGGGGGTTGCAAGACGATACATGCTGTAAATCAAACACAGTTAATTTCATGCTATGAAATGAGTGATAAGAGGAATGGTTTCTGTTGTTCTGTTTAACACAGTCCATGATATTCCTACAAGTGATAACCATAAATATAAAAATACACTGCACAGCTTTTGGAACTGGAAAAAAAACAGCCTACCATGGATAGTTCATTATTCCAAGCTGTTTGAAATGGCTAGCAGAAAGAACAAGCAAGATCATCCTTGCATTCCTCTCCCGTTTGGGAACACTTTGGTTTCCCAGTCGAGTACAACAGTGAGGAGCAAAGAGTGGTAGATGGAGCGTCAAATACCTGTGCTAATACCCTAACTATGCTAACTCATTTGTGAAGACATTACCCAAATGTATTGGTTACCAGAGCAAGAAGCTTCTTATGTGCCAGCTTCTTTTTAGATTTTCCGTTTCACCTTAAATGAGGCAGCTGTTACATTCTCCATTTAACATGGAACAGAAAATTAGAATAAGAACTAGGCAAATAGCAAGCCAACTTCAGCCTCGTGGTCACTACTTGTCCCCACATGATTCAAGCAGCTGCTGAAGTGCCAATTCTGAAAGGGTGAAGCAAATAACTCTAGTGGGATGTTTATAGCTTTCAGTTTGCACCACTACTCAGTTGTAGAGAGTCCTGGATTCTGCAGTTTGCTAGGAGTGACATAAAAGAAAATCTCCTCTTGCACCTAATTCAGCCACAGGGTAAGATCCACTTGATCTGATTGTAAAATGAACTTGTAATGCCCAGGTCATTTAATTTTGAGCCTTAGTCTGCAATTTTTTTTGGTTTACTTTTATTTTTATGAGTCATAATAACACATATTTGCCAAACACACATGTGCAACATGTAAATCTTGAGCTTTTTATGTTATTTTTACATATAAAATTTTTTTTTTGAAGTAAATAATGGGGAAGATTTGTTAACATTTCCTTTCTAATTTTGTACCAATAATGTATTGTGATACAGAAACTGCAGTATGTATCGTATTGTGTATCATTACACCCCAAGAACATGCAGCTTCTGCTTCCTTCTTTCTCCCAAAACCACATGTAAAAATTTTTCATAGTGACACAGCTATTATGGACACACTCAGTAGATTAAGAATGAACAGACTGATCTATTGATGTTGCCTAATCAAAATTTTAGTGCTATAGAAAGTAACTATAATCTAATTATTGCTGATTTTCAAAGCCATCTTACTTGATTTTGGAGGGGGGGGTATTATTTATTTGTCCACACTATGAACATAATAGGTTTGAGATGATAATCCCAAAACCACTGACAGACTGTCCAGTCTTTAGCATGTCAAATAAATTGACAGTTAAGAATTACTACATAACATTGGCATAACCGTGCCATGAACTGTCTTGGCAGATGTTGTATGCTGCCATGAGTTGTCATGACAGGTTATGTCCACTAATCTAGCTGTGTCATGTTACTGTTACTGGTGATTGTAGTGACAGATGCCATGCATGGTGATGTCAGTGTTATGTAGCAGGGTTCAGGTAAAATGTTGCAAAAAGATGTTATGTTTAATGTACCTTTTTGCCAAGCAGATCTAAACAAGAACTGTTAAGGTCTAATGCAGTGCCATTGAACAAGTACACCAATAATGGTATTTCTTTTTAGCAACAAAACTTAACTTCATATGTTTCTTAATCACAAATCTTTTGTTCATTGGGTTTGACCACCTTGACCACTTCTCAAGACTTTGCACCTGTGCTGCTGGCTCTACTGCATCAGTATCAGCTCTGTATCAGCAGTACTGTGGCCAGCATCTTTTCTTTGTGTGCAGTGGTACACTTTACCTTCCAGCTACGCCACCAGAGGCATCGTCCAAGCCCTACTTTTTTGCCTTTGGGAAGACAAGAGAAAAATAAAATAAATAAATGTAAATTGCTGACGGAGGCTTTTCTTTTGAACAGATGTTGCTTCTCTGGTCCGTGTGGTGCCCCACCACCTCCACTTGTCAGTGGCCATTAATAAAGGTGAGGGGACCATTAAATTTTCATCAGGTTCGCGTCACGCACCTCTGCCACGACTCATTGGTGTGCGGATTATTCCAGCAATGTTCCTGCCTCCTAATATCACAAGCACCCAGGCACACGCACAAACAGACTCTTTGTGTAGTATCATCACATCCATGAATATGGCGGGCGATCTGGCCATGTTTTCACATGGAAAGACTCAGGTGGCTTGTGTGCACTGAAAATAGTTTAACAGACTCTCTGCCAGAGGCATTAGACAGGCAGGTGGAGGGCAGGTGTGGACAAAAGCAAGCGATCAAATAGTTGGTCTGTTTGGCTTTGGCCAGTAGTTTTCTGCGGGCCAAATACATCGTCCTCCACAAGACTGGTCACCATTTTAAAAATCTTAAGGAAATCTTAACTAAACAAATCAGTTACCTGCACTAAACACTTGTGTTGCTCTTGTGAGAGCCCTCTGTGCCTTGGCTAGTTGCACTGTCATTGGTTCTTTGAGCCTGTTTACGCTTAGCCTCTTCATGTATATTGAGGGGCTTGGATAGGTAAAGTGTAAATGGCGGCTAAATGTTTGTATCACATGAAAACGAGCGCTGTGATTTTGAGCACTTTTGCGTAGCTGAAACTCATTATGTTATGACTTATTATCTAATGTGCATGCCCTCACGACAAAAACATTAGACATTCTGTAAAAGACTGACATTAACTGTGTGATGCTTTGCATTCTTGAAATCTGTTAGGATTAAAAAAAATCATGTAGTAAAAGCCCAGCTTTAGGATTAGGACTAACTAGTCTCCACTAATGCCCATTCACTGTTATCTATATTAGCATTTTTGAGGAAAGTATTGCTTTAAAGCTACTGTTCCAAGAGGCATGCAGACCCTCCACAGACCCTGGCAGGCTGTAGTCCAAAGCGACAAGCATTTCTGAACCTCTACTACTTCCACTGCTGTGAAGGATTTGGGGCAGGCGTTTATAAAATGAGGAGAGCAGCTGCTACTGGACAAGTGTCAGGTGGTGACTAGCAGTGTGCCGTGCTATAGATGGCCGTTGTTTTTTCATATTTTCCCATAGTAATATGCTCCTAAGAGAATTTAGTCCTGTAGGCTTCATAGCAGGTTCCAAGTTTATCACAAAGAAGGCATAATAATCACATTTGTACTTTTTGTCAGTGACCTGGTTGCCTGCCGGGCATGGCTGTGTTATTGTCAACGAGCTATGTGAGTGTGAAGAGTCAGGAAGAGCATGAGGAAGAGGAGAAACTGCCCGCCAAATAAAAGTACTGCTTGAGTTGTTAACAGCTTATGTGATTACAGGAAGCCGCAGCACAACAGTGAGGGAGCAAGCACTGAACACTCGGCCAAGATTAGCCCAGCCCCAGAGCATGCTGGGTAACACTTGGCCGCTCTTGACACATCGAGCTGGCAGCTAACGTGTGTGTATATACTGTCTGTGTGTGAATGTGTGTTATGGTTCTCATGTGAATGAGATTTGGCCAGACACCAGATTGATTGTAATTGGACAATGTGTCTGCATAAGTCCGTGTCTATTGTTCATCTCTTCGCGAAAATGGCAGATTCACAATACTCCTGCTTTCGGCAGAGTGCGTTGTGGAAATTAGTTTTGTCTGAGTGGAAATCCTCCAAGTGCAGACAATATGGCGCCACATATTCAGAAGAAATGATTGCATTATGAGTGTTATATTTTTATGTTGATGTGGGACCATCACAAGAAGGCCGCTGACAGCCAAGAGCTTTGAGGGCGCATGTAATGGAAAGTTGTATTTATGCTAATTAAAGTTGTCCAAAATGTGCCATTCATGCCTCACTCAATATGATTCGTATATGGCGTCGTATATGGTATGTATATAACAAACTAACACAAACTCGCTGTTTTAAAATAATTATTTAGATGTTTCAGAAAGAAAACAACTAAAAGTTACTTATATTTAGCTTTTTATTATCTCTGCTAATGCCTTGGGGTTCAATAGATCATAACATTCTCCTTGTAAATTACTGAGTACTTGATTGATTTTTTTAAATACTTTTTTTTTTTTTACTGTTGGACTGCAGTTTGAAGTAACTCAGTAGGATAGTCCACATATGACTAAACTCATAAAAAATTTGATGCTTGCCTGTAGAGCAGGACAGCCAAACATGAGCTATGCTGAACCCTAAGGAACCCTAAGGAAAACATATGATTAGCTTAGGGAAAAAAACATAATACTTAATTTATTGATTCATTTCTTTAGACACTGTTTGCATTTTGAATGGTAACTACTCAGAATCTAAATAAAAATTACTGTTAATTTATCAGTCATCTATGTAAATAACGAACCAACAAGGCTTAACATGTACTTTTACTAAACAAATGCTAAAGCTAATTCTACAGCTAAGAGTTTAATAGTAGAGGAGGTTGAAAATGTAATCTAAAAAGGATTTACATAAACCCACACAAATATTATAAATGGAGGGGAAAATGTAGAATGTGGGCCTTTTAATTTCATGATTAGTGGCAAAAAGCGTGTGTGAGAGAGAGAGAGAGAGAGAAAAGAAATCATATGAAGTGACTGCCCATCTAGCAGACTAATAGGGTATTCTAGACTCTCTCTTTCTCTCCCTCCTTTTTTCCTTCTCTTTCTCTGAACTCTTCCTTCTTTTGGGATGCTTGCATGCATTTGGTATCTCAAGGAGGCAGCTGTCACTTCCTCCATCTGAACCTCTTAAGGGCTCTTTACTTATGGAACCAGACCATCAGAGCTGGGGGTTTTATCATGACAGTCACACTGCTTCTCTCTCCCTCTCTCAAGACTGAATGCAGAACGAAGTGGTGTGTCTCCCCAAAGATGGAGCCCTCATATTAAAACAGCACAAGGAAGCTGCATATTGGCTGTCAGGCTAGGGAAGTGCATGCCCCATGTACATATACGCAAAGTTGGCTGTAGAATAAAGTTGTGGTCACACTGGACCTTCCTCTTGGTATGTTCCTTGCTGGGGTGGAGCAAAATGTCTGTTGTGATTTTGGAGGGAATGTAGTGGCTCTATGAACATTTTTTTTCCTTAGAAAGAAGAGACTACCCACCCTTGTGTTATCTATTGGCTCACGCTTCCAAAGTTACCTAGATAAACTAAAATAACCACTTTTGGGAGTGGATTCCTTTTTCGCAGTCTCATGTCCTTGGCATTCGCATTCCCAAGTGAATGGGCTTTTTCACCAAGCAGGTTTTACTCACGTTCAGCCTGATCACGGCTGAAGATTGGAGATCGAAGCCACTCGCCGCAGAGAACTGTTTTACTCACGGTAGATTTACAGCCTCTGAGGCAGAGATCTGCAGACTTGCTCTCTCTAAACCGTTTCATTCCCATCAGTAATGGCTGCTGAATAGGATGAATGTGCCTGATAGGCTAATGGAAAAGCTCCACTGTTAACATGTGATGGAGGTCAGGTGGGTGAGGAAAGTGTTATGAGGGAAGCGTGCGTAACGTGGTACAGTTATTTGCCCTCGGGAGGAGGATCACTCAGAGCGGACCATATAAAGAGAGAAAGAGAGTGTGAAAGGATGAGAGTAACAAGGAAAAGAGTGGATTTTTCACTCCTTTGGTCTGACTGACCCGATTCTTTTTGTCAGATCTTTCTTGTATGAAGACCATCATGAAGCAGTGGTTCTCTCTCACCCACACACAGACACGCACACATACAGTGTCGACAAGGCAGGGTGATGACGGAGTTGGCAGAGTGATGTGAGTGGTTGTGGCGGATCATGTCAACAGTACTGTGGCAATTAGCATGGGTGGTCTACTGGACCCGAAAAAACAAGAACCTAAGGACAGAATTAGGGTTGTAGCAAATACTTGAGTAAACTCAATTACACAAGTAAAAAAATCGATCCATTAAAATTTACATTTTAGAGGAATCAGCAGTGATCAGTGGTCAGTTTGCATGATGATAATTGTAGATGCTGTAACGGTTCAACTGCTAAAAATTGAAGGTTCTACTTTTGACCATTTTCGCCTAAAATTAGAGTGGCTGATGTTTTGGTGTGAAAAAAAAAGATTAAGTAGGCCTACAGTGAAGTTTCAAATAACGTTAATGGTAATAAAAATGAATAATGGTTATTAAAAATTTATTTGAAACTTTTTAGGCGTTTGAGTAGCAGCAGAGTAAAAATGTTGGCCATGTGGAACTATTGCACAGTTTCTACAAGACATTAGGGATGTTAGATAAACAATTTATAATCTCTGTTCATGTCACGTATCGAGAAGGTACAACATCCAAAAACGTCTCGACTAAAGGTACCACTTAAATACATGACATCCTGCTTGATGCTTGATATGGAGAATACAGCAAAACAACAGAAGCAGTAAGGAAAGTCCCTACAAGCATGCTGATGCCTTTTGTAAGCACAGTTTTTGAAATGAAAAAATAATGAAATTCATGGCTTTGGATGACCAGACGTTCTAGCGTTTTCGGCCCTAAATTTTGATTTTGGTTTGGGTGAAGAATTTTCATTTAGATGCGTCACTAAGGATAGTGCATATTTGTGCATATTTCTCCTACTGCTCTCTCTTACAGTAAGAAACAGAGCCTGATGGACACACCCATTTATATCCATTTTTGTTTTTGCTGCATGTCGTTTTTATATATTTTTTAATGAAGGTTTTTTTTTTAAGGTTTCCTAGTTTATCGTTTTCCAATTGAGTATTCTGGAATCTTTGAAAGGCTCTGCACGGTTTGTTTTTGTTCAGTTAAGTCATTTTTTGGCCTTTTTAAAACTAATTATTAGATTTATCATTAAAACAATCTGTAGATTACTGTATTACTAATACAATTGAAAGTGACAGACCTAGACGGAATGAAGTGAGAGGAGTTCAGCAGATGGGCGAGCCCAAAACTTCAATTGTAAAACCCACAGCAGATAGGGAATGCTTAAGCAAGAAAGAAAGAACCCAATAATGAAAGAGCTTTTTGACAGCTTGCCTTGTGGGAAATCAGGCCACAATGGCCTCTGCTAAAGCACTTTGAGCACTTTTCAGTACATTTTGATGGGGATTACTCTGAGTAATATGATAAATTCTTGTGGTTAAGCTAGTAATACGTAGTCTACATAAGAATGGCTTTGAAACAGGTGGCTTAGGTGTCAGTGTGTTATATATGCAGCCCCTTATATAGGTAGGTTAACCTCTTAAACCTTAAGGATCTGTATATGTACCCACACTTCATTTCTTTACTCTTATAACTAACATACCCTGTCCAAAAGTGGCCACTCACTTATCCAACATTTGTTCTGTAATCAAGCGGGAGTTTGTCCCCCTCTGCTATAGCATCAGCCTCTACTCTTCTGGGAAGGCTTTACACTAAATGTTGAAACATTGCTGTGAGGATTTGGTTGTATTCAACCACAAGAGTGAAGTCAGGTACTGATGTTGGATTTGTTTTATTCACCCAATTTCATCCCAAAGGTAGTTAATACTGCTTCATCATTCTAGAGTGGTTCCCAAACTGGTCCTCAGGGCCTTTCTGCATTTTTTTTGTTTATTCCCTGACTTGAGTTGGAGCAAAACTGTGGACCATCTGGGGGACCCTGAGGATCAGGTTGGGAAGCACTTCTCTAGAGAATGCAGTTCACACTGCTTCACAGCCCAATGCTGGCATTGGGCATGGTGACCTTGGGCTCATGTGCGGCTGCTCAAGAGTGTCCTGCAGTATTATCAGTGTTTTTTTTTAGTTAGTTCAACTTGAAATAGCTGAGTTTACTAATTAGAAGGGTATCTGTATATGTTTTGATGTATAATGAATTAGTTTAATAATTTGTAATTGCATAATTAGTTACTAAAAAAAGAAGGCCATGGTTCAAATGAACCCAAGGGAATACAAGAAAGAGGTGAATATACATAGGGTACCACAAAATGTTTTCATGGCCTCTTGACATGCAGGTGATGCAGAGGTCAGTGGACAGAATAATGAAGGCCTAATATCTGTGTTTTATTGTTTTGTGATATAAACTTACATAGAGGTTGAAGAGGGATAACACCACTGATAACAGAGACATGCCTAATGCAGAGAATTTACAATGTGCAACACAACATATATATACGGTATACTTGTGTGTTAAAAAAAGAAAAGCTGTATGCAAATGCACTTAGAAAGAGATACAGAAAAAAAACTTGTGATCAAAGCCGTCCAAAGCCTCCAAAAAATACAGTATACTGTTATTTCATAGCTGACATTTCATAGAATTATCATAGTAACTTTGGTCTGTTCCTGTAAGACAGTTGGTGCAAATATCACAGTAGCTTGTGTAATGCTTTCTAAACAGTATTTCAAAAGGCTCAGCCTCCAGCAAAGATGACAAGTTGAGGCTTACCCACTTCTAAGTTTAGCTTGCCATGGTGACAACGATAGCAGACACTGGGAACAAAAGCTTCATTACCTGTTTAATCTGAGGTGTAACACCTTTTACTATCCATTATAAGTAGAGCTTTGAAATTGAAAAAGAAATACTTCTATTAATTCCATCATAGTGTTGTCTGTCTGGTCCTTTGGGGCACATGGGGTAACCAAGGATTTGCTTGCTTGATTTTGCACCAACTCTTGCAGACAATCCAATCTGAAAGCAATTTAGCCTGTGTGATAGAGAGAAGCTGCCACATTCGTCACCCGGATAAATTCATTGGCCCTGGGATTTTAGAGACGGTGGTTCTTCTCAGTCCCAAGCGTTTTTTATACACTACACTACAGATTTTACCTGCTCAAAGTACCTGATCCAGCTAACGAAGGACTTGACAGTGACCCACTGAGTGTAGTCTGGTGAATGATGGTGATGATTTTGATTATTATGAAGGATAATGATTGCTTCTTTTATAAGTGATTTGTAATGGACCAGCATGCAAACTAACATTTATGTAAAGAGTATTTTCAGTGTGATGTTTCAAAACAGTCCAAACCCCACCCACTCCAAACAGAAACGGATACCTAGAGCTGAGCAATATGATATTTTATCCTGATCAATTTTGAGATTTTGACAAACTATGTTTTTCTGAGCATATTGTGGATATTATCCATACTTAAAGAACACTGACTTACTGTGTGTTTTGTTAGCATAATAGTCCTGTTTAATTGGATTAAGTGCAGTGAAGTATGTGAAAAGTTGAATAAAAATCACTGTGCCCAGAGTTCTGAATGGCTGTTTTTAAATGTGGTGCTGCATCGTGTCTGTGTGTCAGAATATTTTTAAAATGTCCCAAGAGAAACAATTGTCTTAATCTTAAGCAATCTCCAATTCGGGGTAGTCGATATGGCAAAAATATTGTAAGTACTGTAAGTACAGGCGATATGCACTATATTTTCACAAAAGCATTTTGTCTATCATGATAATAATAAGCATTGATAATGAATATAACATTGCCCACCCCTATCTCAAATAGACTTTCTTATGTGGTTTCTGACACTGTATAGCATGCCATTATGTATTTAAAGGCTGAAGTTTATCTTTACTTTAGGGCAAGGCCAGGGGAGGAGTATGCTGGTCTTATACTCTGTGTTTCTTCTGCTACACACACAACATTTCCTTTGAACAAAATAACTTTTTCTAAAGTCTTTGCAATTTCATCTTTATTTCTTACTGTTATTTTTACGTTACACTGAGATAAGCGAGGTGTCTAGCTAGTGATAAAAAGGTGAAAGTTTTGTATGTTAAATGTGACATCATGATAGTCAATATGCTACAAATTAAGGCATGCCAAGTAAGTTAATTTCAGCATTTTCACTGCACACCTGATTGAATATGTCCTCATCTTCCTTAAATAGCTTTTTTATTCTTGTCTTCTTGGTACCACTTTGGATTTTTGCTGCTCTTGCCACTGCTGTCCATCTTCAAATGATTCGTTTATGAAAATTGGTACATGGTAATGCAAAAAAGTTATGCATTCTACAGCACTGCCTGTTGTTGGCCAGTACCAGATTCACACCTTTGTGCTGAATTTGATACACTAATCTCTCGAGGCTGACGAGGCTTCTTATTTGAATTTCTGTTCCACCTTAAACGGTGCTGAAGTTACATCATTTAAGGTGTAATGGGAAATGAGAATACGAAGCTAACTTCAGTTTCAGTTAATCTCTATCCACTGTACAAGACTCAATTATAATCAGCAAACCGGGGCTGTAGCACTTGAGGTGAGGGTCGCTGGCTTAACCCCTAAATTACGCCAGATACATCCTTAGATGTAACATTTACAGTTTGTCTGAGCTTTCTTGTGTTTATATACGCAAGTTTATAAATTAGCTCAACCTAGCCAGCCCAAAAATGCAACTGGCCCACCGGGAATTCTCCCAATGTTCCCGATGTTTGCACCAATTTAAGAACAGAATGTGATGACATGAAAATCTTTCTTTTGCATAAAAAATATAGTTAGGATATAGATAGGCTAGGCATAGCAAGGATTTGAAAAACTACACATGTCCAGAATGTTTTTAAAATAATAACAAATAATGCATTTTTTATTACTTGTCTGCTTGCCTGTGGAGTGCACTTGCACAATTACAGCAGGTCGCATCAACACCCACTGCCTTCCCTGAGTATCTGCTTCTCATTGATTTTCCTCTCTGCCATTGTGACATTCAAGACCCTGTTAGCAACGCAGCCTGCCAGCTCTCGGAAAGGAAAAAAAAAGATTTTTAACTTATGAAAAATAAATAGAGAGAAGCAAAGAACCACTGAGGGTGGGAAGAAAAGTAAGGAGAGAAATGGAGAGCATAGTCTGCGTAAGAAAGGAGGTGTAGGTTAAAAGTGAAAAGATGCTGGTGAAAAGTGAGAGTGTGGCCCAAGCGGAGTGGCAGATGGAGAGAAGGAAAGATTGAAGGATAGAATGAGCAGAGAATGCTCTCAGTGGAGGAGAGAATGCTGAGTTGCTGCTTTGGCTGTAGCCGCTGTCCATTCGTTAAGCGGCTTGTCAGCTCCTCTAGCGCCACAGGAGACACAGCGGGTAGTTTATGTATTGATTGAGCCGCACGCCCAGAGCCATTTTTTTAGTGTAACTGATTGTTCGCTTGCCTTGATGTATGGAACCCCGCCACTGCCATAAGCTACTTTCCAAACAAGTCACACACAAAAACACACGTGCACACACATACTTGCATACTAGATGTGTAAAAATGATAATATTAATTATAATTTTATCTGTCACTATTAATTATACCAGTAATAGAGGTTTATTTGGCCGGACAATAAAGATGGACTGAACATAACAACAACAAACTGTGCATATTCAATTTCCAAAATACTTTATTGTAAAAGCATAAGACATAATCTAATCATTTTATCAAGAACACGTGACATCATGTATATAGCACTGTTTAATGCATAAACTCTATGCATATGTATGGGATTTGTTATGTGGGCTTAAAGCAAGTGTAATGCTAATAATTTAAATAATTTAGAACATTGGAGGATCTCGTTAGTCAAAGTGCAAAGTTTGTGGTTGAAAGACAAAAAGGCAAAACAACTAGTAGGCAGGCAGGTTTCAAATCGAGATTTTAAAAATGTATTTTTTTTAACATCATTTTGTTTTGTTACTGAAATACTTACAAAGGGAAATATATAATTGATATATATAAATGATAATAAAAATGTCTTTTGTTGAGTGAGGTTGTGAGATTAGGCTAAGTATCTGGTGGGCCAAATCAAATGTATTGTAGTATTTAGTAAAGTAGTTTTGAGTAGTGTGACGTTATGAAAATGGCTGGAAAAGCATCCCGTGTGGCTCCGCATGAAGCTACTTGAGAGAGTGTATAAAGCTGCACATGCCATTGTACAATATGAGATATGAAAAAGTTCTGTACATTTTGATGCACAATTGCTGTTTTTTTCCATTTGCTGACATTAACATATTGGAAAAGAAAGCATAAACATACGACTGTACTTCACTGTAATTATAAGTAGATGGACCAAACATTTGACTGCTACTATAATGTAATCTTTTGCTCAATAAAAGATAATAATCATTTAATGGATTACTTTCAAATGTTGTAATAGAATAAACACTTTGAATAAGCACTTTGAGACAGTATGCGTCCTCCTAATACCAGAAAAACACCAGAAAAAGGACGGGGAAAGGCAGCAAGTGAGAGCTCTAGTGTGCAGGCTGGCATTTGGTAGAAATTCATAACATACTCCAATATTCATTTAATTGTTTTGAAATATTTTTAAAGTAGGCTAATGCCAGGTCATTTTTAGCGATAAATTTGATAGTTAATGAGCATTATGTCCCAACAATGTCCATAAAACACCAGTGTTTCTTTTACCAAGTGGTTTGTTTTCAGTTGTTTAATTCTATTTTGTGTGCTTTGCTTATTAGATGAAGGAGTAGACATTTTACAGCAATTTATATGATTAACTGCGTGCTTCTGATTGTATAGAAAGAATTTGAAGTTTTCCTTCTGGAAATGTGCTTTCTTGTTGGGTTCATTTTTACAGTGCCTTGTTAATTTTTACAGTGCCAAGTTCCCCTTATTGTCATTTTAATAGAAGAAAACGGAACAAAACGTTCCAATCAGAACAAGTTATGTCAGGTTTGTAAGACATTCTTTTAGCCTAGATTACTCATGAAGCGTGGGTTTATTAAATTTCTTATATACATCTGATAGTACATGATAATTACTTAACACACGGTAAAATCACTAGTATTGGCCTAAATTAACTCCATACTGGTAAATTGAAGCATAGAGTTCATATGAGTTCAGTGCTGTAGGCTCAAATGAACTTCTGTACCAGCTCTGATTTTACTGCTATGGACTTATTCAGGACAGCAGATAGGGCCTTGAAGAGTTTCCAGCTTTGCAGTGCAATCACTCTAACCCAGTGTGTTCAGAATTCTGATTATTTTGTCCTTCGTCCTAAAGTTTGACCGTGGTTTGGGTTTAGAAACCACAGTTGCTAATGTACTAAGGAGGACATGAGGCATTGAAATTTGCCATAGATCAACATCTCACAGCCTTGTTGAATAAAGCTCAGTGGACTGGAATAAATGATGTGTGCAGTCAAATTAAGCCAGCTTCACATACAGCTTACACCAACACCAGCTGGTATGGTTTTTATTAGCCGCAGCAGTCTCATAAGAGCAGCAGCAGATTTCTTGAGCAGGGTATTACATACACTTAGCCTGAGCCTTCTGTTAATCCTGCTGGTTATGTTTTGGTACAATAACCACGACCTGTAATTTGCCCTACTGGATAGACCTATTGTTACATCTGTGTCACTTCCCTCACACATGCCACAGTTGGAACTCCAGGCCACAGCTGAGGCTTTCCACTAATTAAAAGTCATATTGTTACAAATTTGTTTGATGAGAAAGGCATTGTGCAGCATATTATTTTTTCCCCACTCTTGCATCATTTTTAATGAATAGGTCGACCACCGAGAGCTCAAGACTAGTTGAGATTCAAGAGATGCTCTTTTAAGCTTTTCCTCTCATGTAAGTCATTACTTTTGCAATTTGACTGATGCAACTTTTCTTCCTAGCTTGGCAATTCAGTCCACAGTACTGTTCAAAGTTGCCTGGGCTTCTTCCATATGCAGACTCCTATAGTGATTAGCCTACTTTTAAAAGCTTGGAAACCTATTTTCTCTGAAGCCATTATAGAGTGTGTGGTTACTAGATTACATTGAGTTTCATTGTTTTTCTTCTCTGTAAGAGCTTTAATCTAACCCTCAAAGACCCCCATGGTGTATACGTCTTAAAATGCCTATCCTTTCATTTTGTTTAACTATTTCTCACTCATAACTGACGGAAACAAATGTTGTAATTCAGTGAAAAGGGCAGATTGTAAACTTTTAGACAATACCACATTTATGTTTGTAAGTAGAAGAGGAGATATTTTTTTGAAGATAAGAATTTGAAGAAATGTTATTAGCCATGCCTTAAAGGATGCAGCTGAAAAAGGCTGCGTGTCTCAGACATTATGTCACAGAAAACTGTCCTGTTTTGTAGGATCCTTCAAATGCAGGCGAGAAATGCATCCTTTGTGAGAACTTGAAGGATGCAGCTGGTGTATGCTTCAAGACCTTCAGTTTGTAATGACGTTTAATGATTAAATTTTAATTTAACGTTTTAAATGTAACATTCAAACGTGTCACGTCATTCACATCAGTAAGCCATGACATTTAGGTACAGCATGCTCAGGCCAACTGGAATGTGTGCTACCAATACCTCTCCAACCTCTTCTACAGCCTTTACATTAAGACACATTTGTGGTTTGGTGTTTGGTGTTGTTTTGCAGAAAGGAAGTCCAGAGTTTACATTTTTGCCATGCTTTTGCATTTTGCATTGTTTGGCATTGAAAGAACGAGAACGCGAAGACCAGAGTCTTCTGATGCAGAATGTAAATCGAATGTAAATTTACTGTCATTAATTATGTGGTCTTATAGTCATAGAACTGAAATATATAGCAAAACCATAATAATGACTAGAACTACAAGGGTTAATGATAGGATTACACCAATATACCACAAATAAGCCAGATAATGTAATGTACAACCAGTGCAAAATATGCTAGCGGTAGTTGTTTAGTTGAATAGGTTAGTCAGGTGCTTTGTCTCTCATCTCCTGCTGTCTAGTCACTTACATTCGGAGTTAATGTTAGTCCAGGTTTTTATTGAGGCAGTTAACATTAGAGAGATAAATGTAAGAAACTGCTGTTGTAATCATTGGGGTATTGACCGCTGGGGCCTTTAGCCTAGGTTTAATCTTTAGTATAGCAGCCTGCTAGCCAGGTTAGTGTTTCCATTTGCCCTGTTTGCGGTGCGCCTCCATCAGTCAGCTGCATCAGACAGCAGCATGGCCTGGTGCTCCCATGAAGCTGAGAAATCCGCTGCTTAGCAGCTGATACTGACAGCATTAATGACTGAAATATTTACTGAACTCCAGCAGGGTCTGATGCCCTTAGATGTAAGCCTGAGTGTTTGGGACACACATACGTAATTTATTTGTTATATATGGTTCTTCTTAAACATCTACGTGGTTATATATGAACCTTTCTACTGAATTATTTCAAACTGCGGTACCACGGTAAAAAGTTTTCAAACTTTTGATATTTACAAGCATTATGTTATGATCCTGAAACCCAAGGCATTAAAATTGAACATTCCATTTTGGCGCTAACAAAACAGTTGTAACGCTACCCAAACTTTATCAAACTTTTCAGTAGTGACTATCTGGAAGTGACAATTTTAGCAAATTTTGAGCATGACTCAAAAATGCTAACCAGTACATGACAAGTAAACGCAGCAACTGAGCTTGGACATTTGTACACAGAGTGTACGTAAGTAAATGTGATTCATTCAACCTTGTTATGTTTTATTTGTAACAGAGAACACTGCTTTTACCAGAATAAAATATTTAAAAAGTGGAACAATACTAATATCAGAATCTATAGCCTAGTTAGGTCAGATACATTTAGTATTGACACATACTTTAGCTTCAGGTATTGGTATTGGAAGGAAAGAAGTGGTATTGGTGCATCCCTCATTAATGAAGTTAATTTGAAGGGCTGTGTAGTTAGAAGGTGCGGTTGAATTAGTATGAGAGTCCAAAGAATGTTTGAATCTGGCAGAAGCTGAACGAGATTGGGAAGTTAAAGTAGGCTAGCTAATGATTTGGGGCAGTTTATTCAGTCTAGCAATGTCTACGTTGACATTTTCACTGCCATTTCACAACTTTTGATTGGAAGTCAGGTGCCGGTGCCAAGCCTGCTTCTCTTTAAGCATTTGACAGTAACGTCAGTGCACCTTTCTGGACGTCCTCTTCAGGCCAGGCCTTGATCAGCACAGGCTGCAAGGCAGCTGTGGCAGACATGGAAGTGCTTCTGCTAGTTTGTGCACTATGATGAATTATACACACCCAGCACAGGGGAGCAGTGGCAGGCCAGAGTCAGTCATGCATAAATGCAGGAGAGAATGCGCTGCAAGTTGTGGGGGAAAAGTGAAAGAGGTGCACTCAAGGACAGCTCCTTCTGAACCCTTGTACCTCTTTGAAATCCTGAACACACGAAAATACCGCGTTTCGCCATCGACTTAGTCCATTTTAAGACATCAAAGGTAGATAATGTCTCTCAAGGTAGATTACGGTTGTTATGTGCAGGCTCTTGCTATTGACTAATTCCTCATTATTCGAAGTCTATGAGCGTAGAAGAAAGCTAGTGATAGCATGGCTGTGCTGCTTTGATGAGGAGAGATGCATTGACCTACTTTAAAAGTACCTGTAAATGCTGTGAGTTGGGGCAATCTGTGCTTTTATAAAACTCTGGGTTTCGTTAGTGAGTTCAGTGCTACCTTGGGGGTTTGTCTTCTTTCCTTAGGTGTGGAAAGAAGACATACCCCGATGCCCTGCTCTGAGATCTGCACACTGTTTTGACCTCTATATTGATGTTTTGGCCTCATTGTGTTTGGTTCAGCAATATACTAGATAGAAATTGTCTGTCTGATTACCCAGATACGACACTGATCTGGCCGAATGCTGTGTACAGATTGCTGCCGCCAAGGAGGATGCAACTTTATTCTTTAACTCAGATGGCTAATCTTTTATATTTGGCTTTGAAAATTGGTATCTTCTACACTCTCAAAGTGTCAGGTCTCACTTTTACAGATCCCCCAGCCACATCTTTTGAATATTTAGAGCAAGTTTAAAGTACACTCAAAAGGGTTGCTAGCTTACTGCTAAATACATGAAAGCTTGATCGAAGCAATAGCGGATAGGGTAACTAAGCAGTGATTAAAGAAGAAAACTAAGTAGACATTAAGGAAAGATGAGAGCATCAGGATTATGATCGTTCCTAACATAATGACACACTAGTTCATTTTTCAGTGGCTGTGCCACTAGTAAATTTCCCACCGTGAATCAAAACAGCTGTTTAGATTTTCTCATAATTGCTTGCAGGGCCCCCCTGGTGGCTTGGGCCCCTGGGCCCTTGACCATAAAATAATTTGGATGATCTGGGCCTGGTCTGACCCAAAGAAAGTTCACCCAGTAAAATATACAGTACATTACTGCTTCAGTTTTTTGTATAAGAGGCAATAAAATGCACCTGCTTTCAGGTAGCTGAACAGTTTTTAGCAGGGTAACATATCCATTTTCTCTGCCAAATTGCATCATTCGCGTCAGTGTTTTGCCTGCCAGCTTAGAGATGATTTATACTTATGCGCTAGATGCATGTGAATGTGTCTGCGTCTAGATACAGAGAAGGGGTTCATGGGTAAGTATAGTTTGCGGAGGCTCATGAAGGCCATGACGTGCCATGACAAAAATTCAGCTGTGTGTTTTGCATATCTGTGGAGCTGTGCATCAAATAAACATTTATTGATAGCGTTGATAGCAGGACGAGACACAAACAATACCTGACCCAAATCAAAACTAGCATAGAATCAAATGGAGCAGTTTGAACATCAGCTGGCAGGAAAGATGCATTGTTTCTTGGCTACAGCCTAGCTTTTGGAATGCTGCTTTAGGATGGATTAGTTTACCGTAATGAATGGACTTTGTTTTAATTGGATCTTCTAACTTACTGATTTCCATTAAAGAAATAATATCTAGTGCAGATTCTAACCTTCCAATCAACACCACATTTATGTTTGTATGTAAGAAAGGAGATATTATATTTTGATGTGAATTTGATGAAAAGTTGTATTTTATATATATATATATGTATGTGTGTGTGTGTGTGTGTGTGTGTGTATGTATATATATATATATATATATACATACATATATATATTAGGGGTGCGGGAAAAAATCGATTCTTAGTGAACGATTCTGAATCGATTCACAAATGTCAAAAATCGATTTTCTAAATATTTAATTTATAACGTAATGTTGACGGAACGTAAAAGGCAGAACTTGGAGGTGCGGAAGTGCAGCGCCCGGACAGTCTGTGGCCGCACATAACAAAAACACTACTGGATGGGTGAGAAACCCGACCTGCTCCCTCTGCATTAAAGCCAGGTTAGATCAGGAGTCACAACACAAATGATAACATTTTGCCTTTCAACGAAGTCAAACCACCTTGGGAGCCGCTACATTTAATGTCCAGTATGGCTCAGTGTGTGATAATGTCCTAGTATAGGCTATACAATATACACGAGAGCGCAGATTTATTTTGCTCTACTTTAAGCTTCGCCTTCAGCCGCTTTCCTCCCATCTCCGCCAGAAAACTTTTCCAACTTTTTTTCCATCTTTCGACTGTTTTCCGAGGCTGAAGTCGCTTCTTATTCTCCAGCTTCTTGTTCGAATTTACCCGTTCCACCTTAAATTCTAACCAAGGCGCCGAATGTAAATGCGGCACCATTTAAGGTGGAACGGGAGAATTCGAAAGAGAAGCGACTTCAGCTTCGCCACTTCTTAGTGTGTGACAGTCTCTCGTTGCAGATTTAACGTACCAGGAAACCAACTGCGCTGCTTATGAATGCGAATAACGCATCGAAGCTATGTGACCTGCAGTTTGCACGCCGGTTCTCAGTCGTCGCGAAACAGGGCTTTCGCGCTATGTTGCACACGACCCGTAGATATTTTACTGACACAGCGATCCCCCCCGTCCCTACAACGAGACCAAAACTGAAGTTATAAAATCACAAAAAAAAACGGGTAGAATAGCTGTAACGCGCTGCGTGGAGATCCACTGACACTGAATCTTATTTCACCGTAACTGCGCATTTTATCGCAGATGAGTAGCAGCAGCTTCTCGTGCTCCAAACAAGAGCACTGAATGAGAGCCTTCTAGTTCACTTGCCACATCACTTCCATTTGTTTTATTAAAAAAGATATTGGAATTAATTTCATTATGGATCATTACAAATACTTTGCTTTAAAAGTACCAAGTCACTTTAAATAACAACACTGAGTCACTTAGTCACTTTAAAATGTATATTGTCTCTACATTCTGTGTATATTTTGTGTATATTTAATATATTTCAGTTGGTTTTTCTTGTATTTTTATTTTTACTTATTTACTTTCTGTAGAGTGATTAGCTGAGCCTTACCACAAGCATTTCAATGCATAAATGTCCTGACATGTTGTGCAAATGACAAATAAACTTGAAACTTGAACTCGATACTTGAGCTCAAACAGTGAGAAAATATAAATGCTATATAGAAAAAAAGATGCATCAAGATGCATCGATAATCATGTTATAATCGCATCGTAGCCCTCTGAATCGTAATCAAATCGAAAATCGTGAGGTGCCTAGAGATTCCCACCCCAATATATATATATATATATATATATATATATATATATATATATATATAAAAATTTTAGATAGAATCTAATATAAATTTAATTGAGCACATTAACCATTAATTAAAGGAATGATTCTTTGAAAAATCTAAATTACGCATTTTTCCATTTACCCCAAATGTTGCCGATTGGCCGAGACATGTTTGGAGTCCAAGTTTTGCCACTTCACTTTATAACTGGAGCGGTGAGGCTAGCGTTGCTAACAAACACTAGAACTCAGTAGTCACCCAAATAGCCCAAATTGTTTTTGTAAAAATACATTACCAAAACTGGTTTCAGCCTTTTCAAACTGCTTCTAGGTGTTCTTAAGGTCACTCAGACTTGTTGATGTTGTTTAGGAGACAGTATGACTTACTGTGACTTATAAAAATGAACAATACACTACAGGCAGCCACTTTAGACAACAGCATCTGTATTCACAAACCACCTCAGTTGTAGGATTGCTGATCTAGAATCAGTATTTGTGATAGAATCTGATCTGATTGTCTACATTTATGGTATGTAGAAAATTAAATTCAATATTTCACCTTTTTTGCACTGAACTATTCCTTTAATTAACTATATATTTATTTGTGTATTTCTATAATTACACAAATAAATATATAGTTAATTAAAGGAATAGTTCAGTGCAAAAAAAAGGTGAAAAATTGAATTTAATTTTCTACATACCCTAAATGTAGTCAGTCAGATCAGTCCAGAAAGGACCCTGGTCGCATAGCTGGGGAATCAAACCCAGGCCCTTCTTGCTACAATGTATTTCATTCTACAATGTATTTCTATAATTACATTGTAGAATGTACAAGTATATGCAGTGGGTAGTGCTGTCACGTCACAGCAAGAAGGGCCTGGGTTTGATTCCCCGGCTATGCGACCAGGGTTCTTTCTTTGCAGAGTTCTCCCCGTGTTTGTGTGAATTTTCTCTGGGTTCGTCTCACCGTCCAAAGGCATACAGTCAGGTGAAATGGAGACACTAAATTGCCCCTAGGTGTGAGTGAATGTGTATGTCTGTGTGTCTGCCCTGCGACGTCTAGGGTGTTTCCGGCCTTCAACCCAGTGACCGTTGGGATAGGCTCCAGCACCCTCCACGACCCAGGAGGATAAGCGGCTTAGAAGATGAATGAATGAAGATTTAAGTAGTATATCAAAACAACAGAAATAACTCTAGTTAGGTCTTAAGGCTACTGTTGATGTATAAGGACATCAGCATGAAGCATACTGGCGATGTCGCTGTTGGAGACAAATTCGTTGTTTTATTTAAGTCATAAAAGTACCGTTTATTATATAGATCCAGTTTGGTTCAGATTGTGCAGTGTCTGATTTAACTTGGAGTGAAGAAATGTGCTATAGTAATAGGCATAGTAACATTGTAGATCATTGTTTTCTGAGAGGTTTCCTCAAATACAGAGATTATGCATTACACTTTGTTAGAAACACATCACAAACATATCACAAACACACACACTCTCACTCTCTCTTTCTTTTCTCTTTTTCTTCCTCTTCTCTCTTTGTCTAACTCTTTCTCTCTCTGTATTTCTCTCTCTTGCCTAGCTCTGTGCTCTCTTTGAAAAAGCATGGTAGAGCCGCAGTTACAATCTCCCTCATTACACGCCACTTACGTGTACACATGCCGTTTATTAATGTCCCACACAAGTGCTGTTTTCCTCGCACTGTGATCCATTGTTTGTTTACCCACCACCAGACGGATCCTGTATAATTTCTCCTCTCGCCCCTTTGCCAGCGTGCTATTTCGCTCTGAATACATTTCAATGCATTTACATTCGCCACTTGTTTTCCCTGTTACCTCTTGCAAATTGTTTGCTTCAGTGAAGAAGTGGGGCCGGCGCAGTCCATTTTAAGCCTATACTATCGTGTGGCAGGCCAGTGGGATGCCTGTTTAACCCCAAGGCAGCGCAGCAGAAGTGACAAATAAGCTAGTCTTCAAAAGCTTTTTTGTTCCATTAATGCGAGGTTCCGCTTGACTCTGGAGCAATCATGTCATCATTAGCACTCATAGAAAACACCCCTACAATCTCCAAAACCTTTCATACGTGCTCTGATCCGCCTTGTCATTTTGATGTATTATTTACCCTGTCCTTGCCCAAAGTCCATAGGGAGGGTCTTCAAATGTGAAACGATCTGAAAAGAGGGAAGGGGGCAAGAGGAAGAAAAGATGGCTGTGCTTTATCTCATTCTCTCCTCTGTTTTTGGTCCCTTGCTCCATGTTGGTCCCCCAGGGGGCATCACCATCCATTCAGCAGAGTGTGTGTCGAGGAATGAGGCAGAGAGGAGAGCCTTCGACCACTCCTATTGAGTTCTAATAGAAATAAGACAGCAGCAAAACATTTCAGTCAAAAACGCTAACATTCCTAACAGTGAAAACAGTGAATCAATGACTACCAATTATGCAAATAACATCATGTTAATTGGTGACTACTGGCTTCTATTTGTTATTAGTTATGTTAGCATAATTGCTTGAACTATCACTTTAACCTCAATTCACAATGCATCAGGGCTGTGCGTGATTCATACATTTTTTAATTCATAGGTTTCAGCTTCACTTCAATTAGGGCCAGGCAAAATAGTGATATTTAGCATTTTTCTGATGTGAAATTAGTTAGGTTTGTGACATAACCTTAGCATTCTCCACTTTTGTCTTTGAAGCTGAATTATATCATACTTATCCTAATTCCATGAATGCATTAGCCAGGTTTTGCCATGGAAGCCCTAAAGACATGTTATGGCTAAAAATAAACACCAAACGTTAAGTTTCATAATGACTAGACCAAGATTGTCTTCTTGACATTGCCAAGTTTGTGAAAACTAGCACACTGTAAAAATCTTAGAAAACATGATATAATTTTTAGTGCATGTTGCACACCTAGTATATATGAAAAAGTTTAGGTCTGTCACAATTATTGCATAATCGCCTAATCGCAAGTATTTGAGCTGATTGCAATTATTTTTCAAAACTAAGAGAATGTGAATATTCTTTTCATCAGTTCAGTTGAGGCAAATGCACGTAAATAAAAGAAAGCATAAAACATGCATTGAAAGATGCCATGGTTCCTACAAAAACAACAAACGTTCTCACTGGTGTTGTAATACCTTTATTGGGTGGCGATGAGTAATATTTGTTTATTTGATTTTTTTTTTTTTAAGAACACCTTTCGAAGGCAGTGATAAGTGATGTTTGTTTATTTTATGTTTCTTAATATTACCTTTAGAGGATGGCGGTGAGTAATGTTTATATGATATTTGTTAGTAACTTCTTTAGAGATGTTATTGACATGTTTAGAGATGTTAATATCAATAAATATCAAATTTGTAATGCTTGTTTATTTTGAGCTGGAGTTGTATCTGGTGTCATTTGGGAGCTACTAAGTATCAACAACTAGAAAACAAGATAGCCAATCAACTGATCTGGCCGCTTTAGACAGACAATGAACACAAAAACACAATTAAATTTTCATCACAATTATTTTTTTGGCAGTTAATCATCAACGGAGATGTCAGCTAAAATGTCATGATTGTGACAGGCCTAGTTTTTTTTTGTAGAAACATTTTTTGGTAAATATACTGATGAAACAGTTTCATTAGGTTTTTGTTTGGCATTAAAGGATCCATATACAATTCTGGAAAATGATTGTTGATATTTAAACTCAACAGCAAAACAGACACATGCCTCCATTCAGTTCTCAGATCAGAAGCCCTGCACTTATAGACATGCATTGCCAAGTGAAGGACACTGGGCTAGCAAACTTGTTTTTATTGATCTTTGTGGCTATAAAACCTTTTGCAACTGTTGTACCTACAAATACCGTGACAACGCTACAGCGAATGACATAGCAAGTAATGTAACTAATGTTTGCTAGGTTTTCGGTTAGCAAACTGTCACTACAATTGCTGTTGCAAATCTAACCAGTTGCTATCAGAAGCATTTGAAAATGGGACAAAACCATACTGACCTAGTGGATCTGTGGAAAAGAAAAAATAAGTTACTGTTACCTACCAGTCAGGCAGAAACCAGGCAACCTCTTCATCCCTTTTCATGCTGTTCAAGTCTCGATGAATCTGAAATTTCCCTTTCCACCTTGAATGGTACAGCAGTTACATTCACGTGCCTCAGCTTCTTGTTCAAATTTTCCCGTTCCATCTTAAGAGGTGCAGCAGTGACATTCAGCTGACAGATTGTATATACTGTACCTTTAAGGGGGATTTTGTCTCTGTTTGCTAATTTGAAGAAGCTTGTGCAAAATACAGTTGAGTGGTAGAATTCGTTCACAATTCCTTGAGTGCATTTATTATTCAAGAGGCACACAACGCTTATAAAGTTAAACAAACCTGGACTTTTAACTGATTTTTTTTTCTTTTTTTTAAGTATGTAGTGGCAGATGGTGTGTGTTCACCTCTCATTAGAGCCAGTGTGAAAGTCATGAACAGCCTGCAGCCAGACATGGACAGGAATGCTGTATAGATCTGTTTCTGTTAGGATGCGACGTGACTGCTAGCTACTATCAGGAGGAACAACTGCTGTGGTACAACATGTCACAGTGGACTGTTGACCCTCTTACTCTCAGTGTCTCTTTCTCTCTCTCTCTCTCCCTCTGTTACAATTTGAAAGCATCATGAAAACGAGGGCTTGATTTTTTTTTTCCTGCTTTTATATTACAAGCAATCCTCCAGATGCACACAAGCACAAATTATCCTAATATCTGACCAATTAGTTTGAACATCAACTGAATCAGCGCCTCATCAAAGTGACCTAATTACAAATCCATAATTCATTCAACACTTCTGATTCCTTTTAACTGCCTTTTTAGGTCATCTCATCTTCATTATCCGCTGTTTAGGGACATCATTCTCAAATGCAGCATCAGTGGTCCATCCTGTTCCCCGCTGCAGAAAGCAGGCTGTTTTGAAGAACCAGAAATAGCTCATCGGTACTTCCGCCTGGTGCTTTTCTCTCTTCAGCGGCTGACCGGTGGTTGTGGTCTCTTAAGAGCCTTGCGTAACTTTCATAACTGCAGTTTCAGCGTGAACACCAAGTAGCTTGTCAGCGGTGAAACCACTTCTTGATCTGCTCTCCCACCCACCACAGTTATATAAATATGCACGACATGCAGCGTAGGGAGCCAGTGAAGGAACCTTGACTGCACTTAAATTTTCACCTGCATTTGTATGTTACAGAATATATTTTGCACATATATAATAGAATGCTGTTTGAATCAGAGTTGATCTCATCTTTTTCATTGATTTTTAGCAAAGAGACATTCACCCAAAGCTACAAGACAGCAGGCTCTTTCGGAGGCAGGTTTCATCTTTTCCATTGATAAACATCAGCAGGATTGTAGGACCCAACCAATATGAACATATTTTGACCAATATTGATTTTAACAAAAGCGTTCAGATAACTGATAATATACATAAGATAATACAGTGTTTTGCAAAGACTATTAAATCCTCAGAATTAAATGGTTTTCCTAAGAGCATCTCAAAATAATTGAGATTTTTGCTACGACTGCTACTACTACTGTTGCGGATCTGTGGGACTTCTGTTGTCCAGTATTATTGGCCAATCAATTGTATTGACTGCATCAAACCTGATTCTAGATTAGCAGTTATAGGTATATGCATATACTTGTGGTGTTTTATGGAAAATTTTGGATTTTAATTTGGATTTTGATTCTTCAAATTGTGTTGTTTTTATCCTCAGTTTAGGTAAAATGTAGAAAAGGTACAAATTGAAAGGCGTTTGAGAGAGTGAATTAGCTTTGTACTTCGGGTTTGATAAGGCAGTAGTGTCTCAGACAGCTTTCTCACTACTTAGCGCCATCTACACCTAACTCATCCACTGAGAGGAGAGCTCTGTCAGTTACACAGATACACACTAATCTGGCAGATGGAGTGAAGGCCGTACTTTTGCGTAACAACAGTACCAAACAGATATCAAAAGAAAGAGATGGCGAGAAATAAGCAAACTACGCATGGGCATTTTAACTATTTTTGTGAATACCCACATGCACAACATTTAGACATCACAGTGTGAAAGAGCTGATCCATACCCGATTGCTTGGTTGACTTAGTGACTAATCTTTGTGCTTCAGCCATGTGTGGTTTGCTATTGTACCTGTTTACCATGTACAATAGTACCGTGACAGATTTATCATGTTTCTGTTTCCAGTCACTACGCAGGTATCACATTTGTGGTTTAGGATAGCTAAATCTTTATAAATGTAACAGTTGGCTAGAAGTTGCAATAATGATAAAGCTATTAAATTAAGTGTTAGATTTTATTTTGTATAAACGACAAACAGATTCTTATTCATAATTTTGTTCCATCTTAAATGATGCAGCAGTACAAAACTTACTTTTTTTCTGTCTTCACTGTCTTTTTTGTGCTCACTTTGCTACTGTCTTGCCATGTGCCGCTAACATGCCTGATAAATGTGCCAATTTGTTCAAGTGCTGGCATCAACCTCTTCCAGTCCTCACAGCAGAGACTGAGTCTACATCAGTCGAAATCACCTGGCACTTTCCACAATTAAACACAATTCCTGTCGTATGAGGAGTCGCAGATATGTCTTGTGAGTCACTAGGGGGTCCAGTATCCAACTGACATGTTTCTTCATGTGTATACTCAAGTTCAAACATATGGCTGAAAATGTGGTCATCAGAATTAAAATCAAAAGCTTAGCTTCCCTGCACTGTTTGTTTAGGAAATTACACCGCCATGATGGTCATCTTCTGCAGAATGATACTACATATTGTTCTAAGATAAAAGTACTTACTCAAAATGGCTGCCCCACCGTTCACCGATCCAAAGTTTATTCTTGTTTTTTCTTTTTGTAGTTGTTGTTTTTATAGACTAAATTAGATCATAGCGTGTTCTAAACCTCATCAAATTGTTTGTGCGAAACAAATGAAGATCTGGATGTGTTGTAAGAGGAGAGAGATGTTTTTAGGCATGTATTTATAGAGATCAGTTTGGGTGACAGCCCAAGTCCAGTACAGTTTCATGGCCAATTTAAAGATGGCAATAAGATACAACCACAACTTTAACTAAACTATGCTGTTATTATGTTCCTTACATGAGAAAAATTAAGCTTCAACTCGCACACTATCACTTTGTTTGCTCCAGCGTCTAGCTTCAGCGTTAAGGTCAGTCTTAAAATTACCCCCCAGAAACCTGATGTATCTGTTAAACGTTAAAAAACACTGGACTTGAACTGTCACCAAACTCATCTCTGTAAACATATGCCAAAATCTTCATTTATTTTTGCTTTAAAAATTTATTGATTAGAGGGCCTATGTCTAGTCAGACGATTTACAAGATTACACGATAATACACGACCTGTTTCCTTTTTTATTCCACAATATCCATGCCTTATTTGAATGCTTTGTTGACCATCTTACCTAAATTTATTCAGAGACTTTGGCTTTCTGTCACTGTAAAAGAAACACTATGCCGCCTCAGAGCTTCATCCAGATCACTACAGAAATGATTGAATGATTTGAAGTATATTCCAATTCAAATGTAAACAAAACAGGAATTAGCAGTTTCAGTCACTTCAGCTTTAGAGGGTTTAGTAGATGAATACTAAGATGAGTTTGGATATCCATATGGCTGAATAACCATGCCTGTCACTAATATAAACAATGAAGCTTTTGCTGTATTTAGCCTTCCTGCCTGGCTGATGCACTGCTGAGTAGCCTAGTAGACCTCAGCTTGGCTGGAAGCTCAGTACAATTTAGGGTGGATGGAGTTAACTCAAATCTGTTTAACTCTGACACCATGAGGGGCCCTGGGTTCTTCATGCTGGAGCCCTGTGGTGCTCAGATGGCTGTGTTTACATCCGTAAAGGAGGGAAAGGAGGAGGGACTGGTCACACATATATGCACACACACATATACACACACATACTCATTCTGATGCAGCATGCTGGAAATCAAGTAAATCGTTCAGTGCTTCCTCACGTGGTGCTCTCAGCAAGTGCGCTCAGCTCATGCTGAGACACAGCAGTGGCCTCTATTGCCCACGGCCACCTGTTGGTGCACAGCCGTTCCTTCACGTGAGTGACCATGTTTGAACTTAACCTTTGCCTCGTCCAATCTCACATCGCCAAGAGAGGAGAAAACACTGGAAAAAGAGTGCAAAAAAAAGGAATAAAACTGAAAAACACATACACTACAGGCCAGAAGTATGGTAGCAGTGATTTTATTAAAATATTTTACAGTTTACCCTTAGGAATCAAGTCATTCATTTAGCTTTACTGTTTTAACATAGTTACTAAGAATGTAAAAGTACATGTCAGAGTCATTGTGTATGACAGCATATGGTGTTTTCATTATGTCATGTGTTTTGCGTGTCTTTTTGTTATTATTTTAGTTTGTGGCCAGTGTGTCAACTTAGGACTAACATATTATCTTGAAGGTAGAGCATTAGATTGGCACACTTGTTTCAAATATTGTATATTGTATATTGTACTTATCTTATGTTGGAAACATTAACATATTAATATAAGGCACATTTTTAGCCTCTTCATTTTTCTGTATCATAACGTGTATTGATTTGAGACTATCATATTAAACTGAATCATGAATTTTTTAATCATTACACCCCAAGTAATTAGGCAGTTATGCAGTCAGTTACATAGTTGGCTGCAAATTGGCCTATCTTTATTTTTTATTTACATTCTGTGTTGACAGGTCAAGATTTGATTTAAAAAAAAAAAAAATTTAGAATTTAGGTTTAGAATTTTGAATTTTTATGGAATTCATTTGCTTGTTTATTTAGTATCTTGACCACATTGTGCTTTGGTATTGCTGGCGATAACAGTGACTTCTAAGGTTTAAGTCAATCTGCCAAAAACCAATATAACCAAACATGTTTACTGATATCTATTTTAACCAAAGAAATTTTTCCAGAATATTCCACTGGTTTGCTAAGCTGTACACTTACATATAACGTACATGGAAAAAGACTTCATGGTCTTTCTTGGTAACGGCTACTTGCATTGACCAGTGAATATGAGTAGTGCTAAAACTCTGTAGCAGGATCACCCGGGGCAAACAAATGAAGAATCAATTAGCTTGACTCTACTGCTGCAGATGTTTTGTATCTCTTGCTGAGTAAATGTCTTGCTGTCTATTGTCTATTGGAAAAAAGTATATTAATAAAGTTTGTGTTGCTTGCAATCCTGTGGAATGTATAAATATAAGAACATAAATGTGGAAGGGAGCAGGTAGAGACTGAGAGAGCAGCTGCTGTACTAACAGCAAGTTCACCTAAGTTCATCCTCATATTAGGTTCTACTGAGAAAAATGAGTCCAGTTTTTAGAATCCTGCACTGTTTTGATAATACATACCACTGTATACTATCAGGCAGATTCAAAGGAAGTGTTGCTGCCAGGCTTTTTAGCATGAGAAAACATAATGAATTCCTTCATACAAAGAGAACCCGTTTAGTGTTACCTCTGGACTCTGTCTGAATGGGAAGGCTTTTCCGAGTTGGGAATGTTATGGGAAACTCCATGGCCCCTGTAAAGGAATTCTAGCCCTGCCCAACACAAACATGGAAACTCGATTCACGGATTTGCATTCCAATCTACGCCAGCCATCAAAGCCCTCGGAACGAGGCAATTATCGAGTCACAGCATCCGTTAGGGGAGATTGAAAAATTGCTTGGTTAATAATGGACGGCAGTGTTTTTCTACACCGACATGCCACTTGCTGCAGTCTTAATTGCAACGACGTTTTGAGTTCGCTGGTAATTATTGTTTTCAGGATTACAATCATTTGCTGTGTGTCTGCGCCAATCAGGCGAATGCAACTAGTTGCCTCAGTTGCAGTTAATTTCCTAAAATGCAGTGTACGTCTGCTACAATTCTACTCCTTTTCAACAGTCTTTTTCGTTCTTAAGTAATTCCTTAAGAATTCCTGGAATAGGAAGCACTATGCAAAAAGTCTAATTTACAGCATATTCTGTTAAGTTTTAATGATATTTAAGTTTAAAGGTAGGCGATAGCGTAAAAATGATGGATGAATCAACCATATCAATGCATGAGTTTAGTATGTACAGGATGATGATATAATGTCCAGCAAGATGGCTCAATTAAACGTTGTCTAATTCTAGCTCTCATTCTCTATAGCTAGCATGTAGTGCCACTGAGCAACTTTTTGCCTTTCTGATCAAAATTTAAGTAAATAATTAGGACGGTCACAGTTACTACATAATTGCTTGATCATAATTATTTGAGATGATTGCAATTACTTTCCACAGTCGTTTCACAATCATATTGTTTCACAAATAGCAGAATGTGAAATGGGTTTTCATCAGTTGGGTTCAAATAAATAGAAAAAATAAATGTGTAAAAAAAAAATAATAATAATAAAAAAAACCCCCAGAAACAGGAAGAAAACATCCCCTGGAACAAGTTAGGGGTCTTATGAAAACAACAGAAGTTGAACTTTTAACTGGGTGCTAATACATGTTTAGGGGGATTTTTGTTTGTATGTTTGTTAGCTAGGTAGCTAACACTAATTTTAACATGTTATGCTTGCAGAACAAGTGTTTTTCACTTACATGTTCACACTTTGAAGAGAAAAATGTAAATTTTGGTTGACTTTACACATGATTGAATTGCACAGTGCATTATTTGTCAGTACAACCTTTTTGTTAGCTGCATAGTAAAGGTAACTAGGATGCAATATAGCTAATCAGCCAATTTAGCTGTTGTAGGCTTGTAATTAATAGTTACAAAAATGAGCAAAAATAAAGACAAAACATTAAACACCATTGTTTATATAGCTAAAGCGTCATTATTGTGACAGGCCTATACTTAACATTTCTGGGGCAGTGCGCTTAGATATTTGTACATTCTTAAACCAAATCTTACACTTTACCAGCCCCTAGTAGTTATATAGCGTTAACAACTTATATATTATATTTAAAATGTACAAATCCACAATCATTTTCACTGTGTGCTTCACTCAGCTACTACCTGCTACCTAACCATAGAGAGATTCAGCCTTTAAAAGAAAAAATAACTGCGGTTTTTCACTGTTCGCTGCTTGTTTAGGTGCTGCATTTTAGGGGAAAGAAACGGCTCCCTCCTGCTACTTTTGCAGAGTCTATCCCACAAAGAGGAGACCAAAGAGAGAAGAAAAACGTTGTGGTTGAAAAAAAAAAAACACCTGGCTAAATCCACAACTACAGAGCTTTACTGCAGTGCTGCTACTTCCGCAGTGCAAAGCAATGTTTATGAAGGCCTGTTATGGCACTAATGGCCCAAGTGTGATTGGAGAGAGTTGAGGAAAGAGAGAGAGAGAGAGAGAGCAGACATGTCAGCGACAGACACTTACAGTGATTGGTATTGCTGTTTCTCTGAATAAGGGATAAGAGAGAGGTAAGCGCTTAGATGGCAGTGTAGTTAAAAAAAAGGCTACAGTGCATGACTGGAGTGATGCTGAGTGGACTGAATCATTTTAGTCTGGAGATTTTAATATCACATACACTACTGTGGTTACATAACATCACTTTGTCTGTTATACTTAGGCTCCATTTACATTAGTTCCATAATTAGGCATTGAAATATACCTTCTTTTGCTGGAGAGTTTCTTCATTGACATTTTAAGAAAGGAATGAAGAAATTGAGAAACTTTTGAAAACCAATCCTTACCTTACTGCTGTGATTATGCCTAAAGGAACAAACCTGCAGAAGCATGCCTTATGCAAAAGAAGTAGCTATTCAGCCAAGACTCAGATGTCCATAATAAAAGGCCTGTTCAAACTGTATATGCCAAGATGCTCTGTCTATAACACAGAATTGCTATTTTATTAGAAACATCTACCTTCTACTTACACTCATTGGGATTGGTAGACTCATCATATACAATACAATACTGTGCAAATGTCAGAGACCATCCTCTCAGCTATTTCATTTTCAGTCAGGACAGATATTAAGTACAAGTTAGTCATGTGTTTAGAAAAATACACAAAAGCCTCAACATTTAAATATAATTTATTTTTTTTCCTTTTTTTGCCTTTTATTACAGCTTCCATTCTTTTTGGCAGACTTGCTTTCAGTTTTTTAAAGAAATCTGCAGACATATTTTTCCACATCTCCAAAGTTCAGTATTAGAAATTGGTTATATTTTCTGCTTTTCACAATCAGAGTAATCCCAAACACAGTAAGTATTGAGTGGTCACTCCCGCCAGTACCAGCAGCTTTTTTGTTTGATTTGCAAATGTTCTTCTTTTTTCTAAGTAATAGCTTCTTGACAGCTACACATCCTTTCAGACCCATAGCGCTGAGTTGTCTTCTCACAGTGGAAGGTTGGACAGAAACACCTGTGGATTTTTTCAGATCTGAAGAAAGAGTTGAACTTGATTTTATCCTACCTGCCAAATATTATGTAACGATTTTTTTTAAGTTTTTCACTTTTTTTCTTTTGACTTTCCCCTTTTCTATGCAAGTGGATAATCTTATATCTAATCTTTGAATTAGATGTAAGATTAGACACCTATACATAACAACATGGAACTAACTCACTCCCCACTTCTTGCAGTTCCAAATTATGTCTGGAACTATTTAAATATTATTACTGCATTTCACAGAAATACTTAATTTGATATGACTGTAGATCTGAATACTTGCATTTTTGCACATTTTACTTCACTGTAACAATGTTAGCTGCTAGAATTACTGTATCAACCAAATACTGTATACCATTGCTGTTCTGGTTGCTACCTCAGTGACTATGCTCATAAATGCTAGGCTATCTGCTAAGCTGCTGATATGTCAAAGTATGTTACATCCTCCTTTGCACAACTCCACATACTCTCAGTAGTTTCTATTTATTGTAAGTCTTCCATACTAATTTATTGTACTGTATTGTCTGCACTGTATTTAATGTATTGTCTCGCACTTGTGTTCCTGTATTGTACCATGGTCCTGGAGGAATGTTGTTTCGTTTCACTGTGTACTTGTATATAGCTGAAATGACAAAGCCTTGACTTTTCTTGACTTGACTTGAAATATCTTCTGAAAAATGAAAAATGAAATGCTTAATTGCATTTGTGTCTGGAGATTAAAAAGATGAAGGGTCACTTGCGCAGGTAGGCAGGTGTAAAAAAGCTCAGTAGGTGTATAAGTGTATAAATTAAAATGGACATTCATATATAGACTGGGGTGATGGAATAGCTGTTGCTCGTTCTTCTTTTCTCTTACTTGTCGAGGAAATTTTCCAATTTGTGCATACAGTATAGTGATATAGTCCTGTAGCACCTGTGTGTGTCTTTACGTATTTGAGTGTGTTGAAGCTCAATATATCTTTTGTTTGGAGGCTTCATGATTCAGTAGGAGTAAGAGGCTGAGCTGATTCCCAATCATCACTGCTTTCCTGCTCACAACAGCTAAAGGCAGCTCTGGACACACACACACACACACACACACACACAGCAAGCTCAGCTATATGAGAAAATATTTCACCATGGTAACAAGACAGATTCGACCTTGATTTTTTTCAGCAGTCTGTAATTCTTGTTAATAAACTGGATTTCTCCAAATGTTGCACTGCACATTTGCAACCATTCAAAGTCTTCTGCTGAGGGAGAGGTTGGTTTTAGTTTGGTTTGGTTTGGTGTAATGTAACAGCATTCATGAACATGAAACTGCCATACTGGATGACTGGCTGTTTGAATTTCTTCTCAGAGTAGAAGATGTTGGACTGAAACATAGAGATATGTCTCTAGCAGTGCACATTTCAGACCTCACAAGGATTCAATTTGATTCCTCAAGAAACAATTTGATGCATCCTGAAATTTCAAATTTTATTATGATTTTATTAAACTACTTTGGTACAAGTCAGAATAACTTTTAGAAATCCAAAAATAAAGAAATGTTAAACTATTTACACAGATGTTAAGTATAGCTTTGTTATTTTTGAATATTTTTTGTTGTTGGAAAAATAGCCTGAAGTTTATTTTTTTGGCTTGATGGCTGCACACATTCTTTCAGACTCATAGCATTAGATGATCAACTGTAGATTCACATCCGAATCAAGAGTTGAGCTTCATTTTCTGAAAATTTCTCTCTCTTTCCCCTTCCTTTTCAAGCGGATTATCATGTAACTGATCTCCTCAGAAATACACTAGTATTTTCTACACAAGTATTCACTCACCCATCCAAATCATTGAATTCAGGTGTTCCAGTCACTTCCATGGCCACAGGTGTATAAAACCAAGCACCTGGGTATGCAGACTGCTTCTACAAACATTTGTGAAAGAATGGGTCACTTGACTGGCCTGCACAGAGTCCTGACCTCCACCCGATAGAACACCTTCGGGATGAATTAGAGCGGAGACTGCGAGCCAGGCCTTCTCGTCCAACATCAGTGTCTGACCTCACAAATGCGCTTCTGGAAGAATGGTCAAAAATTCCCATAAACACACTTCTAAACCTTGTGGAAAGCCTTCCCAGAAGAGTTGAAGCTGTTAAAGCTGCAAAGGGTGGGGCGACATCATATTAAACCCTATGGATTAAGAATGGGATGTCACTCAAGTTCATATGCGTGTGAAGGCAGATGAGCGAATACTTTTGGCAGTATTGTGTATCTCCTAAAAATCTGTACTTTCTAGGAAACAATGAAAATGTACTTGGACTGATATTGTTGATTGCACTTTAAAGTCTGACCTGATTGACTTGCTGTTATCCACTGTATTCATGGAGGTATAGATTCCTCTCTCTGTCTCTCTCTCTCTCTCAAACACACACACACACACACACACACACACACACACACACACACTCTTTCTCTTGCACTCTCACATATGCAGAGCTGCACAGTGTCCTGCCATGCACTACATTGAAAAAACAAGTACTCTCTTGCTCTTCAACAGCAAACACTTAATATGAATCTGATCATGTCTCGCTTCAAAATGGACACTGTACAGTAGATATCTAGCTGAGCATGCTGAAAAGCCTCCACTCTTCTGGGAAGGTTTTCCACAGGATATTGGAGTGTCTCTGCGGGAATTAGTACCCATTCGATTAAAAGAGCATTTGTGAGGTCGGGCACTGATGCTGGACAAGAAGGCCTGACTTGCAGTTTAGGTTCCAGTTCACCCACACCTCTTCCTTGGGGTTGAGGTCAGGGCTCTGTGCAGGTCATTGGAGTTCCTCTACACTAAACCCATCCAAACCATGTCTTTATGGACTTTGCTATGTGCATAGGTTCGAAGTCATGCTGCAACAGGAAAGGGCCTTCCCCAAACTGTTGCCAAAAAGTTTGAAGGCTAACTTTTCTTTGTGTGCTGTAGCATTAAAGTTATCCTTCACTGGAACAAAGGAGCTCAGTCCAAACCCTGAATAACATCCTCAGACCATTATCCCTCCCCCACCAAACTTTATTAACATCTGCCAAACCCAGATTCATCCATCAGACTTCCAAATAGTGAACCCTGATTCATCACTCCAGAGAACTTTTCCACTGCTCCGCTCCAGCCGACGTTTGGCATTGCACATAGTGATCTTAGACTCGTGTGCAGCTGCTCAGCCATGGAAGTACATTTTCTGAAGCTCCCAACGCACAGTTGTTATGCTGATGTTCCTTCCAGAAACAGTTTGGATCTCTGTAGTGAGTAATGGTACAGAGGATAGGTGATTTTTATGCTCTACGTGCCTCAGCATTTGGCAACCATGCTCTGTGAGTTTGTGTGGCCTACCACTTCATGGCTGAGCTGTTGTTGCTCCTGGACACTTCCATTTCACAATAATAGCACTTACAGTTGTCCAATGCAGATCTAGCAGGGGACAGAAATTTGACAAACTGATTTGTGGTAAAGGCGGCAATCTTACATTCAAGTTTAAAATAACTGAGCTCTTCAGAGTGACCCATTCTACCGCCAGTGTTTGTCTATGGAAATGTTTATGTGCTTGATTTTATATTTGTTAGCAATGAGTGTGTCTGAAACACTTGAACTCAGTAATTAGAATGGGTGTCCACATAGGTTTGGCTAGATAGTCTATTTAGAGTGTTGTTTTGCCCTGTCATTTTAAATGTAATCATATTGTATAAGTTTTCAGAGGTTTTCCTCTCACAAAAAGTGGTATTGATTGAAAGTTTAGAATCTGCATTATTCACAGAATTCTTCCTCTTTTCCAATGAGCTTTAGGTGAGAAATAAATTTGTTAAATATATATATTTTTTAAATTAATATTAAATTGCGCATGTTTTTGCTCTTGAAATGCTTAATTTGATATGACTGTAGATCTGAATACTTGCATTTTTGCACATTTTACTTCACTATAACAATGTTAGCTGCTAGAATTACTGTATCACTGTACTGTATTGTTCTTGTTAGTTTTAACCGTGACTTCTACGGTACTTAGAAGTACTATTCGGATGTGGTTAGTTTTACATAGGGATCTGGAGTTATGCAGTTACTACCTGTGTTTCTCAGTGATTTCAGTCCCATCCAAATGTACCATGTCAGTAATTTTTACAGACTGCATACTTTTTCTGCAGTAAAGAGTCCGGCCACCTTTACCTATTAGAAAATAACCCATCAACCAGGTTATATTAGTTCCATGCGACTGCCATGTTGGTAAATATCCCATCTTATCCTGTGAAAAAAGAGCTTTTATGTAGGCAATTGAAGAAGCATTCAAGGAGTTTAATTCCAAAATGCTGGATATCCTTTTGTAGCAATTCTGGATATAAAGAGTTACAACTGACCTTAACAAAAAAACACATTTTTATTTCTCTGATGAAGGTGTAATAATACATTTCTTAAATGTGTAGCCCACTCCCAACAACGTGTCATGAAAAAAAGAAAATTCTTGAAGGTGCTCTATAATGTGTTTTGCAGTAAAACTCTTTATTTACTTGTATTCTCTGTGGCCCAAATCAAAACTATATGTATTGTCCTACATTAAATGTATGACAAATTACAGAAAAAAGTAATTTTGGATATGCAGTGTTGACTGTTGTCTCTAAATTTCCAAGCTACTAAAGGTTCTAATGACTCTTCATTCAGTTTAAACATTTATGTAGATAGTTAGGGTAAAACTACAGTTAAATTTTTGGACATCATTTCTACTTGTGAGCAGCTAAACATGTGTATATGGAATATGGCAGTGCGTAAATCGAGTAGCCAATCCCATCCCAGTCCCAGTCATTTACAATCGAGATTTCTTATCCTGTGTGAATCGGTCATATACATTACAGACGTCCCTATGTAAAACTAATCTCTCATGAAAAGTAGTTAAGTTGTACTATCTTAAGTTTAGTATTACATGCAGTATGTAAATGACTAGGCAAAAATGTAAAACTTGACCATACAGGAATTACATGATGCAGCATAATTGCTTACCATAGCAAGCCTCATTTAGGAGCAGGCCTGCATTCAGTATGCAGATAAATAATTAGATAAATAATCAGCATCTATTCAGAAACCCATTTTAAAGTGGTGTTGATAGAAGCTAATTTTCTACTAAATTAGACTTAGCTTGAGAAAACACACACATACACATACAGTTGGCTGGCTGGATTGCATTTATCTCTCTGTCTTGTTTTCTTGTCTAATCTCTAATGATAATGAGTGTGTTCAGCAATAATATCTAAGCGGTATGTAGAGTTATTGGTTTTGATTTATGGATCAGGCTCTAATTGCAGCAGGGCCAGCTCAAGAACATATTTTACTCGTCAGCGGCCCACTTGCTTTATTGGCCTCTGGAGTTTGGAGAAAGCTGAAAATGTCAGATTAATTAAAGGGACCGATTGATTTCTGTGCAGTTCGTTGATCCGAGACTGTGAAGGGGAAGCAATTTAGTGTAACGCTGCTACATTATCTGCAGCAGGGCTGCACAATGTAGACAAAATACCATAATGCGGTTACATTGCTACATATTGTCATTGTGCTATACATTACAATGTATTAAAAACACATCAGTGAACCTCTGGTGTATGACACGGTTAAAGATTTGCCTGCATTGTTTTGTTTGAAGTTATGTATGTTAAATCATGTGAATGCCTCGATTGATCAAAACACCCACAGAAACCCCTCTGGAAGCTTTGAGATTGGTCAGAAGACTCACAACATACAATAATAATTTAATGATTTATTACAGGACTTATTTAGACATTGCAGCCTTCTGTTTTTTGCAACTGTGAAAAAAGTAATCCTGGACTTTGTACTCTGTCTATAATAAGCAGCCAACCTGTTGAGCTCATGTATTAATATTACAAACACTGCAAGCACAGTGAGCTTGTTTTGTGGTGATAAGAGGACAACATTGATACAACGCAGTATCACCATATTTTGGGTATTAGTAAAGAGTACTGATACAAGTACCAAGTATCAACATTTCACTATTTAATTATTAATACTTTCAGAGTGTGTTAAGCCAGTTGGTATGCTAATAGAATACCAAAATGCAGTGGTTGAATTTCATGTTGGACACCACTCCTAAACCAAACAGAGTCACTGGGTAAAACTCTACATCTACTACTGTAAGTCACTTTAGACCAGCCCATTTGGTAAATACGTAAATGTAGGCAGGCCCAGCACCAGAACTAAACAGATCTGGCAAAAGGAGCCACACATTCAAGGGAAATCACTAAATACCCATTTAAAGCCCTATTTAGACAGGATTACATGAGGAGGTGGGGTAATGTAAATTTTACCGGTGTTTCTCTGTGACTTTAGTCCTGTCAGAATGTGTCTTGTCTTTAATTTTACTGGCTGTGTGTTCCCAGTTCAGTAAAGATTCTGGTGCTGTTTACCTTCTATAAAATTAGCAGTAGAAATAACCTCAGGTTAAATTGATCCTGTGAGAATTGCCATGTTGGTAAATCTGCTATTACATTGTGTATCAAAGGAGTTTCTTAGGTATGCAGGCACTCGAAGAACGATTACTATTGTGTTCTGGCTAAAATGAAGCTGATATGTAACATTACTGTCCTATAACATCACAGAACGTAAAAATTACAGAAAAAAGTTTGACTTTATGTGGTGAAGTTGTTTTCTGTGAATTTCCAAGCTAGTAGTAATACTAAAGACACATTGCATTCACTGAAGACACCAAGGTAAGTAGTTAAAGTAAACAAAATAATAGCTAAATTAAATGTTACCTTAGCTAAATTTAAACCCTAACCCTACACTTTTCTGGAGTAAAGGCAGTACATAAACCAAGTAGCCAGTACTATTTCTGTCATTAATACTGAGATTTCTTATCCCATGCGAATCGGTCGTAAACATTACAAGACGTCCTGTGGTAAAATGACATTACCCCACCTCCCCATGGAAAACTAATATTGTCCAAATAAGACTTAAGAGATGTCTGCTAATTTATCTTCCAGCAACATTCAGTGTAGCCCTAACATCTAGTAAAAAGCGACGCATGCAAACCATCGTATGTTCATTGATGTAGTCTTTTTACGGAGCATGTAGCAAGCAACAGTAGCATGCACTTCCTTTAGTTTCACTTTGATTTCATTTTTTTGCTGCCTGCCACTATAGAGGCATGTACAAAAAGTAGGTGGAGTGGGTTTAGTGGAGCATGATTATTGGTTGGGGGGCTGTTGCCCCACTAAATTAACCCCTGACACTGAGCCTAAATGTAGGTGAACGTTGCTTTGTCCATTTCCTAATTTACTTTAGCAAAAAATATTGAAGTGTAAACTTTATTTGGTGAAGCAGTTTTGTATTTGAGGAATAATTTGCAGTGAAAAGTAGTGAGACTCTATCACGGTGCTATATAACAAATGTTTAAAAATCGTAGTATAATTGCATCGTGGCTCAAGTGTCGTGATAAAATGACAACGTGTGGTCTCTAGTGATTCCCACCCCTATTACATAGAATCCTGCAGTCTCATTTAGTTGTACTGCTGCAATATGTCTGTTTTTGTTGTAACAAAGTGTGGCAATATTGGCTGGTGCTGCAGGGAATAGCTTGTTTCCTGCAGAGGCTCTGAAGCAGGTGAGATCAAAAGATGGCACAGTGAACACAGGCAGTTTCCATGAATACATGAATCCCATTTGGCATCTTTCAGTAGAAAAAATGTTGAAGTGGGTGCATCCATAATCTTCTCAGGTTTTAGTAATGGATGCATGTTGTTAGTGCTTTTGTGTTGAGCACTTCGGATCATTCAGTGTCAACGTCAACATGTGCAATATAGTTTGTATTAACATTATGGTCATGGCTACAGATACGGATGTTTCTAACCTTATTCACTAGGCCTCTTTACTAAAAGATGGTAATGATCACCATCAACACCAAAAACACGCTGATGCCACCTGTGATGTTATGAGAGGTTTGATTAGAGACTTTTTTCTGAAATTTTCTGATTCCCCCCAGTGACCCCTTCTCATTCTGTGTTTGTGACCACACAAACTCTTTTCTAATCACACCTTTTAACATTTTGCTAACGCAGACCACGCCTTCAACGTATGGGTTGTAGAATGAAAGACTGTATGACTGTAGAAAGGCAGCGAAAACTTAATTCTGAATTCTGAACGGCTTCTACTTCAAGAATGCCGGACCTCCCTGTGATGAACAGAGACAGGACTGAGAGAAGACTGAGGAACAGGTAGAAGATGGGGGGGTGATGGGGTGCCACAACTTTGTCTCAGGAAACAGAAGGTAAAGATGGAAATTTATTGGATGTTTGAATAGGAGGAGCTTCAGCATTGTCCTCCTCCTAAACTTTAGGTATTTTATAACTCTGTTTTATGTTGTGTTTTTCCCGAGTGATATTACAGGGCCATACAATACATGGCAAAAGTTTAGAGACACCTGATTGAATGTTTATTTTTCATAATCTATGGCTTACAATGAAATGCTTGATGTTTGTTTCTGATGCCCTTTTCATGCTGGATTAGTCTTGCCTGGGTAGGTGCTGTAATTTGAGTCATTACTGACGAACGCCGTGATTTTTGCGATATCTGCAGTATCTGCAGTCTGTATTTCTCTGCTGAGTAATAATTCCGGAGCGAATTAACTTCTATATTTGCCAAACTCGGAACTCCCTCAATAACAGCAGTCCTGTTCAAATTGATTTCACAGTAATGTAATAACAAAACCTCCTTTTCTTTTTGTTTTTTTGCGTTCTGCAGTCATGGCTTACTGCTAAAATAGAGCTTGATTTGACCCAATTTTTAGATCATCACGTATATGACAATAGGCATCACCCCACACTTCTGAACAATAACACGCTGTGGCTGAACACCAATCAGTAGAACATCCCATAACATTATTGTAAACATCTGCGCAATGGTGTTTCGATCTGGACTACTTGGGTTAATTTGGGGAAATTATATATATTTTATCCAGTACAAATCAGCCAGTCGAATCACGCACAGATTCCATTACCAGGACCTCCTGTGGTAAAACCACTCCAACTCGAGTAGTTCTCAAGAAAAATATAAATAGAGATCCCTCTGTATGAATTTATTTCCAAAACAATAATTTAAATTTTAAAAAGTGATCTGCCAATAAATGCTCTGCATATGTTAAACTTTTTCAGTTTTTCTCATGAAGCTGCTTGAGAGAAGCTGTGTGCAAAGCTGCATCCAGGCAAAATGGTGGCTCCTTTGAAAAATCTATAATAGAACGTCGTTCGGATTTGTGTCACTGCAAAAGTCTGTTTATGTTAAACTGTTATTCTCTATTTACCTTATAGAATACAGTTGTTGTCACTCCTGGTCAAATTCCATGTTTTGTTGATCTTCTAAGTGAAAAAAACTTAAAACATCCTCTACAGAGAACCCACTTGTACACATTGTAATGCACAAATACTGTTTATTTGCTGAATTCATATATTTTATAATAAAACATAAATGCGCCCTGTGCTAAAGTTATGGCACTACTTTACATATATGCCTTTTATGTTGAACTAATATTAGTTTATTCTCTGTACAGGATGTGTTAACTTAGGTTTACTTAGAAAATCAAAAAGATGTATTATGACCAGGTGTATTCAGACTCTTGCATACTGTATATTTATAGCTTGGTTCCCTTGGTCTTGACCAATGCAGAAAATGATAGTTTGTTGCATTTAAGTTCTGCTTTGCTTAATGTTTACACTGACATATTTGACATCAAACCAAAAGATGTAAGCAAAAGTCAAAGAAAATCACCAAAATAGGGCAGATTTATGATGTGCAGTTGGCAGCAATAACTGAGATAATATCCAGTGAATCATCCTGAACCATGGATGTCTTATGAGCACTTGTGAACATGGTGTTCCCACAACATGAATCAGATTAAAATCACTGTAATACACAGCCTTAAGTGCTTTATAAAACATTGAAAACTTGGTGCATTAATACATACATAATACATAAACAATACATTCATACACAATATACTTTATGTGTTTTGTCAAATATCTGTATATTGTGTATTTTATAAGGGCTTTGAACATACCTCAGCCTCATTTACACATTTAACTATGCGTTCTATATAATTAACCATGGAAAACTCATGAAGAAATGATTTCAAATCCATGTCAGAAACTCGTTTGTTGCTGGAACCAAAGAAGGTGTGCAGAGAGAAAATGATGGTTCATTCTGTATATGCTGTAGTCTCTGGTCTGCTTTGCATTCGTATTTTAAATGAAAAGCACTAGAATATGTTTGGAAACCTCACTTGCTTGAACGAACCGCACTAACAGAGCAACTTGTTTTAATTGAACCAAACCTGCCAAGTATGAACATGAGCTAAAATTTAGACAGTTATAAAGATAATGAAACCCTTTTTTTGAGTAATGCCCAAACTTTTGACTGCTACCATACATTTAGGTTCAAACACACTTTTAAATGGCCTTGTATGTAGAATAGGTGCATGTCACTGTATTACGTAACCTTGATTTAAATTCCCAAGATGTAAAAGTGCTAACAGAATGTGTAAGTGTCTGGGTGATGCTTAGAGGGTAAGAAAGGAAGCAGAGTATCAAAGGGCCAGGGATAATGAAGAGGCATTGAGATCAAACCGCCGGATAAGGAAGAAAGCTATCAGTGGGAAATCACCTTGTGCCCCCAGACACTGTGGAGCGGCCACCTAGTAACAGCATGGGACCAAGGGGTAGCTGCTCTTTCTCTTTATCTCTGAATTTTTTCTCTCTCTTTTTCTGCTGCCTTGACGCTACACTGTCTTTACTTTTTCCAAGGGCTTAAACCTTTTGGTTTTGTTGATCTGCATGCATGCACCTGAGTGTACACTACACCTGGTTTTACAAAATGCTTTCAATAAATGAACAGGCTTCTTTTTGGCCTTGCAGTAACTTAACACATTAAAGACTATCAATTTCAAGTAAAATGTATACTTTTTTACATAAAAATGCAAATGTGGTATCGAACGAAGGTCAGAATCTGCACTTTCAACAGAATTTTTCTGCTTGTTTCAAAGAAACTCCAATAAGAAGTATTGAATATAAAATTATCCCATGCTTTTTTGTAGTGATAACTCTAATGGAAGCCTTGGTGCTTTAAGCAATAATTTGGAAAAGACAAACCGCAAATCAATATTTGGTACGGTTCAATATTGGTGCTGATTCTTGCACTTAAACACTGTATATGTTGTGGCGTTACAATATATGTACTGAACTCCAGCAGAGTCTGATGCTCAGATATGTAGCATGAGTGAACGGGGCACACATTTGAGACAAATGACTTGAGAAATTCAGATGTGAAATAACATTCAGCACCATTTTTGCTAAGCTAGAGATGCTGCTGCATGCTTGTGTATAGAGATCACAGGTTTATCTATATATTGTTCAGTTCTGTGTTTTAATTATTTTGCGCAGTAAAATATTTAGCATTTTTTTTAGTTGTTAAATGTGGTTTGTTTTACTAATTATGTGATACTGTAACAGATTTTATGCAATCTCTATTACAAAATGGTTATGAGCTGTGAATGTCCCTTTTGTGGCACTGTAGGGCAGAGAAGTGCTGAAAAGAGGCGGAGAAAAAGAGTTTTTGTTGTTGGTCTACCATCTATTCTCATTCCTGTGTGCATTTCTCGTTTTATTAGGCATTACTATTTAGTTAGGCGAATTCCTCCAAGAAGCTTGGTTACAGTATAATAGTAATAGTAATACAGTAGTAAATAAAACGTGGAACTATATAAATATCAGGAGTTAGTACTGGTATTGTTACTCTGTATTGGCCGATACTCAAGAATCAGGTATGGGTATCGGTATCAGAACAGAAAAAGTGGTATCAGTGTATCCCTAGTATTTAGGCAAAACCTGTTTATTTGATGCTTGAAACAGGCATTAACACATTTCACCTTGTATGAAGCAGTTTTACAGTGACTCCTTCAGTAAAGAGCCCTGACAGTAAAGAGCTGCTGCTGTTTTCCATTTCTAAGATCTGACTGAAACGCCTTGGTCAGGCTATCACTCTTATTCACAGTCAGTGACGTATTTAGGACTTCTAGAAGGTCTAGAGCAACTTTTTTTTTTCTCACAGTATTGGTCCCACCTATTGTAAATCAAAATGAGTTTGGTTGATTCCACTACATTGATGATTAATCTGATATTAGGCCTTCAGTTCAACTTCTGAACTCCTAACCAGCAGGTGAGGTAGCTTGGCTGTATCTACTTAGATACGACAGAGAAAATAATCTCAATTGGATCATTTTCCACTGGGCGTTTCAAGTATTTAACCCATTTGTTTCCAACCAATACCTAACAAATAAAATAAAAGTATTTTTTTTATATATTATATATGATTATATTAAATGAAAATGAACGAACGAAAAATAGACATGTATTTATTTTATTTCACAGAGATCATTAGACCTTCTCTGAAGGCCTAGAAGGCCCTGAGGGTCCCCCACTGTTAGTTTGTGTGTGAACGTATGTGTCATTGTCTCTTCCTCTGTCCACTGTCGGTATTGATCAGAGACGGATGGATGTCTCAGATGAGCTATTGGTTGCCTAACAGTAACATAGCCGACTGCTGTTCCATTTCGCAATGAGCTTCAGCCTAACAAAGACAGTCAACATCACTCCACTCCCCTGCTGATAGCAGAAAATGGCTATAGCAAACATCAGTTGGGGAAAATCACACTGCTTTAGACTGTCCCTGCTGTGCCTATTTGAAGGCTGATGCCCTGTGTTTTGTGTCACTGTTTTTATTCTGATTGTGCTTATCTCGATTGTTAAAGAATAGATGTTACTGGTGGATTTGGCGGATCTATGCTATTTCTTTTACATGATTTATTGCCCTCAGGAAGCACGTACATTGATAGATTGATTTCACCCTTTTTTCTTCCTGTGGAACAACTGAAGCATCTGGAGAGATCAGACAAACTTTAAACAAATGTCTTTGAGAAAATGATCTTGACAAAGCCCATTTCAGCCATGAACTGGATTGACCTCAGTGGAGCTAGACTAACCTCAATGGCAACTGATGTAATAGCGTTGCTATTATGGAAGTGTACAGCATAGGGGTAGAGAGTAGAATACTCCACCATGCATACCATAATTATACTATGTACCAGTATGCCTGTCACAGTTATATATGATTGTCCTTCTGCAATTATTTGAGCTGCCTGTGATAAAGTTGTTAGATTTCAATCATCTGTTTATGTTGCAGCAAACAGGGTGTGAATTAGACATGCTAAAATCATATTAACACAACTTTCACCTTACACCTAATGTAACAGATCAGCCGTCATGTTTGCCATCAGACGTTCTGCACTAGATCTGTGAAGCTAATGCTACTAACAAGTACTGGAGGTCTATGCTCTGTGCAAACTGAATGTCTAAATAATCACTGCAATGAGTTGTAATCTCAAGTAGGCTTGCTTGTGTGGTGTCTGACACTGTTATCCGTTAAATGGACAAAAGTTGCTTCCACGTTAAAATGAGCACATGAAATGAACTTTATTGTTGCAATGTCATGTACTATATTGAGTGGTGTTGTGTTGTGTTGTGCTTTCAGACAAGTGCAGTGCTCTGCTCTGGAGGTTGTGCGCTGCTGGCGGTCAGCTCCCTGCTGGCCATCATCACCATCTTCCTGCCCAGCGGTACCTGTGAGAGGAGGATCTGCACGCTGGCTGGCTACATGCAAATGGCTTCAGGTTAGCACAACTTCACCTACGCTTCAGAATCAGCTAGTTGTATAATATGTCTTGTAGAAATACTTATCCGAGGAATGTCGATATTGGTAATGATGGGAGCTAGCAGGGGCCACTTAGCATTAAGCAAAAAAGGCCTTGCTAATAGTTCCCCAGTGGTTGTCTTTCATTGTTGGCTATGTTCCCAGGACAGATTTTAGTAAGTTTTTGGCAGTAACAGCATTTTGCAGATGTGTGCTTTGTAGGATAAACTTTTTTCTTTTTGTGTCTTTTAAGACGATCTGCATCATTTGTTCTCTATTTACCATTCAGGCTAAAACTTTAGATACAGTGGTTGATTATTACACTGTTAACTGTATCCAATGTGGCATTAGAACTGACTTCTTTATGGGAAATAGTCAGTAGTGAGTTGAAAGAGTCAACATACTTATTAAATACTGATTAGTTGGTCATTGTTCATTAATTGATAAGTTGAGATTGCAGGTGACTTCTAGGTGAGGTCTTGAGTGTTGGTTCGTTATTGGTCAGTAACCCATGACATATATAGGAGCAAGTATTACAGCTGAAGCATGGTTGTTGCTCCAGTAGAGTTTAATGACTACAGATGAGCCTAAAATGAAAACCTTGATCTCTTTGCTTTCCTTTTTTTTCTTGTCCTGATACCATCTGATTTACACTGAAATGCTAACTAACTGCAGCCAGCACCAACAGTTGAACCACATTGTTCTCCTTGTGGTGACCCAACAGAGGGCTGTAGGTAACCTTTTTATGTAGGGCAGTGTGCATAAGGCTACATGACACCTACATAAGCCTTTCATTACATAGACCTACATTTATAAACTACATTTATAAACACTTAGGCAATAGGTGCTGTTTGTCATAAAGTTTACATTTGCCAGCTTTGATGTCAAGGTGACATAACATCTGATGATGTTTTTTAAGCAAAATGCTTTTTCTTGTGTGAAATGACATAGACTTTATTGCCACAGTGACATAATGCTGATAATATGACATAGCTTGCGAAGTCCAGCTTGTTGAACAAAAGTGAGAGTTGTTTGTGGTTTCATTTTACCATTCATAAGATTTAAGCTACGTCACAGAATTATGTCACTGTGATGTACACTAAACTGCAAAGTCAATTGTTATAACACACTATGTCATTTTACACAAAAAAGTCCCTTGATACAACCCAATATCAGAAAAATTCGATGTCATCTGACTTTGACATCAAAGTTGACAAAAACAGCCTTTATAAATGTCAACGTAAGTTTATGTCGGTTGTCATGACAAGCTTATTTAGGTGTCATGTAGCCTTATGAACACTACCTTACAATAAAGTGTTATTGGGGCTAATATTTGATTTGCTATGATGTGGAAAATTTGAAACTGGGTCTAGATTAGTCTGTCTGAGCAGTAAACATTGGCTATCACTGGCAATCGGATTACAGATTCAGACTGAGGTGTTTATATGCACACTCTATTTAACAATCTGATGGAAAATCTTCGTTTACATGCTCACTACAAGTAATCCGATGCAAAATGACGCGCATGCGTGGAGTAGCGTTGAGAGTAAATGTTACCATGACAGCGAACATTACATGAGGTCCAGTCCGCGTGAGATGACTTTCCAGTTGGCGCGCTTGTGTTTTTAATTGCTTTAAAATGATGTCAGACTCAGGAAAACGTACTTCACATGTCCTTATTAAAAAAGGCCGAGAGGAAGACTTCGAGCTCCGAGACACATAAGCTGGACATCCGTCCCACCACCGTCTTTTAAAGATCAGAGGATAAACTTTGTCTCCTCTGCAGACCAGTTTCTGCTCCGCCATGTTGAACGGTATAAACTTTCGCTATTCCAATCGGAACGTGTATGTACGTTCTGCGCATGACGCGACGCACATGCGCAGAACGTACTTACACGTTCCGATTGGAATGTAATCGGATTCAGAAGTTTACATGGTTATTCTATTATTACGGTTATTCTTTTACTTAACGGATTATTTAGAGGTTTACCCACCTCGTTCAATCGGATAGAAATTGTATTCCGAATGGCCTCAATCGGACTAGACTATTCCGATTGAGGTTTTTACATGGACGTATTCTATTCCGATTGAGCTATTAGTCGGATTATTAACGGATTATCAGGCTGCATGTAAATGTGGCTATTGTCTCACTTTGCCTTCATCAAATCAAAGTTGGAAGACTTAGGCAAATGAGAGCTGCCATTACTAGTGTAGCTACAGTATCATAAACTATTAAACTATTATAAAGTGTTTTGTTTTACTAACTGGAATGCACAGCATTTTGTTTGTGTCATTCTGGTGAAATTCACAAATACACACGCATTTGTAGAATTCAGATCTCAAAGGCGTTAAGTTTACAAACACAGCCTCTGTCTACAAGCACAACACACAGTACCCAACAAAGACAAAATTAATAAATAAAGACAGAACTGGCCATTGTGGATGGCGGTTGCTAGGAGACAGATGATGCCAGCACGTCAAGCTGAGGCTGCGAGGGCACTCTCAGATTTAGTGGCCACTGTAAAAAGGCAATTACAGCCCCTTAAAGCGGGTCACCGCTTCACGGGCGAGAACAGGGCTTATTGAGGCGACAGCCTTCATTCAGCCGGCCCCATAAACAGCCACGAGTGCATCTCTGAGTTTTATGCAGTTGACGAATGCCAACTGGCCCTGTCGATGCCTTAAAAAGCGCAGTGTTTATATGTCACACGAATATAGGGGAAACTGTCAGTTTTCAGTGGACAATGAAAGTGCTTGATATTGCCAAGGCCTTGAAAAGTGCCTACACTCTATATCGGTAGGAATTTCAATTTAAATACCTGTCGTTTAGTCTTTTCTCAGCCCATGGTCATTACAGTACAACTGTAGATCATGTTAACAGCAGGGAATAGGTGCCGCCTCCTGATATATTTCCCTGCTCTAATTAGAAAGTAATGATATTGCTATAAAACTATTATAATAAAGGGAGCACTCACAGCTGGCCCAGCTATTTCCACAAGGGCGTTGACGGTAGGAGAGCATGGGAGTTCATTGGTATTCTCTTTGCAGGCCCAGAAGCATCCAGTGTTTCAAGGGTAAGAGAGACGCTTGAAATCAATCTTAGCTCTAGTACAAGCCATACACAAGCTCTTTTTCTGTGCGTGGCACCAAACAGAAAGCCTGCCGTCAAGAGAAAACCATCCGAACAAGCACATTATGCTTCCAAAGATAAGAAGCTTTCAAAGACTCATTTTGCCATGTTTGCTGAATAATCCCTTTTTGCTCTCAAAGTTTTTTTTTTGCATCGTTGGGGTGAAGTTTGGAAATTAATTAGCCTCCGAAGTTTCAGTCTCTGTGTTTCCTGCTGTTTTGACGCTCCAAGCCAAAAGAGAAATTGTAGATGGGTCTTAAATAATTCAGCCTGCTGCTGCTTACCCAAAACTGATTCCACCCATGCTTTTTCCTTTCTGTTAAGCCTCAGCAGATATAGATCCTCCCACTCTTAAAAATTAAAGACTTTTTGAAGTTATCTGCTGTTTCTCCATAGCCCAAATGTAGTCGTTCAGTGAAGACATCTTTGGTCTTTGAAGGTTAGTTTTGCCCTCAAGCTGTAAGGCTAGTGCAGCCCACGCCAACAAGTCACAGAAAGTTATATGCCACCAGTTACCACTGACTAAATCATTGCAAACTGCCTGACTTGCTTATGTGGCTTCTTACGCTGCATGACTGTTATTTCCAGTAAGTATAACAAAAATGTGTCACATTAGTATTAGACAATTTAAAACCTGAATTTTGTCTATTTTTCTACACAGCAAAACTAAAGAAGCGAACTTCTTGGTTTATCAACTTCATGTGGAATAAAGGGATAACAGATTTTTTTCTGTACTAATCCTTTAAACCAACATGTGTAGACTGTAACCTACATGTACTCTCACCAGACACTTTTGTAGATGCTTTTGCCTTGGCTTACTGCCATCTTTCCACTCTGACTGAATCCTTAGGGAGTCTCCCACATATCAACCTGATATCCAGCCCAATTGTCCATATCATTGTCTGAATCAATGTCTTTTCAGATCAGCCTGAAAAAATGTGTGTGTGTCACTGAATTGGACCAAGGGCGGATGCCACAATACAGCCAAATCGTGTGCAATACTATAGTCTGACATTTTCCCTTTTCTACTGAATACAATGTGTAATGATACTTGTGCTACAATGTGATACTACTCTTTTGTTTCATTCAGATTGGGTATCATTGAAACAAATGGAGGGTGCTTTGTAGCCATAATATAGCCAGCTGTAAGTATGGAGGGCGCAGGAGCAATTGTTTGTTTGTGCTGGTGTGATTGTGGTGCAGATCATTTGAAGCGACTGAGCTGAAGGATAATGGCTGTGTGAGAACAATAGGGGCATTATGTGCTGGAAATGATACCACATCTTAGCAAATCCATCTAATGGTGTGATGGCAACTTTTCACAGTTATTCACAACAAACGAGCAATCTCTCCCTCCTAGCTAGTGATTTACGTGTGTGAGTGCCTGTCTGAGTGTCTGTGTTTGTTTTTGTGCATTTACAGAATAAAAAACAGAGAAAAAACAAAGCTAACAACTCTGGCCAGGATTTGCTTTTGATCATGTACATATACACACATTCTACATTGTTTAAAGCCATTTATCTTATTTATCTGATTGTGTGTTTATGCTTCTTGAACATTATATATTAGAATAAATGCAAATAAACAAATACAGTAAAAAGGAACAAGAATTTTTTTTTTATAAAGAGTAGTTTGTATGGTGTGAGCTAATTTGAACAGAGTTTGGTACGCCATTTTCCTTAATGCTCCCGTCCTATGTATTATACACCCAGACAGAGAGCCAGGTCAGTTGTGCTTGGACTCCTGGCAAAGAATGGCTGAAGCTTCACCGGGGATCAAACTCATGATCTCCTGATGTTTCCAACACTTGTTTCCAAAATTTCTCCTTGACACGTCTGTCACCAGCATGCTTGAATTAACATAATGAAGCGCTGATTAACCAAACCGAGTACTGGATGATAGTGATGACATATATATATATATATATATATATATATGTATATGTATAACAATTATATTAGAAAACATACATGAATAAACACATTAAATATTAGAATAAGTAACCTTACTACAGAAAGTATTAATTTTATGTATGTCAGTGTTTTCGTTTAACCATTTCCATACCTCTCCTTGCTTACATTAATTCTGATGTTCTATGGTGTTTGTACTAACAAAAACACAGTCATTGTCACTTATAATATAAGTGTATAACCCCTTGTATAAAAGCAAAATGTGTGTGTGTGTTTGTATGTGTCTGCCTGTCTGTCTGTCTGTCTGTGTGACTGGACTGCATTTGCAGGAGAAATGACTCCAAAAGCAAAGAAAACTGAGGAAAATGATTTGACTTTAACTAGAAACTGAAACTGAAATTGAATCCATCAGCCAGTGACCTTTCGTATTCTTTCTGTCTCAGTGAACCAGTTGTGTCCGAACCTTATGCTAAAGCTATGTGAGGCTTGAATCACTATATTGTTTATGGAAATTGAAAAACCAATGGATATCTGGGAATACAGTTTGTGTCTTGGGGGATGTGCCAGTTCTTTTGTGTGCTTTTTTAAGAGATCCTTCTGTGATAATATTTCTCTTTGACTGATCATTTTGTACATTTGGATTATATTGCTGTGTCTGGTCGGTCAGTAGAGTACAGTCTTTGCAAACTTACCAGAAATACGCTTCTGCCTTTGTAAGACATCTCAGTGATGCTGGAAGTGCAGCGAGTGCAAGCACTCTCCAGAGAGAGGGAGAGAGAGATGCATGAGTTTGTGTTTCTTTTATTCCAATGAATCTTTTAGCATGAGTTGGAAGGAATCATATTTTATAAGCAAGACCTTCTCTCTCTCTTTCTCTCTCTCCCTCCCTCTCTCACTCTACATGTATATTTTATTGAAGCATTTTTTCACTCTGGATTTGGGCCAGTGGTGGCATGTGTCGCCATGGACTGTGAGTAGGATAGAATCGTCAGAAAAGAATGAGGATTTAGGGAGCTGTGTGGACATTCAATTGAAGCCATAATCTGACCTGTCACTGCAGCTTTGAGGCCCAACCCGATCAGGCCTGACTTTCACACCCAACCTGAACCTGCACGCATGTACTAACAGAGATTTGTCACAGACATGGTTTTACGGGGATTTACTTTGTTACTAAGCACTTGAGTTGAGTGGCAGAAAATGTCATGCTGAGATAAACTGGTATTTTACACATCTGTAATACACTAATACTATTTATTATCAGTATATGTTTGTGAACTGCCATACCTGTAGAGACCAGCATCTACCCTCCTCTTATCAGCTGTTAGCCTTGCTATGCTAAAGTTCATCTCACTAGTGCAACAGGAAAGATCTGCTGTGACCATTCCGCCAACCCAGCACATCCCTCTCATCATCCATGTTTTCATTCAGGGGCACGTTCACCTGCTCCTCAAACTCTAGAGCTATTCTGAATGCAGATATAGACTATAACATTACTAGAGAGAGAGAGAGAGAGCGCACAACATAGGCACAAAAAACTACTACAGAAAACAAAGCCTGAAGCTGTACATGAAAAATAACCACATACTTTATTGGGCACCATTGGGTTTGGTGCAGGGCCTCTAATAAGGACTGAAGTATTTTACAAACACGTACACACATACTTTTTTACTCTCAGACACAGCAGATTACCTCAGACAAATTGCAGACAAATTGCAGTTGTAACTCTTGAATGGATCAAAATAAGCCAAGTTCTCAACAAAACGTGTTGATGCCTGAAATTCAAAAGCTTTTTACGATGATTGCAGATTTACTGCCTGATCAAGAGAAATAGGCAGAGGTAATATATCAAAGCACAGAAGCTCTGGGCTATGAAGGCACTCATCTAAAAGAATTAAGTCTGTGTTATGTTCTATGCTTGAATCTTTCCACCGTATGATCCAAGAGCTTCTTTATAATCTACATCATAGACTTGTACTATTTGTATTTGCACAATAACTCCACTATCCAGTGCAGCCCAGAGAAGGATGGATTCTCCTTTTCCATCAGAAACAGCACTTTGTGCAGTCACTGAAGGAATAAAAATGCAAGTATAATGAAACCCTCTAAATGTAATGCCTAGGGCTAGAGATGAAAAAAGGAATGAAGTATGAATATACATAGAAAAATACACAGACACAACTACAGTGTGTAATAATTAAGGCTGTCACTATTGATTATATTAGCGCTCTAGTGATTTATCCTTTATTTTGACAATAAATAAAGTATGGAATTAAAAAAAACAATAAAAATGACATTAATTGAAACCATATAGAGCCATTTAGAGATTTCAGGATAATAGATTACAAAATACTGTAATTCTTTAAAAAGCTAGGAAGTCTATAAAAACTTAACATATACAAAAATACTGTGTAACAAAAAATGCACATGAGCATCCAATAGGCTCTGTTTCTAACAAACAGAAATGAAGTTTCCCAAATCATTCTTGGTTTGGATGTATGGTTATAGGAGAAGCTCTTATGTTCTTACCACTACCACATCTCATTTACAAAAAAAGATTCTTTAAAGTGCGTTTCACTGTATGATCTTTCTATGGTATTAAAGTGGTTCTTCCATGGAATAATTCCAAAGAACCTGTTTTAGCACCTTTATTTGTAAGAGTGTACTGTAGGAGACCAGGTATATTAGGTCAAGTCTGTTTGAACACACCTGGTGAAATGATATGTTCTGTTGAATTTCCAAGTGAAAATAAATGATCAAATCAAGAAGAAACAAATTTTAATAAGGTATTTTCTGCTAATTTTGGAGCAAATTCATTTCATGTCATTTGCAGAACTTAACATATCGGAAAAAAACTAAACATATTCAACATTAGGGGTGCGGGAAAAAATCGATTCTTAGATACATTGTGATGCGGATGGGCACGATTCTGAATCGATTTATTCAACGTCAAAAATCGATTTTCTAAATATTTAATTTATATTGTAATGCTGACGGAACGCAAAGGGCGGAACTTGGAAGTTCAGAAGTACAGCGCCCGGACAGTCTGTGACGGCACACAACAAAAACACAACGGGATGAGCGAGAAATCCGACTGGCTCCCTCTGCATTAAAAGCCAGGTTAGGTCAGGAGTCACAACACAAATGATAAGAAGAGCCATTTTGACCTTTCAACAAAAATCAAAACACCTTGGGAGCCACAACATTTAATGTCCAGTATGTCTCAGTATGTGTTAATGTCCTAGTTTAGGCTATACAATATAAACGAAAACACAGACTTACTCTACTCTGCTTTAAGCTTTAGCTATAAGCACTTTTCTTCTATCTCCGCCAGAAAACTTTTCCTCAAAAGTTGAATAGTTTCTTGTAAAATGTCTTTTAGCTTTCGGCTGTTTTACAAGGCTGAAGTCGCTTCTCATTCTCCAGCTTCTTGAAGGTAAATACGGCACCATTTAAGGTGGAACAGGAAAATTAGGAAGAGAAGCGACTTCATCTTTGCATCTTTTTAGTGTTTGACAGTCTCTCATTGCAGATATAACGTATCAGGAAACCAACTACTTTGCTTATAAATGCGAACAAGTCCATTCGTCTCCAAATGTTCGTCTGTCTTTCTCTTTTCCTTTTTCGTTCACTACTAGCCAGGCGAAACCTCGTTGCTGGGTGACCTGCAGTCTGCATGCCAATTCTCAGTCATTGAGAAACAGGGCTTTCGTGCTATGTTGCACACGTCCCGTCTCGAAGATATTTTACTGACACAGCGACCCCCCCCTCCGTCTCTACCACGAGACCAAAACCAAAATCACTAAAGAAAATGGGCAGGACGGCTGTAACGTGCTGCGTGGACATCCATCACCACTGGATCTTATTTCACCCTAACAGCGCATTTTATCGCAGATGAGTGGCAGCAGCGTCTCCAAACAAGAGCAGTGAATGAGAGCCTTCCAGTTCACTTGCCACATCACTTCCATTTGTTTTATTAATAAAAGATATTGGACATAACTGCGATCATTGCAAATACTTTGCTTTAAAAGTACCAAGTCCTCAGACAATAAGAACATAGAAATCATGTATAGAAAAAAAAGATGCATCGAGATGCATTGATAATCATTTTCTAATTGCATCGCAGCCCTCTGAATCGTAATCGAATCGAATTGTGAGGTGCCTAGAGATTCCCACCCCTATTCAACATACTGTAATCTTCGTAAATTCAGCAAATTAATGTAAGTAATTTTCATTAAAATGTGTGTTCTCTGTAGATGATGTCACCTGTTTTTTACTTGGAACATGAACAAAACATGGAATTTGACCCAAACATTTGCACACAACTGTGACTTACATCCCCACGACCCAGAATGATAAGCGGTTTCGAAAATGTGTGTGTGTGTGACTTACATTCAGTAGTTGTTCAACAGTGCCTAGAGTGGATTGGTGTAACATATGTGTAGCAAAGCTAGAAGCCAATTATTGAAAGGCAGTTGGAGCCGGATTTGTTTATAATGTGGTTTAAATAGTTTTGTGTACCAAAGCCTGACCTTTTGGCGATTATTAACAGTTTATGGTTTTATTGGTATCAGCAGAAATATCCCTGATAGTGCGCCAGTGGTCTTTTGGTCATGGCATCACCGTGAATTGAATTCATCTCCCAAAGTTGGGCCAAACCTGGTTGTGCCAATGATTGACCTTACATGAACCCTCTGATGAACTGTATAAGAGCAATAAACCATCACGGTAACAAAGATGACATAAAATGTATCCAAACCTAACCTTTAACATGGGCATGAGAATAACATGTTATAGCACACAAAAACAGAAGAACTAATGAAAAATAAGACATAATAAACAGGAACCAAAATCACAAAAAATCTGGGTTGCTCCACCCCCAATGCAGCAAGACTTATATTTTCAAGAAAATATAAAATTATATCAGGTGATATAATCAGTAATCAAATTTTTTTGCACCTAAAAATCAGTATTGGTATAAGGCACAGAGTTATCAGTAGTTCCCTCACATGTCCATTTCCACCAACAATTTTATTACACTTGATTCAAATCTAAAAGAGCAGCACATTTCCAACTAAACTTCATCACTAAACTTCATCACTAAATTTCCACTAAACTTCTTTTACAAATAAATGCTACTGACATAGTAGAGAACAGCAGTCTCCACTTTTCAGAATCCATGTAATGAAAATTGTTACCCCCGTCATGAACTCTTTGCAATCACAATTAATTTAGTCTATTAGTTTTAATTATTTGCTCTCTGCGTAATTCAGGTGTTTTGCAGCCTTGCACTTTTGATTCTTGTGACAGACCAGGCACTGCGTGTTAGCTTATTAGAAGCGACTTTAAGCTTTTCTACCCTAATGATTTCCAATTTGGCCCGAGCTTAAGAAGCCCTAAGAGCTAATTAATGCATGTACTGTACAATTCTCTTACATCTCTTACAGCTTGTACCACTTTATCCTTCTTTTCTGCTACATCTCTGCCTCGCTTTAATTCATCTCCCTGAGAAAGTGAGTGATTTTTTTTTTCTCCCACCTTACTTCTTCTTTGCTATTTTTTTGTTCCTCACTCCTCCCTCCTCCCTTCCTCTCTCGCTTCCTCCCTCACTCTGGGCTTGCTTAGTATTTTTAGATGTGAAGCACCTTGTGGAGCTGGTTTATAAATTCCTCACTCACTTGCTCAGGTTTAGCAGGCTGAAGATTGTTCACAAGGGGGAATGCACACATAACACTTTTTGTAGCATCATTAAATGGGAGGAAACTGACACGAATGCTTGTACATTTGAAGTTACAAAATGAGAGTATATGAAGTAATAGGCTCGAAACCATGATAAACACATTCTACTTAAATGCATAAACGAAGGATACATTTGATGCAGCTGATGTTTCAGAAGAACAGCAGTTGTTTACTGACGTTGGAACGTTCACTCGGTCAGAGCAGCTGTACACCAACTGGCCACTTCATAAGTACACCTCCTTGTATCTACACTGGGTACACTTTGTCCATTTTATCAGCTCCACTTGCCATATAGGAGCACTTTGCAGTTCTACAATTACAGACTGCAGTCCATCTGTTTCTCTGCATACTTTTTTAACCCAGTTTAACCCTGTTCTCCAATAATCAGGACCACCACAGAGCAGGTATCATTTGTCTGGTGGATCATTCTCAGCACTGCAGTGACACTGGCATGGTGGTGGCATGTTAGTGTGTGTTAGTCTAGTCCTACATCAGTGGTCATAGGGCACTGGCCACAGGATGCTGTTGGCTGGATATTTTTGGTTGATGGACTGCTCAGTCCAGCAGTGACACGGAGGTGTTAAAAAACTCGAGCAGCATTGCTGTGTCTGATCCTCTCGTACCAGCACAACACACACTAACACACCACCACCACATCAGTGTCACTCAAGTGCTGAGAATGATCCACCACCAGAAGAATACCTGCTCTGTGGTGATCTTGTGGGGGTCCTGACCATTGAAGGATAGGGAAGAAGAGGAACAGATGAACTGCAGTCTGTAAGTGCACCTATACTGTAAGTGAAGCAGATAAAATGGACAATGTGTGTACATACAAGAAGGTGGTTTTAATGAAGTGTCTGGTCAGTGTATGTTGAATGTAGTTGCCTTCTCTATGTATCCTAATATCCACCCCAGGATGGCATTCTGGTAACATCTCTGCTGTTCCTTATTTGAAGCAGAGGCTTGAACTTTGAACGCTTGCATGTAGATTGTTAAATATAAAAGCCTAATTAAAGTGCAGAGTCCTAAAAAATGTAGATTTTTGCTAACGTTTTCAGGTAAACATACTTATTTTATGTCCTATCTTGACAATACATCACTTTGTAGGCTATGTTACACAATGGTAGAAGCCTTTTATTGTCTTCGGGGTTCAAAACACTGTTCATATTTAATGTTGAACATGCTCAGAAAATGCTTAAATGATTATAAATAATTGTATATATTGAATAATATGGAAAAATACATCGTAATAAGATTTTTGGCCATATCTCTAAGCCCTACCCCCTCCCTTCCTCATTCCCTCTCTCTGGAGCTGCTCCACCTTTTTTAAATCGAATGCATTGCTGTGCTGAATAGGCAGCAGTGTGCAGACTCAGCTGTCCCGCGGGCTGCCTGCACACTGATGCCCCGCCATCAGCACGCACACATAAAAACACAGCGCGTTTCATCATCATCACCGCCGGCTCAGGACTGCCGACAGGGCCACAGGGAAGCCAGATAACAGCGTCAAGCTGCTTCTTAATCTTCGTATTCTGTTTGGGGTCCTGGAGACCACAGACCTTCTTTACATTGTTTCACCAGCTTGATACCCCTAGATTTATGAGCACTTCTAATAAACATGATTTTCTTGTATTTTATTTTTTCTCTCTAGTCCATTAATGACATTTGTGTGGTTTTATGTAAAAACAGTAGTTGTAATTCGTTTTTTCATGATGATTTTCCAACCCTTTTTTACCCTTGGAATGAAACAGGCCATTGTTGTTACTGTGCCTTTAAGGCTGATATATGTAAGTGAGCTCTATTCTGATTGGTTGTCCAGTACTGTGCCTCATTCTTAAAGTAGTCCTGGCTGAAACTCTCCTTATAACTTCAATGTGAATGGGCCAGGCTAAATTGCAGTAGGCTGAATAGACTGACATATGTAAAGGCACTGGTTTTCATGACAAAACAAAAACAATAGATTCAGAAAAGGCTGTTTTTGCAGCCTACTTTCCATACATGGACTGTATGGACACGTTTTGAAACTTTAACAACGTATAGTTATTACATCAATTTAAGTTTCTTGCATGATTTAGGCTTTTTAATGTATGTTAATATAAGGACATTCTATTCTAAGTAATTTACACCAATTTTATTGGTCCATTAATCATGTAACATTAAGGGTTTTCAAACTTAAGAAAGAAAAATATTTTTATCACCTTTCGGAAATGCCTACACCTACTTTGTGAGCAAAAAGGAGGATTAAGGTTTCAATCGTTGTCTGTCTGTGAATTTTATTATGTTCAAAGAAAGGAAAAAATTCAAGGAAAGAACAGGTTGAACATTTTGAAATTACTGTTATTATTTTTAAACATGCAGCGTTGGGGGTCTCTGGGACCCCAAACAATGAGGATGTCAAGGCAGTCTCAACAAAACATGAGAGCTAATCAGCACACTGCACTCAGATCATTCCGCCTCAGGCAGCACGAGCTGTCAATCACCCGCCGACTCGCACCGCTTTCATCCAGTCCGAGATGAGAAAGGTGGCACCAGAGGCAGGGAGGATGCTCGTGATTGGCAAAGAGGCAGTCTCTATTGCATAAATCTGACAAAGGTAGGCTTTAAAGATCAGGAAAATATTCATGGTGAGGGAGAAGACCCAGATTGGGAGTGATGTTAAAATGCATGTGTCATACTACCTTTTTGGTGGTAGAATCTACACACACATACACACACACACACACTCACGCAAAAGTATCCACATATACTTTCTCCCTCTCTTCCTGTCTGTCTTCTTCCTGTGTTCCTCCAAACTGGAGTATAATAATTTGTGAGGCTGTTGCAGGTTTATTTCATCATACACACACACACACACACACACACACACACGCACACACGCACACACACACACACACATCAACACAAGTGAGAACAGGGAGCTGTGCCTCTAGACATATGGATTAGGTACACACACTTATACACACGGATACACACACACACACACATACATACCTGAACCAGATAACGCATATCCTGCAGGTACAGACAGCACTAGTTACAGTCACCAGCCTCAACCGCTGTGTCTCCATTTCATCCTCTTTCTTGTCTTAAAGAAATACCCTTGCATTTTTCCACCCAACATCTTTCAGCTGTATCTGTATTGTACAGTCACTCACCCCAGACAATATTTCAGCCGTTTCCCTGCACTTAGTAAATGAACAGAAAACCTATCGATAGGCTTGTAAGATCAGATGCAGTATACCATTGGCTGATCAGCCCATAGCCATTATCAATATCAAACCTTCAGGGTTTACTACTGCAGCAGTCTGGAGGGCTTTCACGTTATCTCATTATTACAATGCCACTTGCAATGAGATGTTTTTGTTTCTAACCTGCTATGCATGTTTGCAAGCTAACATTTCACCATATGCTTTTCACAGTTTGGTCCCTTTATGTTTTTAATTAATAATTGTACAATTCAGGCAAAATCACTTTTTCAGTTTTCTCATTTGGTCATTGCATTTCAAGGTCAGCACACAGTGTGGTCTAAGTTCATGCTCATGTTTCTGACCAGAAGCTAAGCTATGTTTGGTATTCCCACTTTTACAGCTCACAAATCACTTCTTGTTCAAATGGCTAAAGCTTACTGTGTTCAGTAAGCCACACAACATATCAAGATTGAGAATCATAAAGCTGCATTTTTAGACGTTTAAAGTGTCCAACTTGATGGCCATTGTGATAGATCTGTCTGTGATTTTTGATACTATCATCGGCTCAAGCCTACCCATTGACTCAAAGCACACTTATTAAACACTGTTAAGAACTGTTCATCAGTTCAACTTGACAAAATGACTTGATATGGTAACAAGTAGTTTAACTGGTTTTATTAAGAAAAATACATGTTAATGAAAAAATTCAAATTAAAAATTAATGAAACCATGCATAGCATAATTTTTGTTTTTTATGAACAAAAGTAATATTTTACATCAATTAAAATCAAGTTCTGCCCTGTTCCACTTGTATAAGCCAATGGGCAGTTGGTTCAGTGGCTGCCTAGTGGCTGCTATTATAAGTGTGCTTTGTGGTTGTGTATAGTAGGGCCCTACTGAAGTGAACATTTTGTCACCAATACATGTACCAATGCATTTAAGGGGGAGAAATCCAGATAACTAGCATTATGTCCTAGAAGATGTAGTTCATGTGGTAAAGCAATATAACTAGTTTTATTCAACCTAAATAAACACTTTGAAACAAAGTAAAATTATACTTCAAATTAACAAAAGCAATACTTTTCATCAATCCAAACACTGTCAACTTTTGTCATGTTTAATTTTTTACAGTGTATTTTTAAATTTTAATTTTAAGAATACTTGTTAAACAAGTAGTTAAATTGTGCTTTACTAACAGATATATGATCATCAATTCTCAACTGTCACATTTCTCAAACTCATAAACAGCAGAAACTCAGTCTTAAATAGTGTAAATATTTTAGCATTGGGGTCGGAGCTACAACAACAAAACTGTGGGTCATCAACATACAACTGATATATCAGTCAGATTCTAGTGTATAGTTGCTTGTAGTGTAATGTATATTTCTTATACACATATTCTGGATATGTAGTGTGTTTGTAAGTGCTTGTGTGTGTAGTTGGTTTTTCTTGTGTTTGATGTTAATACATTGTCACATCTCAGATCTCTTGTAGTCTGGAGCTTTCTGCACAATGCACCCTTGACAGAGCCACTCTGCTTCTCTCACTCTCTGTATAATGTACAAGACATGCAATCATGTGCAATTGGCAATCAGTTGATTTATTTTTATTATAGCCTAACCGCGATTTTCGACATAAAACTGTGAGACAGCCGTGCACAATGCTATTGCTCTACCTTGCCAAAATATTAACTAATAAAGTGTTTGCTGAAGATATCATGATAATTTGTAATATTTGCAAAGAAAAAGCTGTCAGCAGGGAAACTGATTACTTTCAGTATGACCAATGATATCCATCACAGAAACATGCCGGTTTTTAATGCTGTGCTGTCAGAGGGATCGCAGTCACAAATTTCTTTTAGACCCAAGCATATCTATATCACCTGTTTAAAATGTTCTTTAAACATTTCACAGTGTTCCTAGTCTTAAATGGCCCCTGTCCCAACTTTTTTGGAATGTTTTGCAGGCATCAACTTCAGAATGCCTGCGTATTTACTAAAAACAACGAAGTTCATAAGGTAAAACATTAAATATCTTGTCTTTGTATTGTTTTAGTTTGAATACAGGTTTACAAATGACTGCTTTCTGTTTTTATTAGCATTTCATTTTTTGGAATTGAGATTTGAATATGAACCTGTGTATTACATTACACATTAACACAAAAAATAACAAACACAGGACATTAACACATAAAATAACAAAAATCGGATCGAATCTTAACCTTAAAATCAAAAATTGTATCCAAATTAAAATCATGTGTGTAGTTACACCCCTAGAGATTTAAGATTTTGTTACAGTTTACTGGTTATTACATTCACAGAACTATATAGGAACTTTAGAATGAAGTGCTGGCATCCTAAAGTTCCTAATTGTAGAGTTATTCTTTGAAAGTCAAATCTTTGGTTTGTATCCATCACTTCACTCGCTGTTTCTTTTTACCGTCTCAAAGAGATACTGCAGGCATTTTACACCCTGCTGCAGCATGTGTGTTTGGTTGTATTTGTGCATGCGAGAACAGGAATATGTATCTGCCTTTATTATTGATTGTGTGGCTTCAGTATTCAAGGGAGTTCGGCCTCTTGTTTGATGTGCGTGTTGTTTGATCAAGGCTGCTGTGTTGATGATGGTCAGCTTGAGTAGCGGTAGTGGAACTACTGTATTAATTAGCTTTCCAGTCAATTAAAACTTTTTTCTTATCTAGTTTAATGTCTCTGCTTATCTGTCTTTTATACCCACATGACCTCCCTTGAAGCCCCTGCTTTATTAAGTTGAAGTTCAGAGTGTTTAATGGACTAGAATAGATGTCTGTGTAACCTGGCTTTACTTTTATTCCTGTGGTGTGCTTATTCTGTGTCAGTCAGGTGGGAATATATGAGCATTATTAAGGGGAATTCCACTATGCTATTTTTCACTCAGGTCTCATTCCTGTAAAGGGCCAGGTGTTTTTTCTGTATTTGCTATAAACAGAAAGGTAAGAAGCAAAATGCTGTCTGCTGGGTTCATGAAAACTGCTGCAAATGCACTTTGTCCCCAAAAAGAAGGGTCCAGAAAGGCATTAGCATGTCTATCAGTTATACAAGGCTGAGAGCAGAACGTCTTGCTAAAATGAAAGGTCTGCGCTTTGAAGTAATTAGACTACACTGGGTCACTTCAGGCTTGGACTGTACACTTGGTGACTTGGTGAGGAATTTTTGGTAATTTTCAGTAGGGCTGTCACTATTGATTACATTTGTAACAGAGTAATCTGCTGATTATTTTCACTATTAACTGAATCATCTGAGTTTTTTCAATAAAAGTGGATAGTAAAATGGATTTCAGTGAGCAGTAACAAACTATTCACAGCTATCAAAGATTGCAAAGATTCCAAAATGCAATTAGAAAAAGATAACAAGGAAGTCCATTTTTTTAAAATAAAAAACAGACAATAAAGTGGACTTAACTGAGTAGTAAAAACTGTGCACAACTTCCAAATATTCCAGAATGGTTAATTGGAAATATTACTAGGAATTTTTATAAAGACTATATGTAAATTTGGGTTTAAATCAGGGAGTTCTAAAATATACACCATACTACTGCCATTTAAACTCTTTGCAGTCCAGCCACTGACGCTTTTCAGTAACGCTTTTAAAGTTCAGTAATTCAACTTTAGTGGTCCACTGCTGGCCTGACCACTGAAACATTTAGCTTAAATAAAGGTCTAGTGTTTTTTAACTTTATCTCCTCATCATTCACCACCAAAGCTTCCATGATTTTTCTATTAAAATACATATATTTTTTCCTGAATTTAAGTGTTTCAGTGTAGCCAACAGCTAGACTAATAAAAGTCACAGCAAGTTACCTTTTATTCTCTCTGTCAGCTTTACATTTCATCATTCATGAGTGGCAATGCATGTTTATAATGATATGGTGGTCAAAAATGGCCACTTGCCATTCAAGCCTCTGCACTTTGGTTTAAAACATCTGCTTTCAGGAGTGCTGGAGGAGTAACAGGAGTCTCAATATGACTTTAATTTGGCAGTAGCCATGAAGACGCAGAGAAAATAAAATGCTGTTAGCAACCTTGCCAAAAAAATTTTGGAAGCCCAAAAAGTTTTATTTAAGGCTGTTTGAGAATAAAGGTAGCGTTTGGATTAGCCTTTCACATCCTGTGGTAACAGAATATACTCTGCAATATTTTCACAAATGACCAGAATTTTGCTCACTCGTCTCACAAACTGTATCGTTCCTGGGCATCATGACCAACACCAAAACTTCCTAGCAGAAACTCTGAAAATACAATATATGATCCATAAACAATGTTTAAAAATGCATATAAATGGCTGTATCTGTCAGGCTCTCTTTTGTAGTGTAAGAGAGCGCAGTAGAATTTAAAATATGTATTATCATCATGCAAATTTACAACTAATACTGTTGATTCATTTGTAAGGTGAATGGTACTGGTCTGGCCTCTTCCATATTGCTAGTAAACAAGAGACTAACATTCGTGGGCTGAAGGAACTTCTGAAGCAAATTGCTTCGATGTTCTCAGCCATGATGCTCAGAAATAGTCATTTGCACCAAGTATTTATACCGCTAAGAATACTTATTCTTAGTATGCTTGGTCACTATGAATCAATTCCCTTTCCCAAGAGAGAAGAGGCTGCTCTTAACTCTTAACTTCCTTTTTTTCCAACCCAGTACTCAATGCATTTAACCAGGATGCTGGCCATGGTTTGGTGGAGTAAGAGTCGAGTCACCTTGGCTCTATAAATAACAGTGTGTGAGTAGGCAGCCTGTACGCCGATTTCTTCCACCTCCCGGCCCTCTCCATCTTTCTACTGTTTCGGGAATCAGCAGAAATTTTGAAGGAGGCCCGACTTTTTTTCATTTCTTCACTTTCTTGTTCATGGCTCAAGTGCAGTGTAAGAGGACATGGTGCCTATATGAAACTTTTGAAAAGAATAATTTCCCCAAAAATGTCTTTATCATGGACCAGTAAGACTAATGGGTCCCTGCTAGGGCTGGGTGTTATTGATCAAATTCAATATCATGATATTTTCTAAAACTGTCATGGTATCATGGTGTCACAGTATCGGATGCTATTTAAAGTCTTCTAGATCACTCTACCACTACTGCTACACTTCCATCAAAGCGTCCACTTTCATTTTTTCGTACATTTTTCATTTTTATTCAAATCGTTCAAACTTTCTGACGGTGATTCAATATTTCAGGATTAAATTCTGCAAAGCATTTTATGATCCATTATTCACAGCAGTTATGATTGTCTCGTTTGCAGCATAAGCACCTAATGAACAAATGCTGGGGGTCCTAACCGTCAGAGCATTGCCACTATCCACAGAGACGTCATAATTCAAAACATGTGGTCTTGATAACACGGCAAGAGTAAATCAGTTTAGAGATCTGTGAGTCAAGAGGAAATAAATTCCCCCAATATAGCCTCTGTTACTCTGTGTCTGTAACCCATGCAATTATTCTGGTGGTGGAAGAAACGTGAGAATATTACCTTTCAAATGAGGCCAAAATCATGACTCTAGCCCAAAGGATGTGGAAGCAGTGCTCATTTAACCTCCAGTATGCCATTTCAGGCAAAAATGGGGCAACAGTTAACAGGTCAAATCAGCATTAATAAAGTTAATGAGACTGGCACTTTATACACTACAGAAGTGCAAACCTGGCTTACGCAGTTTGTTTTGATTGGACTATTTTGTTTTTTTTCCTCATAAAAGTACATTATAGGGAAGCTTACAAAGGGTGGTAAATGTTAACCAGACACAAACTATATTTAAATTCACTCTTAGTAGCTGGTTGCACTGCTGCCAAATCCAAATAATCTAATTACATTCAATGATATTGAGGTCTGGATTATGGGGAAGTTAGTCCATTGTTCTAAGAACACCAGCAGCATCTTTGTTTGATTTGCAGTTTCCTTTTTTCAGTAACGGCTTCCTAACAGCTACACTTTCAGACCCATTGTCTTCTCAGAATGGAAAGATGGACAACAACACCTGTGGATTTTTTCTGATCTGAAGCAAGAACGGAGCTTGATTTTCTCTTATCTCTCAAAGATGAACGCTTGAAGTGCTGTTTATCTGACGGGCAGCTTTGGTGGTCTACCATGTCTTGTTAGGAGTCCAATTTTCTCTATCTTTTAATCATTTTTTGAACTCCAGTCCTGGAAACACCTTATTTTTTCACTTATTTTCAGTTGACTTTGCCCTTCATTATGCAAGTGCGTTATCTTTTACACGATGAAGTGAGTAAACTGTGAATTAGAAACTAACTGCTGCTGATGTATCTATCGAATATATCTCTAAAATATTTCTTGAACTGAAATGGAATGTCATGTCAGTATCATTGTATGCTATCATAAACGATGTATTGCACAGCCCTAGTCCCTTCATTTCATTTATCATTAGCCAAATTAGCATTTTTGGGTGAAGCAATGTTTTACTTAAAAGATTATCTGGTGTTTTTCAGCTTAATCTCTGTCGGCACTGTCTGTAGCATATGATTAACTACCACAGACAATTTTGATGTATCTTTGTACTTAGTAAAAGAAATGAACACTTTGACTCAAAACGAACTGAAGCACCTGCCTGCTGGCTTTTATTATAAATGTGTTCAGACTATGATGGATATTAGACTTGAAAAATCCTGAAGAGTTCCTGTAATAACAGTGGAAGGCTTTATTCCTCCTCTATAAACACAACCAGTGTGAGTCATTCTCCATTTCCAATAACCAGCTCATTTCACATAAATTAGCACGACCCCACATATCCTTTGGGGGAGCCAAACACTGGCATTGCCCCAAATAGATCACTACTCCACTATGCAGAACTATTTTTGTCACCAGTAAGTGGGTATGATTCATGCTGACAGGTGCTCTAATGGCAGGCCTAATACTAAACGTCACTGACAGATAATCATCACTCATGCTCGGTCCCTGCTGGTGGTAAAACCAATCAGGCAGCCTGATCCTTTTGACGGACAGGTCTGTTGAGAAGGTTCTTCTGGTACTCTTAGCCATGCTCCGCCCACAGATGCATTCTGTTGTAGCTACTATTGCAAAGTCAGGCAAGCTTTATAGAACATTACCTTACAGCAAGCGTCCAAGACTGAATAATCTTTACAAAGATTTTAAGTGCTTTCCATTTACATTGGTCTCTCTCTTTTGCTGTCACTGAGTACTTGATGTTATTGATACAACATAAGGTAACACGTCAAATCAGCTGCCACCACTGAACATTCTGCTTAGCCTTTCAGTCAGATTCTGAAGGCTATGTTCAGACTTCAGGTAAAAGTGACCCCCCCAAATCTGATTTTGTTGTTTGGTCGTTTGCATTGTGACTAAACTGGCCCACAGGCGCAAAAGAACACCAATCATTCTGGCACACTTATCCAACTAACCCAGCTCTCCTCTATATTTCCTTAAGATTAACAGACTCCTTTCACACAACGTCAAAATGAGCTTTTTGAACTGCTCCTTTAATCTTGTACTACAAATAGTAGACACTAAACCAGACCATTTTGAACAAAGTTTACAGAAAATAAAAAAATTGTGAGTTTCTGTGCTTGTTTCAGTTGTGAAAACAGAGAGGGGAAGCTCAGTGTCTTCCACTTGCCTGTCTTGAAGAGGAATGCTAGCAAAGGGACATAAACGCAGTGTCAAAATGGACATACATACTGAATAAAGACATTTGATCTGTGTGAAGTTTTGTTGTCTCTCTTTTTTCAAACTATCTTTGAAGTGACTTTTGAATAGCTGTTTCTCATGTTAGAAAGTGTCATGCTTCTTTGTGAACACTGCCTTTGCCTGTCTCGCTTTTTTCAAAAATGAAAGATGTAAAGTGTAACTATAGTAACAGGCATTTTGACAGCATGCTGTAAAGGGTCTGTTCCTGTGCAAAATTGTCATGAAGACAGACAAAGTCACCAATTCTGATCTAACCGATCAGATTTCAGTACGACATATGAATATGTCCAATATTTGAATTGTCACAAATGAATATGAATGTCACATATGAATAAAAACATTGGATTTGGGTCACTTTTACCTACAGTGTGAATGTGGCATAGTTTTCGCAAAGGTCCTAACAGAGATACTTTTCAAATATATGCAAAATGAAAACTATTTAAAATGAACAATGCACTCTAAATGTAGGTATTTCTGTATGTATAATTGTATAATTTTAATTGTATAAATGTATAATTTCTCATCAGATTGAATGAGGTTCTGTAAAGCTTGTCCAACCTTGCAACCAAAGAATGCAGCATGGATAGGTTAAGCCTGTTGAACTTTGAGTCCAGTGATTGGAGATTGGATGCTGTGGCAGTGTTAGCATGCAGCATTAGTTATGCCTCAACATTGGTGGATGATTGCACTTTGTCTAGGCCGTGAGAGGTCAAGCCTTCTTTACCAAGGAATGTAAGAAGTGCCCCACACATACACACACACACACACACACACGATGACAGAATGATTAGTCTGTCAGTGCAGCGGTGGCTCACAACATGCTTTTGTAGAGTGCGTGCGAGAGGAATGCCAGCCAAACCGTAATGTGAACACTGTCCTTTTTATTTGATGATGGACAGCTTCATTGCTGCTGGGTTTTGGGGGAACAGTGTGATTGAGAGAGATAAAATCGTGGATTAAAGGAATGTCATGTACTCTTTTCATCTGTCAGATGATGGTATTAGTGAGGACTCCAAAAGCACCTGCAAGAGCCAGTTGGCAATTGGCTCTGTCTTTAAAGGAATAGTTCAGCAAAAAATCAGATTTAGTTGATTAGCCAACACATGTTTGGTGTTTAAATTTTGCCTCTTTAGTTTAGCGCTGGAGCTCCAAGGCTAATGTTGCTGACAAGTGATAGAGGTCAGTAGTCACCAAATGTTTTATGCAAATACATCCTCAAAACTTCTTTCAGCCCACTCAAAACACATACAGGTTTTCATTAAGGCCACACAGCCTTGTCAGTTTGGTTTAGGATACAGTATACCTGATTATTTATAAATAGAACCAATACAACATAATAGTTATATAAGCATCCATATGCCTGGGTAACATGCATACACACAAAGGGGAGTCGACATTCGGCACAACACCAGTTGTTTAAAATGGCTGCCCCCTAGCATTCAGCTATGTGGTCAAATTTAGATTATTTTTATAGTTTTAAGTAAGCCATACTGTGCTCTAATCCACATAGAGCGGTCTTCATGGCCTTAATGAAGACCTGGATGAGGACTGAAAGGATGGAGAGAATTTTGGACATGTTTTTATTGTCATAAGCATGTATTTGGTTCAATATTTTACATAAAAAGCATGTATTTGGTAATAGCATATAATCTATTGAGTATTTGCCAGATGTTTGCAGACATAATCATCAAACATAGTGTTTTTAATGAACGTACATTGCTAGTGTGTAAGCTTGTTACCAATTTCTTCTGAGACAGAGAAATGGTGCAAAATAAAACTTCTCCACTGTTGTTGGCATGGTGCTTTATTAAGCACTATCAACTACCGGTTAAGGGTGCTGGAACTAACTAGGCTAACTAGCACTGTTTTCTAGATAATACTACAGCTTAAGCCTTAAGGCAGTCAAGGACACTCTACACAAATATATAAAGGTACATATATTACCTTTTTAATATGCAATTTTCTTTTTAGTTGAAGCCCACTAATGAACTTACGATTTACTGACAGTGGTAATGCCTTGTCAGGGCAAATCCACTTCTGGGGTCCAATATTTTTATTAATAATTTTACCTGAATAATTGTTCATTTTGCAAAAATATAATTTAATAAAAGTTAATACATTTGCAATCTACAAATTCTGCTGTCATGATGAGCATATGGCAGTAATATAGACAGTAGACCGCTGTTCTGAAAGCTGTCTGGCAGGTAATGAGTTATTAGGATTATAAGAGCTCTTTGCAAAGTAGGCTTGTTCTGCTGGTTAGTTTGTTTGTTGTTTATGACGCATGTGGTTCGTTCATGTGACGTTATTAATTTAGGATGTGTGCATGCGGGTCATTTCAGGACACAGGTTCATTCATATTAATTGATGATTTGAGTCACTTACCTACACGAATGTGAGCCATCTATTTAGAAAGATCGAATCTGAGTAAAAAATCGGAATTGAGCAGTAAGGCTTGTAATGTGCATGTAATGAAGAAAGACACACACGTGTGCACTCAAGCACTTCTGAGAGCTTCCCTCCAATGCACATCTCTAGCAATGTGTCAGACAGAACAGCAGGTGATTTGTACACAGGTGAGAGATAACTTTATTAGACCAAGCAACAAGGTGTATACACACACACACACACACACACACACACACACACCGCCTAAGGAAAAAAAGACAACTCTAGACTATTCATCCATGACCCATATGTCCCCTTCATGTCAACACCACACAGGCTTGTTACCCCAGTGTGAATGGCCTGGCCCTCAGTGTGCTCTCCAATTTTGGACCAGAAACCCGAGGCATGGCTCATCTGGCCTTCCACACACTGCAGAGCTTGTTTGGCTTTTCATATAAATGGGTAAATCTCTGTCAGTGACATTTAGAAACATGCAAATTGATGCCCTCTTGAACCAGCCTTTTCCACAAGGTCAGAGGTGACCAGACTGTAATGGAAAAGTTCTATTTGTAGTTGAGGTCCATAATCTGGGCAGTGTTTTAATCTCATCTACAATCCCATTTCCAAAAAAGTTGGGACGCTGTACAAAATGCAATGATGTGCAAATCATTTAAACCCTATATTTCATTGAAAATGCTTCAAAGACATTTCAAATGTTGAAACTGAGAATTTTTTTGGTTTTCTGAAAAATATATGCCCATTTTGAATTTGATGCCAGCAACACGGTCCAAAAAAGTTGGGCTAGGGGCAACAAAAGACTGGTAAGTTGTGTAATGCTTAAAAAAACACCTAGTGGTTAACTGGCATCAGGGCAATAACATGATTGGGTATAAAAAGAGCATCCCAGAAAGGCTGAGTCTTTCAGAAGTAAAGATGAGGAGGGGTTCACCACTCTGTGAAAGACTGCACAATCAAATAGTGCAACAATTCAAGAACAACGTTTCTCAACATAAAATAGCAAAGAACTTTTGCTTGTCATCATCTACGGTACATTATAACATCAAAAGATTCAGAGAATCTGGAGAAATCTCTGTATGCAAGGAACAAGGCCAAAAAGTAGGATTTGCTGGCCGTGATCTTTGGGCCTTCAGACGGCACTACATTAAAAACGGACGTGATTCTGTAGTGGAAATCAGTGCATGGGCTCATAAAAACATCTGAAAAACACTGTCTATGAAAACAGTTTGTCGCCGCATCCACAAATGCTAATTAAAACTCTTAAATGCAAAGAAGAAATCATATATAAACATGCTGCCACCTTTTCTGGGCCCAAGCTCATTTAAAATAGACTGAGGCAAAGTGGAAAAGTGTCCAGTGGTCCGACAAATCAACGTTTGAAATTTATTTTGGAAATCATGGACATTGTGTCCTCTGGGCTCAGTGCGCAGTTCAAAAGCCAGTGTTCATGATGGTAAAGGGGTTTATTAGTGCACATGGCATGGGTGACGTGCACATTGCACATCTGTGAAGGCACCATTAATGCTGAACGATATATACGTGTTTTGGCAACATATGTTGCCATCCAGACAACGTCTTTTTCAGGGAAGGCCTTACTTATTTCAGCAATACAATGTCAAACCGCATTCTGCTTGTATTACAACAGCATGGCTCTGTATTAAAAGAGTCCAGGTGCTAAACTGGCCTGCCTGCTATCCAGACCTGTCACCTCTGATAACATTTGGCACATTATAAAATGAAAAATACGACAAAGGAACTTGAACTGTGGAGTAGCTGAAATTCTATGTTAAGCAAAAATGGGAAAACATTTCACTTTCAGAACTACAGCAGTTGGTCTCCTCAGTTCCCAAATGCTTACAGAGTGTTGTTAAAAGAAGATGAAACAGATGAAGCGGTTTACAGTTTTTTCCCCAATTTAACCATGTCCAATTCCACCCTCTAGCTAGGTCACCCAGTCTTGAATGCCGCATTTCTGCATAACAGCATGGAGACTTTTCAACACATAACATCACTGTCATGTACCTTGTCAAGAAGATGCTGTTTGTACCAAACATACCAACATACCAAACAACGCATCACAGCCTGCTTTTTTGGCGGTGCGTGTAGGGGGGAGGAAATTGTGAAAATCCCGTTGATATATGAATTGCTCTGAAAGGCTCATTTTTATCGCAATCTCAGTGCAGGCAGCTGTTTCCTATTGCTGACTAGAATTTAGCTGGCAAAATAGTACTGTGTTTCCCATTTGGATGATAAAACATTCTGCACAGAAGTGCGTATACACGGACATGTGGATATCCAATAAGAATGCAGCTTTTAGAATTCTGATATTTGTGGCCAGCTTTGTGGGCAAAAGATATAGCCTGCTCTTATCATGTCAACTGGGAAGGTGAGGGCTAGCGCATGAAGCCAACCACTGCATCTCTTTGAACTGCTGCTGATTCAAGATGATTAGACAGCTCAGCATGCTTAGACGAGAATGTTGATTCTCTGAAAAATTCCATTAGGTTAGTATTCTTGTGTATGAATGAACGTGTATGAATGACTCATTACATTGCCATTCAATTCAATTGAGTCTACTAACTGATACTATTACATAGATTGATCAGCTGATGACCCAGAGCAAGGGCTTAAATTTGGGTCAGATACTGGAGGGATTGAACAGAAACTTCTTTGGGGGTCCAGAGGCATGTGGCAGCAGAAATGAAATGGAAAAATCTATAAAACAGCTTTTGGAAAAACACAAAATTATAAACAAAAAATAATACTTGAAGCTGTATGATGTTAGCTAGTAGCAGTTGGATCACTGGAACAATGTTATATAAGCAGTTAGCCATGAGGCAGATATTTACTGTGCGCTCAAAATAAGACCTACCATATTTTTTATATTGCATATATATATATATATATATATATATATATATATATATATATATATATATATATATATGTATATGTATATGTGTAAATATTTATATTATATATATTGCCATTCACTTCTTTCAAATGCTATGAATGAGAGATTTGATGAAAATGTATATCACAGCCTAGTCACCTAGACTCAAAGCTGCTATAATTCAAGTAATTAGCGTTGGGTACCCAGGGTTGGAGAGAATACTTTGAAAAAGTAGTGATGGCTGAATACTGAATACACTGTCCTAAATGTATTCAGCAATGTATTCCATTACAGTGCATAAAAAGTAACATATTCAGAATGCATTTAGAATACATATTGATAAGGCACATGGGAAAACCATGATCAATCATGGTCGTTTCTGGCATTGGCATGGCAACACCCAAGATGACAGAGCAGCTGTGTTCCAGAAAATAGAACTTTTTCACAAACGCTAAAAGGATCAGAATCCCCAAAAGCAGCTTGAGCTAAAGTGCTCACTTTATAGACAGTAAACAAAATAGACAGTAAACAGTAGCCTGGTGTCCTCATTTGTTCATTCTGTGAGCTTATTTGCACTTGAGGACATTTGGCTAATTTGTTTTGTACTTTGTCTTGTGTGGAGCTGCACCACCAAAAGTATTTCAAATTGTGTTGCGGAGATCAGAGCTGTAATGAGGTGTAAAAACTCTCCGTTCTCCTTTTGCTTTTTCAAAGCTGAAACCATCCTGCACAATGCCACAGTTTGCCAGTTTAATGAAAAAAAAACCAAACATGCTGTGTCCAGTGTGTATAGTTTTGATAAAAAAAATGAAAAAATTGTGGCTGAATATTTTGCATTTTTGTGTTGTTTTCAGTGTCGCATTCAGTGTGTAATGACCTTTATAATTATGGAGGTGGGAGGGGTAATCTGGCCATTCCCTCCCAGAAATTATGCCTGTGACCCTGAAACTGACAGAACTGATCAAGTCCAGTCTACACTGAAGCAAGATAGGGATGCAGTAGCACTCACACACACGCGCACACACACACCTTTTTTACACTGCTCTTGTCCTCTGAGGTCTTTTTTGCCTACACTTCCCGCAGTATGATGTGTTTTGACAGAGTTGGGCACTGTTATGTATTTTTAACTGCTTTCTGACACACACATGAAAGATACATTCCTTCTTCTTCTTATGCCAGCTTCTATCAGCATCTCTCAGTACGTAATACTGATCTTTCTAGCAGTATTAAAATCCTCATTTGTGCTTAATCCTGCTGCTCTCATCTTTGCTAGTCTTTCGTGGAGGAAATGTCACCCAGGAGTTTACATGGCCAGCTGCATGCATTTTCTTAATGTTTCTTTTTTGAGTGTACTTTAAAGAGAAGCACAAAGGAGTAACTCCTGAGGGCTTCTGCAGTTCTTTGCAGCAAGACCCACATGTTTGAGTCCCTCATAAATATTGCGTACACTGCGATCCTCATAAGCAGGTGCTGGAAGGGAGAACTTTTATGAGTTTTCAGTTATTGTAATTGTAATGTCTGCTCAGATTAGCCAGTTACCACTGCAGTAACCTCCCAACTGTAATGTTATAGTCATGTTTAATATATGCATAAAATCATTTAACACCTCATAAACTTTATTGAAAAAGAAATCTGTATTATAATACAGAGGGAGCAGCAGTTCTGTTCTATTCTCTCTACCTTTCTTTATGAATCAAAACTGGTATGAATGAGGATTGTGTGCATTTGTGCGCGCAGTCAAAGGGTTTAAAGTGATAGTGTGGCAAAAAAATGTAATGTGCACAGTTTTTTCCCTTACTACAAATACAGTTGGTCAGCCAAGACATGTTTAGTGTCAGTTTGCTTCTGTAGTTTTGCACTGGAGTTAAGAGCATAAATATATAAAGAAAACTTAACTGCATACACAGCCACTTAGCTGCCGTATTAGTATTCTCTTTTATAATCACATATCGACTTGTTTATGTCTTTTCTGACACTGTATAGCATACTCTATCTCTAAAAATGAGCTGAAGTATATCAGGTAGATAAAAACAGTGTAGCTAAAATCAGTAGTTTCCTTTAATCACTTATATGAATAATTTGATATTTTACTGTCTATGATATACACTGTTTGTAGACCACCGCTATTTCTGAATTCAAAGTTATTATTACAGAGTTTTTCCTCCCTTTACTGCAGTAAGAGCCTCTATTCTTCTGGAAAGGCTTTACCCTAGATGTGATGACACTGCTGTGAGGATGATTGCTTTCAGCCACAAGAGCATTAGTGAGGTTGGATGATCAATTCTGGTCACTCCAACACATTCTAAAGGTATTGGATGGAGCTCCATCACTCTAGAGAATGCAGTTCCACTGCTCCACAGCCCAATGCTGGGTAGCTTTATAACCCACTAGCTGACACTTGACGTTATGATATACATCCACTTGCAACTTTGCCTTGCTGCATCCTGTTTATTTCAGTGGAGAACTCTGCTGCATCTTGCAGTGTATGATGGTATGTGGTACAGCAAAATCTGCCTCACCTTGCAGTGAAAAAGTTCAGCAGATTTCAACTCTATGCAAATAAGCATGGCCGCCACATTGCGTTTAGCCAGTCAAGCTAGAGTACACCAGTCTTTATCACAAACGCCAAAAAAACTTTCTCCAAGAGTGGAGAGGGAAAACAGTAGCTCACTGTCACTTCTTTGAATTCATGGAAGCTTAACATAATAATGAAAATAACTGGGTTTTATACATACGATTGAAGATTTGAAGTGAGTTTGATTGGAGAAAGTTTACATCATTCAAGCTGGAAGACAAAATTGAAACCATAGCTGGAGCTCGGAGGTTACTTGCTAAGGTAACTAGTGAGATTAAGTGAGCTAACTGTTTAACTTTATTGGATGACTGATATTTTCTGAAATGTATAAAACGTGTCTGTTTTTTATTCTCAATACAAGTTTCTGTATTGTTAAAACAAATAAGACACTGGCGCAGGCTCATGCATTACTGCTCCAGAGCATCCCATTCTGTTGACAGTGCTTTTTTATGGAGATTGTACAAGCTGTGTTTTTGCCCAATTGAATGTCAGCAATGGGTACAGCATAAATTGGCTGAATTCACTAACTAGAAGGGGTGTCTGGATACTTTTGGACATCTAGTGTAGACTGAATTTTATCAACTTGACACCACATGTATTTTTAGATGTTTTTAATATTTCAAGTTTCAACAAGTTATTCAGTGATAATATACCGTAATTATCTATTTTTAGTAGTTTCTTGTCAAGTTGTCTGACTTGAGATTTGATCACTTCTTTTCAAGCCATTTTGAATCATGAGACTGAATTTTGTCTTGTGTTTTTGAACCATGTCGCTCCAATGCAAAACTAACTGAGCAAACGTCAGATGCCGGTCTTGTCGTTGCTGATTGACTACACTGTTGTAAAGGAAAATTTTGTAAAGATGAACAAAAACATATGACATTGAGAAATTGTGAATGTGTCCAGAATGATGGACCGAGCTGTGAATGGTTCTAAAATAATTGAGAATGCTGTAAAATGTCAAAAATTAAGTTACTGTAAAATTAATGTCCAAAATCTTTCAAATATTTGAAAAGTAGCAATCAAATCTCGAGGCACATTACTTGAGAGGAAGTTATTATCATAAATCAGGGCTCACAAGATGTGAAGACATTTCATTTGGCATTTCAGAAAGTTACCTTAACTCCACCCCCTCACCCAATGAGAGAATAGAAATATTTTTATAAAATTATATTTTATTAACAAGATATTGTGGCATGTTATAAAATACATCAAAAATCCTTTTAATCCTACCTTCCTTCTTTATTTGTATATGGACGATTCTACTGAATTAGTTCAAGCTGTGATCCCACAGTAAAAAAACAAACTATTAAAAAAAAGTTTTCAGATATTTTCAAAGATTATGTTATGATCTATTTAAACCCAAGGCATTATTTGTGGATATAATAAGCATGAATACACGTGCACACACACACACACACACACACACACACACACACACACACACACACAAAACCATATATTACACTAGCATTAGTAACTACATTGCCTGTTTGAGTCTGAGAAATGTTTACTTTGCAGCAGTTTACTTGAGTGTCTTTCATCATGACTGTATTTTAGAATTTCCCTGGCAAGCACATACACACACACACACACACACACACACACACACACACACACACACAAACACACTACATTGTCCTTGGTAATTTTTTTAAAGTTCTCTCTTTAATTCGAACCCACAGCTCCTCTTCACTATATCACTGTATTTTTGCATATATGTGTGATTATAAGTCCAAGCAGACGAAGCTTTCAGAAAACACATTCATTATTCATTTGCTGGGTAGTAGATCTAAGCCGCACTTGGAGATGTCCTGAAAGATTAGTAAATACGTGTTGCGATGTGGATGCCAAAAAGTGAGATTTGCAAGTAGAAAAACAAGGTTGTTTTGAAAGCTTCTTCGTTTTTCCGTATGAAAGAAATATATCAGTATTGCTCGGTTATGGAAGGGTCACAGTGTTGATCTGGAACCTCCATATCTGCTCCTACTTCCATCTTTTTTCACTCCACCACTTTATTTCTTTCTCCACGTCATCCTCTTTTGATTTCTAAATTCTGCAGAGAAATGAAAGCCCGGGGCAGAAGCTAGAGTGTGTACATGTGTGTATGAGTGTGAGATGTTTTCAAACCCCACTCTGCCTGTGCTATCTCGTAGCCTGAGGCTGCACTCTCTGGTGCCTTTTGATTCTCTGATGATGAAATTAAGAAACTCCTACTCAACCTGAGCTCCAGTTGATCTCTGAATAGAGTCCAGCGAGGCCACACACTCTTCAGTCTGTCATACTGAACCTCAGGATGGAAATGTACTGCACCCACACTACCCCTCAAAAGTTTGCAATCACGTTTCATATTAATAATTGTTCAGTTTATTCAATAAGAAATTACATATTGAAGATTGAAATATTCATAACTACTCACTAGAAGGTATTTTTAGATTTTCCATCCAATTTTAGTTGATTTGGGAATTGGGGGTTTTATTAAATTAAGTTTTTATCATAATTTTCCTATTTGTAATTCATTATAAATGCATTTATAGAGCTTTAGAGTATACATAATAAATTGTTCCTATGTAGTTATAAATACATAAGTAACACATTATAAAACAAAAATATATGACTTAAGTTTTTGTAACACAATCAGAATTCAGTTTTTGTAAAGCACTATAACCATATGACTCATTCAACCAAATGCTCATAGTCTGAAATTTGGACTGAATTGGATTTTGCTATGAGAGACCCTGTACCTTAATTGTGTTCATTTTAAATGCTCTAAAATGGAGGGGTGTGGCTAAAATAAGGCTCTGCCTGTGGACCTCTGTATGTTGGTAGTGACGAACTTTTTTTTTATTTACATTTCAAATGTGACCTAAAAAATGAACTCATGATAAAGCTAAATCTTTCAGCTTCACTTTAAAGAGATATCAAAAAGAATATCTTTCAGTATCTTTCAATCAATGCCTTGGGGTTAGATTAGGCATGAATACTTCATACAATTTTTTACTGTAAGACTGCAGTTTGAACTAATTCGGTATAGAATGCTTCATATGGACACTATAACTAATGCTCTGTAACTATATAATATGTAATACAGCATTATACCAGGTCGCTATTGGCTAAAATTGAAATAAGTCTTTAGCTTCCAAATGTTAAAGAAATTTCATTTCTATATATCGTACCATATGAAGCAAGTACTCTTTATAAGTGCTAATTGCAAGCTTTAAGTGAAATGTGAATCACATCTAACTGATTATTTACAAACAGGTAATAAAACTTTTTGTATTCAATAGTATAGTTTACTGGGTAAAAAAGTTCACACAGACACACACACAGGCTTGTGTGTTTCAGAGCTGCTTGCTTATTCACAAGTATCTCCAGTGAACTAGCACAGACTGCATAGAAATGCAGACTGCAAATAAGCCACATATACACACACACACACACACACACACACACACACACACACACACACACACACATATGTACAGAATGAAACTCCCTATTGAAAGCTCATACAGTCATATTTCAGAGGAAGGAAAGTGTCCAGTCTCTAAAAATGGACTGTACCCAGAGGCTAGAGCTGAACACCCCGCTGCTCAAAAGCACAGTTCACTTTATTGTGATTATATTTCATCATATCAGTGCTCAATAACAGCACGCCTGCAGGGCTTTCTGCTTTATGGTGCCTGCTTTGGCCAGAATGACTGAGATTTGCCGCTTAAGTCTCAATCCACGGTGGTCTAATCTGCGTTTGGAATGACTGGATGCAGTTAAATCCCACCCAGTGGCAGTCAAAGGAGGCATAATCAGTCAGAATTGTCGGATGAAGAAGTGAAGGTCATTGGCTTTTAGGTTGCTGCTCTGACCGGCAGTTAGTGACCAGTGAGAACGAGGCAATACTGAAGAATCTAAATGGTAAAACTAACCAAAGTTTTATTTCAAATTGGCTTAAGATATACCAGCGATGCAGCAATGTGGGATATGTTTAATGTATATGTCTGCCAATGCCGATTCATATACATTTAGAAAATGTAGAAACTGAGACTTGATCCACCTCGATTAGCTTTCTAGAGAAATGTAAAATGTGTTACTATAGGGTTTATAGGCAGATATTTCAGCACAGTAGCCCTGCATCACCTAAACATTCTGTTTGTCCAGAATACAATAAATACATCACCAAATATTGGTTTGAAATATTGGTCAAATCTAAACATTCATCAGGTATCTGTATATATGTTTCAAGCAAATATCTGCCGATACCGATAGGATTCTGATATCATTGTGCATCCCTAGGATATGCACTCCCTGTCCACTTTATGGACATCTGCCTTGTAAGCCCACTACCGGGGAGGTCCACTGTGTATGATCACTCATTGTAGTTGTCATACTCAATTTGTCAACCCCCTCATACCTCATTCAAACAGGGAATGTGAAGGTGAAAAATAAAAATAGCCAGTAAATGATGTAAATGTTTTAAATATAGGTAGCATGTTACAGATTGATAACAAGGGGTAATAATATGGTAATATTATGGTAACCAGTTGTACTACTAAAAATTACTAAAAACCAAAAATTACATGCTAATTAAATGATTTTTGAGCTGTAAAATGCAAACTTACTCATTTCCATCTTGTTTCTGAGTTACTGCATCTCACATCAGGTGAAAACATCAGTTCCCCAAAATAAGGTGGGTAACTGCACTGAGATTCTGATTAAATTATTGCATTATGATTATGGCTGTTCAGCAATCAGCAGGGAATTCCATTATATTTGACTGATCTTGCCAAATAAAACACTAATTTGGCAAACATTATATCTATTATGTCTATTATTGGCAAATATGTGTGTGATTGTATGTGTCTGTATGTCTGCCCTGCAATGGACTGGCGACCTGTCCAGGGCATTTCCTGCCTTCAACCCAACGGCCACTGGGATAGGCTCCAGCGCCCCCCATGACCCAGAAGGATAAGCAGCTTAGATAATGTGTGTGTGTGTGTGTATATATCCTTGGCAGCCCAAAGACCTTTTCAGCACGATATCGATTCCATTGAGCCATGTACTACTGCTCTGGCCTGACAGAGGCCTAACCTTGGCGACAGTAGCACTGTGGTGTGTTGGGTAGTGCGTGTTTCGCCTCACGCAGACTGCAGCCATTGAGATGTCAGCACTGAGAGGGAGGCTTTCACAACAGAGATTCAGCGCTCAGAGCTCGAGCTGTCACAGCGCCTGTCGACGTGAAAGGAGTCGGATGAAAAGATGTTCCGCACAAAGTTTGAAAGGCCAATGAAGGCACTCAGCTTTCAGAGAAGAAGAAAAATGTTAGCAGCACAGTGCAATTATCTGTGCAATGACATACTATGTGGGAGAGAAGGAGATTACTAAAATTATTGCGAGTGTTTTGGACTTATCCATGTCGGCCTTTGTTTTTGCTGTGCACCTCTCTCTCTCTCTCTCTCTCTCTCTCTCTCTTTGTCTCTCTAACTCTCTATCTCTCTCTGCACTAGCGCTCAGGGGAATTTGCCAGAGTTAAAATCAATCTGCGGTGTGTCTAGCTGGGCTGATGATCGCTGAATGACTGACTATGTAGAATTAGTGTAATTTATGGTGCTGTCAGTGTGAAGGGGAGCTCATGGAGAGAATGGTAATGAACAGAACGTAGTCTGTCGTATTCTTTTCCTCGCTGGACAGGTGTGTATTTGTGTGTGTGTGTGTGTGTGTGGATATGTGAAATCCTTTGTCATTGTTGCACTGTATGTTCACATAAAATCTCATAAGATGGCTGAAATAAAGTAGGAAACAAACACTGCCTGGGCACTTCATTAAGTACACCTCTTTGTTTCTAGGAAGAGGAAAATTTATTACAAATTCCTATTACAATTACGATGTACACTAACTGGCCATTTCAATAAGTACACCTACCTTGTATCTACACTCATGGTCCATTTTATCAGCTCCTCTTACTGTTAGTTGTACTTTGTAGTTCTGAAATTAGTGTAGTCTTCTCTGTGTGCTTTGTTAGCCCCTTTTTACCTTGTGCTTTAATGGTCAGGACCCTCACAGGACGACTACAGAGCAGGTATTATTTGGGTGGTGGATCATTCTCCACACTGCTGTGACACTGACATGATAGTGGTGTGTTAGAGTATGTTGCACTGGTACAAGTGGATCAGACACAGTAGCTCTCCTCTGTGGTAGTCCTGTGGGGACCGGATTTCAGTCTGACTAACCGGAAACAAATTTGACTATCAAGTGCAAATGCATGTGGCTAAATCTTATCAGGATGTAATCCAGATACTAGTCACACGAAGTGACCAGGCGTAAATGGGATCCAAGTAATCCCAAACTCATTGAGTGAAGTTGAGGTCTGGACTCTGGGGTGTACAGTTCATTGTTCTGAGAACACCAGCAGCTTCTTTGTTTGAAGTTGTTTGTAGTTTTGTTCTTTTATGTCTATTCTCTTTTCTCAGTAATGACTCAGATCTGAAACAAGAGTGGAGCTTGATTTTCTCCTATCTCTCAAAGATAAAAGCTTTAAGTACTGTTTTCTGATGGGGACAGTTTTGCTGGTCTGCCAGGTCTTGCATGGTTGGTAGAAGTCCCATTCTCTCTGCATCTTTTCATAACATATAATAGTGCAAAGTTCTTTTTAAAAAGGTTCACACAACACAGTATAGTTCTCTCTCCTACCTGATAGGAAAGGAGCAAAAATGAAATAAAAAAATTAAATGATAAAATAAGTGGCATATTGTTGCTGTCCAAAGAACAATAAATATCTCCAAAATGGTAACTTTACAGAGGAAAGCAAGAATGTTCTTTACTTTTAAAGTAAGTTAATGTAAAGAGACTTTATTCCAAGCAGTTCTGGAGCATTTATATTGGTCCAATTATGAACTATCCACACAGTGTAAAGTGCAGCCGCTGTGCTTAAATTATGTAAAAAATTGACAAAAAGGAGATTTGAACAGTAGATACTACAGAGCATGAGTAATGGTTTGGTGATACTTGGGCAAAATGATGATTGAAAGGTTTTCCAGCCACCTAATGACAGACACCCTCTTCCTTATTTTCATTATGTGCTGATTGAAGGAAAGTTTTACTGAGATATTTAAAGATATAAAGATATATCAAACCCTCTCTATTGCTTCCCCAGTAAAATTGATGGATTTGTCAGTGGTACATTTATGGAAATCGAAGATAATTTCTTTCGTCATGGAAACACTTAGATCTTAGAAGTTATCCATATGTGAGTAATGGATAAGTAATAATGTGTGGAAGAGAAGTGATTCTTTGAAAGGGCCTAAATAGCAGCGTCGTTGCAGTGTTTAAAGAATGATATAACACAGACAGTAATTAGTGTAAGTGTGTGTATAGAAATAGACTCAGTATAGACCCTTGTGGCACACCGGTATTAGTAACATGCAGAGGAGAGAGAGTAGATCCAATCCTAACTGCCTGTGGGCAGTCATTGAGGACAGAATGAACACGTCAAATATGTTTATTTTTTCTATTAAATTATGATGTAAAATCCACAAACAGTAAGCATGCAAGGCTACCAGCTCTCTCCAGATGGCCCAACAACTTTTGTAGCAGGAAGGCCACAGTATAGTTTCTGCCATTCCCTGACTCATAGCAGAATTGTAGGAGACGTAGTAAGGTTTGAATACTGGAGAGGGGTGTACTCAAAATCAGGTGCTCCAGACTCTTCATAAGCACTACACATCTATAATTATGTAGCTCTAATGGATTAGATTTCTTACGGATGCGGTCAACAATAGATTTCTCCCATAAGGAGGGGACAGTGCCCATAGAGATAGATCAAATTAGCCTGTATATGATAGGAGTAAGATCCATGGCATACTGCAGTAGTCCTAAGGGCCTTTCACTTGGTTCTGCTCAGTTGCTGGGCCACATTCCTCTCACTTAAAAGGGGTAGAACTGCCTCCATATATGTGAGAAAACCGATACTAAGTTTGCACTAAAATCTCTTGTGTCAAATTGAGTAAAAACAGGTTGAGCTCCATGGCCAAACCTAGCCGATTATCTTAAATTCCTTCAGCCAGAAAAAAAAATTGGCAGCTTCCATGGAAAAACTATTTGGCATTCATATTGTGGAGTTCTTTTTCCACAGTGCTCCTATATCACTACCTGTCTTTCATGTCAACCTGAAATCAAAGTGGACCTTTTTACCTTGAAAATTCACGTCCTTGGTCATATTAAACACAATACATTGTGTCATATCATACAAAAGACAAAACTCTGCAATCTGTTGAAGTGTAGTGGCTTTTGCCCCCCTCAAAATGCCATATGATGTTTGACTATATAAGCTTGTGTCAGTGACAGGGATTTACTCGCTCACTCTCACATTTGTTTTTTGAACCGATTGTAAAATAATCACTTATTTCAGTGTGATTGTGGTGAAAACATAAAGTGAAGGATACTAGAAGGCTAGTCTTAAAACCGGTGCTTTGCCTCATCTATGTCTTAAAAAGTAGAAATGAAACATATTAAAATTAATTTTTCAATAATGAGTCATGTTTCAGAAACTACAAAAAATGCATATCAAAATGTCATATTACTTAATTTTTGAATTATTGAGGAAGAAATACATCACAGTGAGGAAGAAAACTGTGTTTTGATTTCTAATTAATTTTGACTTCATGGTGTAATCAAGTGAATGATGTAACCAAATCTTTACTTATCACAATTCTTCACATATGTTAAATGTACTGTCTGGGTAATATCATACCAGGACATCCCAGTACGTACAAGCAAACAATATTTGCAGATGGGCAATTCTCTGACTGTCTGCTTTATCAGTTGGCTCAATAGTTGGTAACGTTGATGGATGTGGTATACATGTAGCATAGTCCGGCCTACTAAAGTACCATGTAGTGGTGTCAACATACTGTTGATAGATGGGGAAAGAGACAATAAGTAGAAGATCATGGGTGACATATGTGTCTGGCTAGATGTTGGAAGACGTTTTGGAAGTTCACTTAAAATTTGCGAAACAATTGAATGAAAATCTGAAAAAGTAATGCCTGTAAATTTACAGTATTTATTTTACAATAAAAAAACTGGTTTGTTATCTTACAAGATCATAAAAGATAAGATGTAAAAGATTTTACATTCGGAGTATTTAGAGTGGTTCCTTGGCTTACAGCAACATACCAGACAACGCAATTTACAGTAATTTGCAAGCAACAGAGTTGCCAGTAAAGTACTGAAAATGTATAGTAAATTGATGCAATTTAATAAACAGTATTGTACAAGTTAAAAAAACAGTAAAATACTATAAAATATTTACTGTGAATATACTGACAACACTGCTGCCAGTACATTTTTGTAAATGTTTTACAGTGTAATTCTTTGACTTGTGAGTGGTAGTGTATACTTTTTTCCATAGGCTTTATCAGAGTTAAGGGACCCCGTGTTCTCTGTTTATGTATATCTGCAGGTACCTTTGGGCATCCATATGCTCTGTCATTAATTTCCTTTCCGCTGAGAAAGAGCGCCATTGTCTCAGTAATGAGCCTTGTGTATCAGTGCACACTTTCTACTTACTTTAATTAAGACATGGTGACTATATTGAATATTCAGCCTAATTAGAGCTGTACCCACAAACACGAGGGAGGAGCTAGTCAAGCTATTAAAACCTTAATTGCTCGATGGGTGGAAAATGGTGAGCTAATGCCACTGCACCTTTTCAAATGAGAAATTAATCACAAAACCACTTTTGAGAAAGGCCTCCATTGAGATATATGTAATAGAACGGGTATAGAAATATCATTAGGCCTGTATAAACATTTATGAAGGCTTAGGCTAATGATTATGCTGGGCAATGGGGAACCCGCAGGGCCTTCAAGGACTTCAAAGAAGGCTTAATGATTTCTGTGAATTAAAAAAATGTTTTTTTTTGTTTAAATTAAATCAGCATTCTTGTTGTATTTAAACTCTACAAATGTTGTGGTAATTCTCTTATTTCATTGTTTTGGTGGGAAAGGGCTAAATGCCCTTTAATTATACAATCCGGGTGTTTTCTCAGTGGTATCTAGGTAGATACGGCCAAGCGTGCTCTCCCATGGTTAGGACTACAGGAACTGAACTGAAGGCCCAACATGTCAGATTAACCACTAACATAATTAGGAACTGACAGTGGAATCAAATTCATGTTTTGATTTCCAATGAGTGGGACAAAGTTTTTGAGAAGGCATCACTCTTCTGAAAGTCCGAGATACTTCACTCGCTATCAATACGAGTGGTACCCTGACCAGTGTGTTTCAGTCAGATGTTAGAAGTGGAAAACAGTGGCAACAGCTCTATATTGACTTACATTAAAACTGCTACAAGTCAAGTATATGTTAATATGTCTGCTACAAGCTTCAAAAAAATTTAACATTTACAAGCTTCAAATGTCTGCATTTAATCTAGAATAGCCAAAAAAAAATCTAATGTGAATCGCCATTAGCTTAGACATCATATCCCAGTAGAATCATCTACAGGCACTAGCAGAAATTAGCATTGTGTTTGAGTTTTAACATTTATGGCCTGAACAGAAGGCTTATCTAAATTGGCATACAGTGTGTAGAAAATGTCATTGTTTTTTGTTAATACACACTGATTCTGAAATTGATGCCTGGAACATGTTCCAAAAAAAGTTGGGACGGGGGCAGTTTAAGACTGGGACGGGGGCAGTTTAAGACTAGGAACATTGATAAATGTTCAGAAAACATTTTAAAAGAGGTGATATAATCATGCTTGGGTATAGAGGAAGCATCTAGGCAAGGCCTAGTCCCTTTATGAGCAAGGAGGGGTCATGGCTCATTACTTTGCCAAAAAATGCATCAGCAAATAGTCTAACTGTTTAAGAACACCGTTTCTCAATCAGTGTTTGCAAGGATTTGGGGTATTTCAGCCACTACGGTGCATAATATTATTTAAAGATTCTGGCAATCTGGAGAAATCTCTAAAAAGCAAGGCCAAAAACACAACTGAATGCCTGTGACCTTCGATTCCTCACATGGCGCTGCATTATGAATCAGCATGTTTCTATGATGAATATCATGAATGGGCTCGGGAATACATGACAAACCATTTTCACTAAATACAGTTTTTTGCCTCATCCACAGATGCATGTTAAGACTGTATGCACAGCAGAAGCTCATCTGAAACAGACTGATGCACAGTAGAAACGTGTATTGTGGTCTGAGGAGCCAAACTTCCAGGTTATTTATGGAAATAATGGATGTCATGCTCTCTGGGCCAAAGAAGAAAGTGACTGTCCAGATTGTAACCTTTAAAAGCCAAGGTCTGTCATGGTATGAGGGGGGTATTAGTGCCCACTGTATAGATAACTTGTATTTGTGAAATTTGTGGAAGTCATTAATGCTGAAAGATGTATGCACAATTTGGAGCAACATATGCTGCCTTTTAGATGCCATCTTTTTCAGGGATGTCCATGCTTAATACAGCATGACAGCGCCAAGAAACATTCTGCGTGTGTTACAACAGCATTGTTGCATTATCAAAAAGTGCAGGTGTGAGACTGGCCTGCCTGTCTCCTATTGAAGATCTGTGGAACATTATGAAGTGCAAAATACTGCAAAGGCCCCATGCAGTTGTGCAGTTAAAGACTTATCTAACTGGAAAAGACGTTCTGCTTTCAAATCTTGATCAGTTGGTGTCTTCACTTTGCAAATGTTTATTGAGTGCTAATAAAAGGAAAAGTCATGTAACATAGTAGTAAACATGCTACTGTCCCAACTTTCTTGGAATGTGTTACAGGCGTCTTATTTGGAATGAGTGTCTGTTTACAAAAACACAATCATGTTCATGTCGTGTTTTTTGTACCGTTTTTAGTTTTAATAAAGGTAAAACAGAATTTACTCATCACTGCTTTGTTTTTATTGGCATTTCAGGTTTTGCCCCAACTTTCTGGGAATTGGGTTTATACAAAGAAGTGTGTCTGTGTGCTTGAACACGTGTGTGTCTGTGTGTGTATGGGTTTGAATTTGTATCTGATATCCCATGTTGCTGGAACACAGACAGAGCAGCAGGGATTTGAGCACTCTGCGGAGGCTGTATCTGTGTGTGTCATTGCTGTATCCACTTTCTTCTCAAGAGCACATATCATTTCCTCTTCCCTATGATCTGCTCCTACAGTAAGAGTGGCAGATCAGACCCTGATCCCTCTTTTTTAAGGCATTTTATCACGGCAGCACGCTGAAATATTACCCATAATGCACTGGCACTAAGCCTCCCTCTGACTGGCACCAAACACTGGATACCCCACCAGAGAGATGCCTTGCTTTCAGCTTCAGTTTGGTTCCTTTCTTTATTAACTGCATATTAAGCTGAATAGTTAATCAAATTTGCAGTTTCCCCCTTTACCTCAAATGAAGTCGGCCAAGACATGCTTGTTTCTTTTTGCACCGGAGCCTATCGGCATCATGCAAGCTGCATACCTGCATCACACACATTAAATAAGGTTTAACTTCAACTTAAAGTGCTTCTCAAAAAATGGGCAAATAGATCAATTATAAATAATGTATTATAAATACATAAATTATAGACCAATGAAAGTGTACAAAAGAGAAATAAGTTTTTTGTTTAAACATCAGCAGAAGTTGTTTGATGGGTCTAAATGGGCAAAGAAATCGAAGTCTTTGGAACATAAAAGCAGAAAAATGCCTTCCCACTTTTACTTACATTTTGGTAGTACTGAGTTGAGCTGCTAGGGAGCAACAGGGGGTGGCGAGGAGAGGGGTGACAACCTCCTGCCGTGAAAACAATAAATAAAACAGACAGCACAACTGCAGCTTTTGTCATACCAAAAACATGTATGCAACTGCCACAATAAAATCCAAAACATTTAAACACAAGAAAATGACGTTTAGAAATGTTGACTTGCTTGCTCACCTACGAAGAAGAAAATCCAGTTCATGAATCATATAGTGTTTCATTTCAGTGTTACTGAAAAGACAAAATGCATAGTTCAATCGAGAGACCTTCAAAAGAGGTTAAGAATTAAGGTTGCATACAGTCTGTCAGAGGTATGAAGGTCCTGAATCATTTATTAGCTTCAAAAATGGGAACTTTAAAATTAATTGTAGAATGAAGCAAGCTGCTTTAACCTGATTTTAACCTGTATGTATGACTAAAGTGGGTAAAAGCTTTCAATCTCTATGTTGTGCTTGAGATATTTGAACTGAGGTATTGCTCTTTGAAGTTGAGCTGGATGCCACTATCATGATGATGTTGAACAGTCCTTGAACAGGCAGTTAACAAGAAAAAAAACACACAGCTTTTAAATATAATGCTTTACCTCATTGCTTTCAGCCACCTAACTGAGGGCAAACAACTCTTTAAAAGTCAGATGACTCATTTTTATCTTATGAGTTATCTTTCATCCTCGCTGAAATAACTGCCTTTTTTTCTCCATTTTCCACCACTGCGCAGTGCATCAGTCTCTTCTGATTTCTATAAAGTTGACTCATGTCAATTAGACATCTAAGTCACCATCAGCTTTCAATCTTATACACACTCAAAGGAGAAAGTGAGAGAGGAGAATAGGGGTGTCAGCCCCACAAAATTCTATTTGAACTTGACCTGAGCCCCACAAAATTATGTCCAAATTCAACTCCAGCCCAGCAAAAGTCTGTCTGAATTCAACCCAAGGCCGACCCACATAACTAAGATTTGAGTTAGAACCAGTTTTGAACCTGACAAAATTCTGTCCAAACCCAGCCCGCGCCCCACAGAATTATGTCTGAGCTCAACCCAAGCCCTACAATATTCAGTATATTCAGTGTAAATGTTCTTTTTGGCTGCACTCAAGAAAAGACGTCCGAACCTGACCGATCCCATTGTTGGCAGTTGGGTCCTGCCGGGTTCAGACAAACATTTCTCTAGTGTTCTCTAGTGCAGGCAGGCAGGCATATGTGCTTGCACAGAGGTCACATCAAGTGGTAGTTCAGAGTGACTCAGAGATAGCAAAGCCTGCACTTTTAACACACTCAAACTTCTGACAGGAGTGCACTCTTATCAAAACATGCGCAGATACACTCATGCAAACACACTCGTAATTATGATCCATCATAGAAGCGCACAATGTTCCCCTACAGAGTCTCGTCTCTTTCTCTCTGTAATTATGTCTCATTCAGGTAAGGCAGATTAGAGAGGAAAACTACAGAACGCGCTGGAGCAAAACATTCTTGCTTGTGTGCAACCAAGCATGACTCTGACAAAGAGACAACACTTATTTCCACAAAACACAAAATCAAGAAAAACTGTTCGTGGTGGATTAACTCTGAGATGCTGGATCAGCAAGGATTCATTGTTTTACTGTTAAAGGAAAAGTTCAACAAAAAGTGTCAGTTTGGCCGTAACTTCGAATGTAGTCAGTCAGCCAAGACGTGCAAGACCTGTCTGAAGTTTGCTTCTTTAGCTTTGCACTGAAACCAAGAGCCTAATGTAACTAACAGGTAATGGAGGCTTATCTGTCCAAGGTATATACTGCCTTCCGCCCAATGACCACTGGGATAGGCTCCAGCACCCCCCCTTGACCCAGAAGGATAAGTGGTTTAGAAAATGTGTGTGTGTGTGGATGTTTTCTCCTAAAAAAGGTTTTTTTAAACCGAATGAAAATCTCAGAATTTCACATTATTACTGTAAAAGAATAGATAAAATGGCAGAAATGGACACTTCTTTGCATTTGCATTTCACTTTTTCTCATACAAGAGTTTAAAAAAAAGATGAATTTGTTTAAACATTGTTAAAGTTTCAAAATGCATCACTTCCCAGTCCATAAAGTCCATATATGCAACCTAAACTGCAAAGAAAGCCCATTTTATATCTGCCTAATCAGGATACAGCACTTTAGCACCATTTATTCATGTTGAAGTTAAAGTAAAGAGCATTTTTGCCTGGACTGCTTTTTTTTAATTAGGCAGCCAATCAGAACAGAGCTCATATATATACATATATCCTGCCCTAAAGGCACAGTAAAAAAACAGCCTCATTACTGCTAAGAGATAAAAAGAATTTGGAATGGGAAATGGTCATGCAAAAATGAATTATGACTGTTTTTGGTACATAAACTCCACACAAACATCATATATGGATAAAATTCAAGAAAGATTTAAAATTGGTCCTAAAAGTAAGTCTCAAACAGACATGCTTTTGTGGTTTCTGATACTGCATGACTTACTGTATCTATAAAAATGCAACTTGCACAGTGTTAATTGATGAAGTACAAGCTTCCCTGGTTTGTTAGCTACATTAGCCTCATAGCTTCAGTGTAAAACAGATGCAAACTTCAGACACCAAACAAGTCTTGGCTGATCAACTACATTTGGGGTAAGGGGAACAACTGTGCAAATTAGATTTTCCACTAATCTACTCCTTTAACCTGAGGTGTATGAGATGTTCCAGTGATTAAATGAACCTGACTGGGTCCCAGGGACAAATTCTACCTACAGAGATATCTCAGATGATAATCAAGTAAGAATGCAGTTCACATATTTTTGGAAAGAGCATTTTTTTTAAATGTCACAGTAGAAATACCTGCCAGCCAAACCACAGCATAATTATTTAATTACAGCTCACAAACCCCACATATACTCTCAGAAACACAAAATGGTGGTTTTCTGGCTGCAGTCTCTGTTTTTCTTGAGGAGGTATGCTTGTTGTTTTGCATGAGTATGTTTATCTTGGCCTCAGTAGCACAAACATGCCACAGGCAAAGCGTGAACATGGCATTAGCCAGCGCGTCCGATAACAGCGACAACAGCAAAACAAAGTAACAGCCTTAAACCGTTGCATTTCTTCTTTGTTTTGGCCACATAACGGAGGAAAACGACTCTTAAAAAGACAAATGGCTTTCATTTTTCGACTTAGTGTGGAGAAAATGGGCTTGTTATCGCAGTGCGTGAAGTGGATGCTGCATCGCGGGATATAGTAAGTAATGGCTGATTAATAAATGGCTGGGGAAATGCTGCTGACCGTGGCTGGATGGAGTGATCTCTTAGATTGAATGCTATAGGAATGCATGTTTTATGGTCTACTAAATCTATGTCTGCGCTGCTGACCCGCCTTTTGTTTCTGAAGACCTTTGTGGGGTGTATGGACTGCTCCTGCCTTTGTCTGTCAGAGTCTGTGTCTCTTTCTCGCTCTCTCTCTCTCTCTTTCTGTCTTATTCTCTCTCTCTCTCTGCCCCCTCTATTTCTCTCTTTCTATCTTTGGCTCGCCTTCTTTATCTTTCTGTTGTTCTCTCTCTCTCTCTCTCTCTCTCTCTCACACACCTCCTCTCTCTCCTCTCTTTTTCTTTCTCTCTATTTGTCTCTCAAGTTCTTTCTTTCTCTCTCTTGCTCTCTGTCTCTCTCTCACCCTCTCTTACTCTGTCTTCTTTTCTCACTCTGTCTCTCTCTCTCTGTCTCCCTCTCTCTCTCAGGTTCAGGGTTCAGTTGTTTGTGAATATTTTGGGTAAAATCGTGCAGTTTTTCTCAGTCGCTAGAAAACACATTTAACGAAAGTCAGGTTGACTTCTTCATTGTCACTTTTCTCGTAGCAAAGCAGTATTGTTCTTTTGCAAATGTGTTAACACGTTCTCATTGCTTTGTCATTGCTGACATACTTTTACAGAACCATTAACACTGATCTCATGGAAAAATGCAAAAGTTCATCGGATAACTGCAAAATAAAAGGACAGCATGTAGTATGAGCATGGAGCTTATAGAAGTCTGGACTGGGTGGTCGGTCCATTGTTCTGAGAACACAAGCAGCTTCTCTGTTTCAGTTTGGTTTTTTGGCTATTTCCTTTTCTCAGTAACATCTTCTTGACATCTACACATCCTTTCAGACTCATAGCTCTGAGTTGTCTTCTAAAAGAGGAAGGATGGACAGAAACACCTGTGGATTTTTTCCGATATGAAGGAAGAGAGGAGCTTGATTTGGAGCTTGAAAGATGAAAGCTTTAAGCACTGTTTATCTGATGTTAACATTTTTGGTAGTCTTCCAGGTCTTACTCAGTTGTTTGGGCTTCATTTTCTCCAGTTTTGGAAACTCATTGTTTTTACACTTATTTTACTTTGATTTTCCCCTTTTTTATTCAGGCGGATTGTCTATGTAACCATCTCAGAAATGTCCCCTGAAAAATGAATAATGTACTTAATGGCTGTTTTGACTGGATATTAAATTGTGTCTAACACAATAGCGGTATAGACTATATATTGGCCAGCAGTAGTGGAGGGATACTGGTGTGGATTGATCTGGAGATAAAGGGGGCTGCTCCAGAGGTGAAGAGACTTATAGTTGCTGTCCAGCTGCTCAGCCCGCGCTGTCAGAGAGGCTTGTTTTATGCCACAGCAGAGACAGAGAGAGAAAGAAGGAGGGATGGAGAAAAGAGGGGGGAGAGGAGTAATTGGATTCAGTTAACCCCCCAACACACCACACATACACACCTAGAGATGTCTCACTTACAATCAGTTAGAGGTAGGTGTATGTGTGTGCATCCTGGCGGAACTGATGCTATCTCTCCATTTGGAAAGGGAATCTGGCTTGATGTCATAGTAATAGATGCAGCAAGATAAAGAAAAAGAATAAACAAGTCTCTTTTATTTTTAATAACACAGCCATTTAGTGAGATGACCTAAGCATGTCTTTTTTGTTTTGTCGTTTTATGTGTGTGTGAGAGAGAGAGAGAGAGAGAGAGAGAGAGAGAGAGAGAGTGAGTGAGTGAGAGAGAAAGTGTACATTTGTATCCTACAGCAAACAAAGGAGCAACAGAACATCTGGATTGTGGCGATAGCCACACTTGCACACATTACAAGGCATATAAATCAAAGATAAAGTAGGTTTGTGTATGAGAGAGAGAGAGAGAGAGAGAGACAGAGAAAGAGAGACAGAGAAACAGAGACAGAGAGAAAGGAGACATGAGTACCAGCCCAATGAGAAGACAAAACAGAAGGAGGAGTGATAAAAAGGAGGGAGTTTGAGCATGATGGGAAAGATGAGATGTTTATGTTAAGTCAAATATAGGTCAAATTTAATGCACAATTACTGTATATTTGCTGTTAAAAAAAAACATAAAATATGGCCATGTGCAAAAGTTATGACACATTTTATATTTTACATTTTCTTTTTTTTTCCAATGAGTTAAATGCAGCAAATCAATAGTATTACAAATTGCAGAAAAATTGCAAAAAAAAAGTTTGTTCCCTGTAGAGAATGTGTTAACTTGTTTCTATTTGTGTTTAAACATCTGCATATGACTGTATTAGTGGACAAAAAAGCTTCATTCGAGTGTATTTGTTATGTTTAGTAATTCAATAACATTGTTTTTATCATGTGAATGCAGGGTGAACATGATCTTGAGCATGAAAATCATGTGAATGCTGAGTGGGCATGAAAATATAGTGAACGCAGTTTGGTTGGACTGTAGCCCCCAAGCCCTCATACTGCTACGTCACATGTTTTTTTGAGGGGAACTAGATCTTTCCATTTTGCAGTTGCTATTGTTAGTATTTTGCTCACTAGATTAGCTGTATTTCTCCCACGAGCACTGTCCAGTGTAGTCCGTCGGATGCGCCTTCCAGTGCTGACATTACAGGTTTTTCCACCATCAATGATACTTCATACTTGAGATATTTCAGTAATAAATATTGGAAATAACTTTGTTTTTATGGAGAGAATCATTGATGAACCTTGCCATTTAAAGCTGTTTTCAAACCATTGATCTACAGCCACGGAGTCATAGCAAGTTATGGTGTGGACAGCTGGGCTTCAGACTGGAACTAAGGATGGTTTGATGTGTCAAACTAGGAAAAAGTACTGGCATTACTAATTTATGGCATTAACGCATTATTAACATGTTAACTTTGACACTGCTGTTGTAAAAGAAGGGGCGAGAAAGAGAATGAAGTGAGTGAGGAGGAGGAGTTGGTAGCATTAAAAATTCACAAACATGACTCAAATACTCAGCTGTTTTCAGCATATCCTTTTGTCTGCAAAGAACAGACAGGAAAAACACAATGAGCAATGGAATGAGTCAGAGTTTACTGCTGATGTTGAGTCTGTAAGTGATGGTGGTGTTAACTCTTCTAGCTCCCCACAATGTACACGCGTTCAAATGCCTCTTCTTACATTTAGTTTTAGTATTTTTCACCTGTAGCCCATTGAAACAAGCAGACAAAGTCTGAAATGTGGATTCTAAATTGGTGTTTGTAAGTTGAACAGGAGAAATTTTATTGTAATTTGAATTTGATAAAAAGTTATTGTGTAGTGTGCAGTCTTGTCTTTCTGAAAGTAAAGTGATCCTTCACATTTTTGTAGTGTTTATCCTTTTTTCACACATTGAAAGAAACAAAAGTCAGAAGTGCTGGTCACTGTTTGAACTGATGAGATTAAATTGGTTAAATTAACTCTAATTAGGGCTCTTCATCTCTCCCTCTCTCTCTCTCTCTCTCCATATCCCTCTGTCTCTCTCTCTATCCCTATTCCTTCTCTCTATCATTTTCTATCCCTCTCAGCTTCTCTCTGTCCCTGCTGTCCCTTTCATTCTGTCTCTCTCTCTCTCTCTCTCTATGTCTGACTCTCTAGCTCTCCCTCTCTTTCTCTGTGTCTCTCTCTCCTCTCTCGCTCCCCATATACTTCTCTCTCATACTAGTACAGTATCCAGATGAGACAGTTTAAGGAGTGCTATATGACCTCTGACTGTTACTGAGACAATTCTTCCATTAGCAAATTAAGCGGGCTTCTCTTTCTCTCTCTCTCTCTCTCTCTCTTTCACACACACACACACACACACACACATACACAGACACACACATGTTCGTATTTGTGTATTACATATTGATTTCGCACCCCTGTGAGGCAGATAGAGATGATTTAATATATTATGTATAGTAATGAAGCAAGACAGCTCATTGATTCACAGAAAGGTCAGGACTGAGGTCACGGCCATTGTCCAGAGACACACACTCTGTCTCTCTCTTTCTCTTTCTCTTTCTCTCTCTCTCTCTCTCTCTCTCTCTCTCTCTCTTTCTCTCTCTCTCTCTCTCTCACATTCACGTACACACACACACACATACTGTCAACGCTGTACCATTAACACCTACCCTGACATTAATGAATCACTTAATGTAATCAATATTGCACTCACATGCTGTAATGCAAATGTTTGCGCACGTGTCTTCTGATTGCCGTGGTTAGACGTGGGGCAAACTGCTGGTTCAGATAGAGTGCCTACACTGAAGAACAAGAAGTGCTTCCTTATGCAGTACTATTGGATGTTCTGGACATGTACCATTGTGTGACTGTAACTGGAGAATACATCGTTTTGGACATGGGTAGATAGCCATTGGCGTTGATGTCTTGTTCACGACCATCTTGGTCTTTAGTAGGGATGGGTGTGATTATCTGAATATATGCTCCCGTGCAAAAGTCGTAGGCACCAAGTTGTCTTAGGCAGCAAGTTGTTTAAAACCCCAGTAACACACTTTCTGGGATAAATGGTTTTAACCAATAATATGACATTAAAATAAATACAGATAAACACAGGTCAAGGCCTTTGGTCATTACATGGATTTGTTCATTGCATTAGCAGCACACCTGATTTAATATAATGAAGGGTTAATTCGCCAAACCAGGTATTGAATGATAACAACATACCGGGCTTCCATAAGGAGAGGTTTGGACATTGTTAAATAAAAACTTTAACAGACTTAAAATCGCTATTTATTTTATTAATTGAATTTGTATTTATTGTAATATTAATGATTTTCTGAGTGAAAAAATATGTACTGTCCAAATAAATAGCTTTTTCTAAGGTTCCTAAAACTTTTGCTTAGCACTGTGTATACGACTCATCTTAGTCTTTGTTTACAGAATCGGATATTTCAATAAAACTTGTGTAGATAGGAGTAAATTGTAAATTATTATCTTGTAATTTTACATACATGACTGAAAATGCAACTAGAACTGCGAAATGGTGCATAGTTACACTTGGAAAAATGTATCAAACAAAAAGATGAAAATTTGTAAAGTGTTAGTTGTAAAACTCCTGGTTACCATTCTGTAAGTCTACTGGTAGTTTGTTAAATCATACATGCCTAAAACTCTGCAGTAAATTGCTAAATCAGCCAAAGGCACAGTTGCTGGCTTGTGCTAGCTGCATGCAATAAACAAACGCCAAACCTTCCTTGTTCCTTTTTTTCATAACACCATAAAATTATTTTCTCCTTTGAATAATATTTAGTTAAAAAATGTGCATGGCAAAACAGCAAAAATGGTTAAAATGCCCTTCCCTGTTCCATAGAGGTGTATGATGTCTGTTCACCAGATCTCCATTAGAGCAATAGGAGGTATGGCCCTGTGGCAGTGAAATTGAATCAAGCATGTGCGCCCCCACCATACATGAACAGTCTTTAATGGTCATGAACCCTGGCTGACATCCAAATGGAGAAAGCGTTTAATTGAGAAGAACGAAACTGAGGAGGAGAATCCATTCATCTGTGGAGGAGGGAGGAAGGGTGGAATAAGAAGATGAGACAGAGTGAGGTTCATCAAGTTCTCTCTCTCTCTCTCTCTCTCTCTCGCTCTCTCTGCCAAACCATCCCTCTTTCGCTGTCTCTAACAAGTATAAACTGCTTAATGTGTCAAGCCAAGCATGAATTAATTTGACAAATGGCACTGGGTCGTTTTAGTTGGGTTTCACATAGTACAGTTTCTTTGCTTCAGAATGGTGGACATGACTGGTTTGACTAACAGTCAACACGTGCCATTCAGTTGTTTTTCAATATGTCTGTCAGAACATTCCCATTTCTTCAGGAGTTAGACATTGGATGGCAGTGGAACTTGGTAAAGTTAGCTTATGTAGCTACTATAGTTAATAATTAGTTAGGTAGCTAATCACCAAGCTACAAGTTAGTCCACACCAGCTAGCTAGCTAACTGTGTTCATGTAATCTGGTAAGCAAATTTGGATGTTATGATGCCTGAGTTAAAGGTAAGATGACCACATATAACATTAAAAGCTTGGTTAGGTGAACTAAACTCACCAGAACAGTAAACATCAGCATGATTTGTGCAGTTGGACCTTAACTTTTCATGTGAAACATGCTGCAGATAAAGTTAAAATGTCTGGAGAAGATGGGCAACATTTTCTTTCCCGAATAGTTTCATTCCGAATAATTTCAGTCCAGTTTAACCCCTGCATGTCTGTGTAGCCCAGAGGTTCCTCAGATGTTCTTTGGAGGTTCTTTTGAGATTTCATCATTAACTCTGCAGTGCAGTGATGGAGCTGGGGTGATACCGCTATTGATCATCGTGTCAGCATTTTGATGAAGACCTCATTAAAGCCTGGCACTGAAAGCTCGAGAAGAGGGAGAGGGGCAGCATACAGACTGCAGTGCAGAGTACGTATCATAATGTATCATTATGTCAAGTGCTGAAATGTTGGCCTCTCTCTTTCTCTCTCTCTCTGGTTTGATGAAATCGTTTTGCATGTTAATGCAGTGCACTTGACAGTTTCCTGGTGGTGTGTCTAGTTGAGCTATCACCATTCATGATGGAGCTGAAGCAATAGAGGAATGTGTCTTTTACCTTGAGAACTGCCTCATACTAAAATGACGAAAAGATAAACTGGCAAAAATATCAGCAGTCAGCAAAAACACCTGCTTACGTAGTTTCTGACAGTGTATGACGTATTATTTTTTATAAAAATGGACAAAAGTATGATGCATAGATTAAAAATAGTTGTATAGATAATAGTGTGTCATAAAGTGGCAGTATATGACTTGACTGAATCTCTATGGAGATAACACTTTACTCACATGAATAATAGGCTTGTGTTTTCACAGACTTAAGATACACGTCCAACACAGCTGGTGCTGAAAAACTGATTAAACTGGAACCGTATCCGGTTCTGTTTAAAATGATGACTAAAACGTTTCAAATATTATTGTTTTTGAAGGGTGATGTTGAGAATGAGTAAATGAGTACCCCTTTGGAAATATCAACGAGTATTTGAAGCCTATAAAATGCTGTTCAGGCCAGCCCTAGTCTTGGCTGACTGACAGCACTTGGTGAAAGTGGAAATTTCATTTTTGGCATAACTGTTTCTTTAATGGTCTACTAGAATGTAATAAACACAAACATGTCACACCAAAAAACTTCACCTCCAAAATCGTAATTCATCCACATTGCTCCCTGATCGAAAGAACTCTGCCCCCAAGCATGGCTATGACAGGCCATTAACTAAACCAATTAAAGAGCGGGTGTCAACTGCTTTCTTCATCTCTCAGGCCTGTATCTTAATCTCCACACTTAAGCCTGATAGTCACAGGCAGGCCGTAACTCATCCTCCTCTGAGTCTTAAGAGTGCTTTCTGTCAGACCATATGACATTTTAAAAATGGCTGCCTCAATCACTTGACCGTAAATCAAGTTAAGCAAAGCCTTTCTGCATTTCTCTGGAGCTTATTTTCAAAGGATGCCCATCATAAAGGCCAAACCAAGTGCTGCTTTAAGCAGACGATGAGTTTGTGAGTTGTGGCTAGGTCAAACCATTTTGACCCTCTTTGTGGTGAGTGCTGCCCTCAAGTATGTAGTTTGTCACTTCCCTCCATCAAAGCAGCGTCCTCTTTGTTGAAGGGTGCCTCAGCTTTTAGCGAAGTATTTATTGAAGCAGGCTATTTTTGCTTTGTTGTCCCCTCTCCCCTAATGTAGCAGATCAGCTAATGCATGATTCATGTCTAAAAGTTTAATCTTTAGTTTTGAACAGAAGCTACAAGGCTGATAAGTAATAACAAACAAGTAATAGAAGCTCATAGCCAATTAGAATCATGCAAATGATCATATACTTGCCTCAGACTACATCTAGTTGCTAAACATTCTTGAATTACAGCTTGAAATATTTGTCTGAACCCTTTCGGCTGGGTTTAGGTGTCATTTTCCAAGTATGTGTTGGGCAAAGGTTCAAATTTCATGTTGGGGATTCTCACAGCCAACTTCCCAGGTTTTAACAGATTGTACCCTGCTTTTCTCCTTGCTTTAGGTTTTTCTCCTGAATGTAATCATCCACTGTACTTTCATTACCTTAAAAGAGTTTTTAATATGGCATGCTGGAGTCACCCACTCATGTTGTTGACAGAATTTTGTTGGACTCTGGTTGGGTTCGGACTCAAGACCTGATGCTGTGTGTCATGTCGAGTCATGCCTGGACAGGCTGTATTCGGGTTCGGTACAAAAGTTCAAGCCCTATTAAAGCTTAGTCTCTAGTGTGGTTTCTATTACTGTATGACATGCTTTTTTTTATCAAAAATTGACAATAATATGTCTATAATGTTTTGACCACTAGGATAGGCTAAAGCTCCCCGCGACCCAGAAGGATAAGCAGCTTAGATATTGTGTGTGTTTGTGTGTGTGCGTGTATTTTGAAGCCTGAGTTTGATCTGTTTTTTGTCAATTAATATTAATAATAATAACAAATATGAATATTATATTAATATTAATAACAAAAAGTATATCGTACCATGTCATGTCTTGGCTAATCAACTAAGAGGAAAGTATACAAATATAAAATATTGTAGCGACCTGCTACTGCCTGGCGCTGGCTCCAGAAGACTCTATAGGTGTGGTTATGCCATTGGCTACATGCAAACACTCATGGTATGCATGCACCCTCTGACAAAGGAACTTATTGTATTGTTTAGTGTTGATTGTTGTTAGTTTAAGTTGTGTATGTGTTTTTTATGTTGTCCTCTGTTGGGGAGTGGGCTTAAAGTGTTGGGGGTTGGTCACCTTAAGGGTGAAACTCGTGGCTAATGGTGACATACCCTGTGGTTTCAGTGTCCTTTCTGCTGATGTGTTGAATAAAGTGCACTTACACGCAGCAGATCATGGCCACCCTCTGTCTTATTCTCTGGTGACGCCTCACTCATGTCCAGGGCTGTGTCCTCTTTGCCGCGGCTCCTCCTAAATGCAGCGAGACTTCTCACTTTGGACACCAGTGTGGCATTGCAGTAGAAGATGACACAGGCAACATATTGCTTTGAATAAGTGTTCTTTTATTAACACAGACCCAGCTGACACAGCGGGGAAGCAGGCAAGTCACCACTGGCCACACAGCTCTAGTCCATGATAGATACACAGACCCACCTAACCTCCTCACAGCCCAGCACAGAATGACACGGCACAAATAACAAATACATCTCCAAGATAATAACGCAACATATTTACACATTTAAGTCTCTCTTACCGCTGCCACGGCGGTACCTGTGGTGCTACACGTTTGCCGCTCCACATGGCCATGCCTCCCATGCATCCACGGCTAAGCCGACAGTGGGAGGCTACAATATGATTTATGTGACTGTTCCTTTAAAACCAGCATTTTTTGTCATAGTTTTATTTCTTCCTCATCACTGATGTTTCCTCATTTTGCAACAGCTCCTCTTTAATATGCAGTGACTGTTGATGCTTCTGTAGTTTAGTGGATCATTAATGCTGTTCTATGCCTGCTGGAGCTCTTTGTTTAGTTTTTCATTCTGAGACTCACATGACGCTGCACGTAAGGGTGGGCGATATGATGATATCTTTACTGTGATAAATTATGTCATGATGTGCTCTTCTGAGTATTTGATGAGTGTTGTCAAAGTGTCTACAAAAAAGAAAGATTTAGAATAGGGCTGCACAGTGTGTCGCCCACAAACATTGCATTTTGGTCCCATGAGACAAAAAGTTTGTGCACCCTTGATTTGGACTTCATAAACAACAAGTAGTGTACAGCAAAAGCAAAAACTGCATAGTAACAAGCAGCTGACTGGATCTTTCAAAATTCATTTATTTTTACCAATTGTACATCCTGTTTCTTCTTAAATAAACATTGATTGGTGGTGAGTGAAGAACAACATCTTCCTAGTGTCCACCTGTCCTGCATCTCTCTTTGTTTCCTTCTTCTGTTTTTTCCTTGCTTTGTCTCTCTCAGGTTCTCAGGTGGTTGTATGTCCCTTGGCTCCTTGTCTTTGTCCTTCCAGATGTGCCACATTAATTCCACATCTGCTCCCCAATTTATGTTCACCGTCACGGCGTGCACACACAGTCTCTAGCAGCTTCTGTGTGTATGTGTGTGCAGGTGTGTAAGTGTGTGTGTGGGCATGTATTGTGCTCCACTTCTCCATGCTCATATATTTGGTAAGTGCTATATGCATACATATGTTCCTGTTGTTTGGAGTGTTTGTCTGTGTATGTATTGTTCGTGTGTTTGTATTGGTCACACTCTGTCAGCCTGTAGACAGGCCAGCTGTTGAAAAGCTTTCAGTGCACACCTATAGGTGCCGGACTGTCAAGACAAGACGTTCAAAAATCACTCCTAGAGCCCTCAGAATACCATCAGCATGTGTTCCCATTCCTGTCCCCTAGTTGTAGACACACACGCACACACACATACACACAGAGCCACCTAGAGCTGCCAAGTCTGTTCTGATTGTGTGAATATAGGAGACCCAATGCACATAATTAATCATGTTCATTCTCTGCTGTTATAATAAAAACCTGCCTACAGTGCTGTGCAAAAGTCAGAGACCATCCTTTACTTAATTCATTTTCAGTCAAAACAGCCATTAAGTACAAATTATTCACTTTTCAGTGTCAGGAAACAAACAACTATTTTACATATGAATACAAACAAGCCTTAACAACTAAATAAAATATCATATTGTGATGACTTGGCAAAGAAGGAGACACGAGAACCAAAGGGGAGACTCTTCTATTGAACACACAGCAGAGGAACCCTGCCACCCAGCACTACTGAATGGCTGGGATAGCAGGCAGGATATCCATAACTACACACCTCAACAGGACGGTAGGCACTAACACTGCACAAACTACCCTATGACCCAGCACAGAATAGCCCAACAAGCACATATATACAGCATTTAAGCCACAACAACAACTATTTACATGTTTTAAGTCTCTCTTACTTTGTGTCCAGTGCTCTCACAGGGGGGGTCTGCGCTCGTCGCTCTGCATGGCCACGCCTCCCATGTGTCCACAACTGAATGAGCCGACAGTGGGGCGCTAAAATATTTTTCAGTACTTAGTGTGTCCACTTTCTGACCTTATTACAGCTTCCATTCTTTTCAGGTTTCAAAAGAAATCTGCAGGGATATTTTTCCACACCTCCAAAGCTTTTCACAAGTAATCTCAAACACATTCAATGATGTTGAGGTCTGGGCTCGGGGGTGGTCAGTCCATTGTTCTGAGAACACTAGCAGCTTCTTTGTTTGGTTTGCAGATTTTCTTCTTTTTTTATCTATTTCATTTTCTTGTCTTCTCACAGTGGAAGGATTGACAAACAACTATGGATTTTTTTTTCAGATCTGAAGCAAGATTAGAGTTTGATTTTCTCCTCTCTCTCTCAAAGATGAAAGCTTTGTGTTGTTTACCTGATGTTGACCGTTTATGAGGTCTTGCACAGCTGTTAGGACTCTTTCTCTATATTTTTAGCATTTTTGAACTCCTGATTGGGAAACTTCTATTCATTGACTTTCCCCTTCTGTATGCAAATGGATTATCTTACGTCATAATATCCTGAGAAGAATCTTGTACAGTATCAGTAAGGTTTGGAGACACTCGAACAAATATTACAGAATATTAAAGAAATTGTGATCTCAAAGCTTATGCTTAAATTCTTGAAATAGTGAAGCTAATGCCTAGGTGTGCATTTATTGCCAAAACCACATTTTACATAGTGGTGGTGTGTTAGTGTGTGTTGTGCTGGTACGAGTGGATCAGACACAGCAGTGCTGTTGGAGTTTTTAAACACTGTGTTCGTTCACTGTCTACGATATTAGACACACTTACCTTGTTGGTCCACCTTGTAGATGTAAAGTAAGAGACAGTAGCTCATCTGTTGCTGCACAGTTTGTGTTGGTCCTCTAGTCCTACATCAGTGGTCACAGGATGCTGCCCACGGGATGCTGTTGGCATCCTGATGGACAATGAGTGTAGATACATATTTTATTTCATTTTCCTTGATTTTTACTAATGCCCCTCCAAGAAAATAGTTTTATTTAGTGTATTTTAGTGAAATTTAGAGTTGGAAAATTGACATTCATTAGTGAAATTTAGTGAAATGTAGAGTTGGAAAATTAACATGCATTAATCAACCTAATTACTTTGTGTGCCTCACTGAAATTTAATTTGTGGAATGTCCTTGTCAGCGTGCCAATCAGTTGATATGAAGATGTAGGCTGAGTCTAAATTACCCTATTTGGTACAAGGCCAATATTTCTGATTGGTGTAATTTCACAAGTTTTGATGTCTTCACTGTTATTCTAAAATGTGCAAAATAAAAGAGAGCATTTTATGAGCAGGTGTATCCCACTTTTGAGCAATTCATTACATCATTTTAGTAGAATGAATTCAAGGTAAGGATGTGGCTGCATATCATAATTTCAAATATGATTTCAAGCAGAAATATGAGTTCCTGTGAATCTAAGCAAAATCTTAAGATATTCATGCATCATTGATCCGTTTATTTTAACTGCCAGTTATGATACACTTCCTTTTAATATATATGACAGCATAAATGATATTTATGCACTGCTTATTAAGCAAGTCTTGAATATTTATACCTGCTTTGCATAATTTGATTCGTGATTTGAGGTTGAGTTGTATATCAGGGTGGATACCTTGTCTTTCGTTCTCCCCTCCCTCCTTCCCTCTTTCTCTCTCTCTCTCTCTGTGTCTCTCTCTCTCTCTTTCTCCCTTCTCTCTGATGAAGCGCAGATGAAGGTCATAGCTCTGCGCTGGCTGCTTAACTTAATGAAAAAACAATCTGGCAGGTGGGAAACAGCAGCACACATGAGCGATAACGAAATTAGCCTCAGCAGTAGCCTCTGAGCTATTGTTAAGCCAGGCCAGGGCTACCGGGACGGATGGAGGTATTTCATAATAGTGCTGGGAGGAGAGCTGAATGTATTTAAGTATTGTTGTGTAACCTGTGCAAATAACATGTTGTTGGCTTGGTGATTTGGATAATTTGGGGTGAATGGAAATGAAACCCCAATGAAATCTTAACCATCTTAAGCTTGGAAAATGCTGTGTACACAGTCTAGGATCCAACCGCTGTAAATTTTTTGTCCCTCTTAACAGTAGCGGCTTCAAATTTGCATAACCATTAATATCAGCTGAATTTTAAAACTCAAACAACGATGGAAATTCAAGCAGTATAAATTTTGTGGAGGGAAGAGCTTCTTTTTCTTTTCGTCAGTTCTTTTATAATATGTATTTGACATGTTTTTGTCATTTTAACCATAATGATGTTTTGTGTTCATACTAACCAGTGTGTATAGCTGCTATTAGGCATTATAGGCAGAATCTGTTACAGGAAGTTGAGTTATGTATCGTTCTTCTGAATTGGTTCAATGTCCGAATTCAAAACACATCTCAGACTTTTAATTGACTTGGACTTTAAAAATAAAATTTTGACCCTATACCTTAATTATGTTTATTTTATGAAAACAAATTGAACATACCAATTTGTCACTACCAAAACAATCATAACCACTTATCTAACTTTATTAAATCGATAGTGACAATTTAGCTAATTTGAGCATAATTGAAGTATAAAAAACGCTAGTCAGTATGTGAAGTTTTTCGCACATAAAATCATAATAAAAAATGTACTTTTTAGAATAAACTATGTATTTGGTAGTGACAATACTTTGTTACACACTGATTAAGAAATCAGTAGAATCCCACTTCCTGCTCTAAAGTGCAGGGGTGTGGCTAAAAGAAGGCTCCGCCAATGGACTAACGCTGTGTTTTAGTAGTGACATGAAAACATGCGGCAGCATTGTTAGAATAAAGATTGTTTATTTAAAAATTAAACTCCTAAAAAATTGAAATCTTTCATCTTCACTTTAAAAGAAATCAAAAAGATCTTTAAAAAATTACTATCTCTATTAATGCCTTGGGTTCAAATAGAACATTACATAAACTTTGTAAATATCTAAGGCCTGAATACTGTTTAGCGTGGGACCGCAGTTTGAACTTGGTTTGTTCATTTTATGCAACTATTTAAAGGGAATACCACAGATTTTTCCAAATTGGTCAATTGTTGAGATGCAAACAAAGTAATTCGGAGTGGTTTGATGTGAAATACTGCCTTGTAGAAAAGCTTATAGATTTCTTTACAGTGGTGGTGATAGAAACCAGGTGTCACAAATATTAAAAATGCACATGTAGTAAATTTGCAGATGTCTGGTCCCTATCACCATCACTGTGAACGATTCTGATGCTGTAATTTATTCTTCTGTTAATGTTACAAATTCAATTAACTCAAAATTTCAAGTTAACCCAGTTACATTCTTTTTTAAGCGGTATAATTAGTTTACAGTGTGGTACTTATAAGACCATTTTTTTGGCCTAACAGTTAGACTCTAGCACAGTCCCCAACAATCACACACAGTGGAAGTTGTAGCTGAGTTAAGCTTATAGCTGTGAGATGTTCTTTAGAGATGCAATAGCGAAGTTAACCTGAATCAAGGGGTTGCATCGAGAGAAAGAGAGAGATGTTGGAGCATAGAAAAAACTGGGGAAACTAATAAGAGTGTAAGGCAGATAAGTTAGGAATGAAAAGAGCGAAACGAAGCAGTAATGAGACGGACCAAAGACAGTTTCCTCTCTTTCCTCCAGTCCGGTAGGAGAGAAAGAGAGAGAGAGAGAGAGAGAGAGCGCAGTGTGTTCAATCTACAGGCAGAGACTGCCACAGCCTGACTCACCAGATAACAGAATTACTGCAAATTGAAGTTTGAGTCTCTCTCTCTCTCTCTCTCTCTCTCTCTCTCTCTCTCTTTCTCTCTCTTTCTCACACACACACATAGACACACTCACTAAGGGATTTATGGCCTCTGGTGAAATTATTCTCTCTGGATCCACAGATACAGTACCCCTGGCTCCGAGAGACAGGGAGAGAGATGATGAGAGGTGAGGTTCTAAAGGTAGAGAGAGAATAAAAAAACATAGAGAGAGCTACTATGGAGCTACATTGGTGAAGAGAAAGCAAGAGAGAGGGTAGTGAATAAGTCATCAAAAGACTAAAAACAACAGGTAACGTCAATATAAAAGCACTTCACCTGTGTGTGTGTGTGTGTCTGTGTGTGTGTGGGGGGGTGTGTGGGTGTGTGTGCGCACACACACTACTTGCTTTTCTTATCTTCAAAGTCCTTTAACTCAGTGTTTCTGTTTAAAGGAATATTTCACCCCAAAATCAGGGTCAGACAGACAAACATTTGCACTGGCCAGTCAGGCCAACAAGCAGTTGAGTCTTGAGGCCAGAATTATAGAAACATATATTGATCATACATATATTTACAATTAACAAGCCAGCTTCGCTACCAAAAACCAATCAGGTTATGCTTTTTGCTATGAGACTCCACCTTGTTTTTTCATTATACATGTATCATTCAATCCCATTGTCTCACTGGTTTGTTATTGGGATTGTAGAACATTGTAGTGCTATAACAGCGCTTTTGTTTAACACTGCAGCCATGCTTTTAAATATAGTGATTTCTAAATGAGTTACTCCCAGTAAGACACTGAAGAAACAGTTGTAGTTTGGGGCGGCACAGTGGTGCAGTGGGTAGCGCTGTTGCCTCACAGCAAGAAGGGCCAGGGTTGAATTCCCTGGCTGTGACCAGTGACCAGGGTCCTTTCTGTGTGGAGTTTGCAAGTTCTCCCCGTGGTCCGGTTTCCTCCCACAGTTCAAAAATCTAGACAGGCGACCTGTCCAGGGTTGTTTCCTGCCTTCTGTCCAATCTTTTCTTTTGGTGTTCTTTACTTGATTCTTTTGAAAAGGTCACTATCAGTGCCAATACCGTTGAGGTGCATAGCCAAGTGGTGGTCAGTTCCACTGCAGTATGAAACTATGATTTCGTACTATAGTTTTGTTTGTGGTCATGCTCTGTGTGGATCACATGATTGAAGATTTTGCCCAGTATACTCGTTTCCACTACATGTCGTGTCCAATCAGCAGTGCTGCTCTTTGAGCTATAGTACATGAAGTAGGTTGACGTAAGATGCGTTAACTATCCAGAATTATGTTAAATACTTTTTACAGCCGAGTATGTGTGAGTTGTAGGCTGGAGTCCATCTGAAGAGAATCCAGTGCTATGCAGAATATGTTACTGCTAAATGTAGGTCAGCTTGTCACCCAGCCAAAGATAGTTACATACATAATGTTAGCTTATACTTTACTGTCTGGCTTCATCATTAGACTCTTGAGGAATGTGTAGTAAGGGCAGCCTAAATGAGTAACTTCTATAGCCTAAAATTTTAAAGCTAAAAAGTGATGCATTTAATTTACTTGAATCAAATGTGTACATAATAACCTAATCAATTAATTAAACATATCAACTAGGGGTGGGAATCTCTAGGCACCTCACGATTCGATTTGATTACGATTCAGAGGGCTGCGATGCAATTATAAAACAATTATCGATGCATCTCGATGCATCTTTTTTTTCTATACAAGATTTCTATTTTCTTACTGTCTGAGGACTTGGTCGTTTTAAAGCAAAGTATTTGTAATGATCCATAATGCAAAACAAATGGAAGTGATGTGGCAAGTAAACTAGAAGACTCTCATTCACTGCTGTTGTTTGGAGCCATGAGACGCTGCTGCCACTCATCTGCGATAAAATGCGCTGTTAGGGTGAAATAAGATCCAGTGGTGATGGATGTCCACGCGTTACAGCCGTCCTGCCCGTTTTCTTTAGTGATTTTATAACTTCGGGTTTGGTCTCGTTGTAGAGAGTTGGGGGATTGCTGTGTCAGTAAAATATCTTTGAGACGGGGCGTGTGCAACATAGCGCGAAAGCCCTGTTTCGCAACAACTGAGAATTGGCGTGCAGACTGCAGGTCACATGGCAGCGAGTTTTCGCCGAGCGAGTAGCGAACGAAAAAGGAAAAGAGAAAGACAGACGAACATTTGGAGACAAATGGACTTATTCGCATTCATAAGCAGCGCAGTTGGTTTCCTGGTACGTTAAATCTGCAACAAGAAACTGTCAGACACTAAAAAGTCGCACAGCTGAAGTCGCTTCTCTTTCTAATTTTCCGTTCCACCTTAAATAGTGCCACGTTTACATTCTGGCACCTCAGGCAGAATTTAAGGTGGAACAGGAAAATTCGAACAAGAAGCTAGCGAATAAGAAGCGACTTCAGCCTTGTAAAACAGTCGAGCTTTGAGAGACATTTTACAAGAAACTATTAAACTTTTGAGGAAAAGCTTTCTGGCGGTGATGGAAGAAAAGCGGCTATAGCTGAGCTAAAGCTTAAAGCAGAGCAAAGTAAATCTGCGTTTTTGTTTATATTGTTTAGCCTGTACTAGAACATTATCACATACTGAGACATGCTGGACATTAAATGTTGCAGCTCCCGAGGTGGTTTGATATTTGTTGAAAGGACAAAATGGCTTTTCTTATCATTTGTCCTGTGACTCCTGACCTAACCTGGCTTTTAATGCAGAGGGAGCCGGTCGGATTTCTCACTCATCCAGTTGTGTTTTTGTTATGTGCCGGGCGCTGCACTTCCGCACTTACAGGTTCCACCTTTTGCGTTCCATCAACATTACATTACAAATTTAAATTTAGAAAGTTTTTGACATTTGTGAATCGATTCAGAATCGTTCACGTCCGCATCGCAATGCATCTAAGAATCGATTTTTTCCCACACCCCTAATATCAACTCAGTTTACTTTCAGCAATGATTGTATTGACGAAATTCAATACATTTTGTTCTCTTTTAATAACATAGCTCTAATATACGCACAGAAAACCATTATTAACTGCTCTTTAATTTCTTCTGTTGACACTCAATAAAATCACTGGTTCTAACCTGGCTACCTTTTTGTAAAAGATCTGGCTACACCCTGATCTTTCAATTACATGAGTAGGTAACTATTTCTACTCATTATGGAATCTGATTCGGAATGCACCAAGTAGAAACACTTAGCAGCAAGAGGAAGCCAACTACAATTTACAGAGAGAAAAATTAGGCCAGTTCCATGTTCTGGGAAGTTAAACCGTGAAAGATTATTAGTCTTCAGCCTATAACAGGGACATAAACATCATGCAGGTGCTACAAAAAAATGTTTCGGCTTTGGTTTGAACAATTTATTGAGAAGGACCCTTTTAACCCCATAAATGGCCAGGGCCCGCCGGCAGACCTGAAGTTTTCTTACATGCTTCTATAACCTAAGAACAGCTCAGCTAGTTTGCATTGTAGTCTGTGTAGCTAGTGAATAATAAGCCCTAGTACGTGAGAAGCCTGAGATTTTAAGGGGTTAAAAGAACAGTTTATTCACGAGTCAGTCATTGCTAATTAGCATTTTTGGGCTGGGGCATTCCTCTGCCCAGTGTCATCTTTAATGCAGGAGCCATGCCCTCCTGACCTCTAAAGCCATGGCAACACACACGAGGTTTGCAGCTAAAGCCAAGCTTATTTAACCATTTGCTAACAGCCTGTTCGCTCTGGCACCCAACAGAAACATATAGCTGTGGACTGTAGAGGCATTTTCAAAATGTCAGCAAGATAGGCCCCATATTTCCATTGATGTATTCTGTTTTCCTTCCTTATTTTTCTTACCTCTCCTATTGGTCGAAATTGTAGCCTGTGTGCATTTGCTGGACTTTTAAAGTGACTGACCTTTCGTTCCCTCTGTTGGTCCACAAGCGTCCGTCCTTCTAGTTCTTTGTTGTCGGAGAAGCCACCCTTTTGAAACCAACCGCAAAAACAAGTCGTCAGGAAATTGTGCACGGTGTTGTGTTTAGATGTCCTGCTTGCTTCCCCCCTCCACCCCCCATATCCACTGGCCTCCTATTGTTCAGGCTACCCTTTCTTTCTTTTCCCACGCTTTGTTCTTCTTCCTTTTTACTGCCTATTGGGTAGCTGTTGTCATCGTGACCGCAAGTGCACCTCCCTCGCCTTTTATTATTGTCTTCTCTGCTGGTTTCAGACTGTGATAAATATTTATTTCAACACCAGTTAAGGGTCAAAAGAGTGTAGACAACAGTTTTGTAAGTGCACACACATGCACATGCAGTGATTGTCCAGGTGTGTCCCTGGTGTATAGCTTCTTTCCTGTGGTCTATCAATGGCAGATCTTATACTTTATCTTAGTTCTTTCGCCACAGGGAGGTATGGATGTCTGAGCTTTTTGTGCCAGTCAATTTTAATCATAAAGCTGCCTGCTCCGCTCTAAGTCACATAGCTTTTATATATGTCTCTGCCTCTTGTTTATATTGATTGGTGAGGGTCCCTCTGCAATGATTTGAGATCAGTTTTGCCACTTCTCTTATTGCCAGAGACAAGGATTCAGGTAGAAGCTGGCCGGTCCTGGAACAACTCAAATGGGCCACATTGACTCACAGCGTATTGATCCCAGGATAGCTTTGAAAATAATGGACGCCACAGAGCAATGTGCATTATTAGAGCACAAGTGCGACTCACAAAGACTTTCATTCCCCTATGAGATGGGATATGCCACTGCCTATAGTGTTTTCGCTACTTCATTTGTCATAAAAACACATTTTTGCTGTGCATCCCAGCCTGTCATGCGTTTCAGTGGAGTGAAACGCCATTACCATGGCATTGATACATGCCGTCTTCATGTCGGTAAGAAAACATGAACGTGGTAGTAAGCTTGATGCTCTACAAATTCTCACTCAAGTAAGAAAACAGTGGAAGTCTTGCAAGCTTGAGGCCGATATATCTTCTGGTTGGTTTTCATGCTCAACACTTTCTTTTTTTCTTGGCACAGCCCTGAAGCTCAGGCTCCAGACCTCTGCTTCATTTGTGTATCGCTGTTTTTCTTTCTCTATCTCCACACAAAGCACCCATCTTTCCCACCGTATATGGTTTGTTCTGAAGTCCCGTCACGAAGGAAGCCCTCAAAGAAGCGCGTTTCTACACAAAATCCGTTTTTCTGGCCTGCACAAATTACACGCATTATTGGCCGGACGACAAAGGTGGGCTGGTTCAGGGGTGTGTTTGACTAGCTGGCAATTGTTTTTTCCCCCAGAAACAGAAATGTTTTGGTTTTGAAGCGGTTCACTGAAGTTAGCTGCTGCTTTGCATAGTAATAGGTGCTAGTCGTAGCAGGACGAAGAAGTCATTGGAGGCTTGGCGACCCATCAAACGCCCTCTTTCTGAATGCAGGGTGGACGGACTCAGGTCCTCCATGCCTAATTGTGTTTGAGGGAGAATGCAGAGCCCTGCCTATTCTCTACAGTTTAAACCCTCAGACTGAACTCGCGAGCCGTTCAGGCGGGTCTGAATAGAGGTTACCCAGAATGGATAAGTCGGTGAGAGAGAGAGAGAGAGAGAGAGGAAGAATGAGAAAAAAGAAAAGGAGGGGGGCTTCTTTCTCTCACTTTCTTTTCTTCTCAAAAGGAAAGCCCAGGGTTGCCAAACACTCAATGAAAATAGTTCTATTGAGTCTTTTCTCACTTCTTTGGTTCAGTGACCTGCGCGAATTGAGGTTCCCACAGCGATTCTCGCCACGATATCCTCCAAGCTGACAGGAGATGTTTGTAAACACAGCGGTGTTCTCAAAAGAGTATTATTCAGTTAATTAATAGAGTTGAAATTGGATACACAGAATGCATCTGCATACAGCATTTAGGTTAAGATTAGATTTTTTTGAACATAATATTTTATCCCACAGCATATTCCTCAATTAGATCACCAGTTGGCCTTCATTCAACTCCTTACACTGCAGTTTTATTATTTCGTTATTAATCGTAAAGCTTATTCATTTTAAGTTATTTGGTAACTATTATGGAGCTAGTTTGTAAGTAGTTATGATGGTCAGAAATTGAGCTGTGGACCCACATATGGACCCTTGCAATTCAAGGGCTTTAAATGTTAGAACATATTCATTGCTCTTAGATGTTCAATAATAACTTGAGAAGAATGCCTGTTTTTTCCACACAAATACTGACACGTGGCTTGCTTTTGCCTGCAGATAGAAATTGCCATACAGAGCCTCAGTCTGTAGATATAGAGCATCAATATGCTTGGTGTTGCACTGTATTTTTGTCTGGAGTATGCCAATAATCCCTTCTCTGCTACGGTTCAAACTTGACATGAGGATTATTCACGGAATGTTTCCATGTTGGATCGCTATAACATGGGATTTATGACACAGGATTATGTACCAATATACCTCTGCTGAGCGAAGGTCATCCCAGTGCTCTTTCATCTGTTTGACCTACACAACCTTGGGTGTCGGGTTATAAAACCGTAACTGCTTCTTCTCCATGTTCCTTTTAAAATCCGCCTTGTTCTGAGTCTGCAGTTGCCATCCATCTCTGTCAGTGATGGAATGTGGCGGGAAAGAAATAATCGCATTTCGGTGGCATTAAACAGCCTATAGGAGCCATCATCGGAAGAGCCCCGAGTAACCAGGTTAGAGACGCAGTGGCACATTTATCAACTGTCAGCTATACAACTCTGGATATGTAGCCGCAGCCAGAATGGCTCTTGGACTTCCATATATGGGAGCAGTGACTAGAGAAAGTTAGAGGGAGTTACTTTGTGCTTTTCCTTATGGTTTTGGGTGAGGTCTTGGCAGACATTCATAAGGAGGTCATAAACTTTGTTTAAAACCTTTACACGTGCATTAGAGGGTTAACTGATTATCCGACCGACCAATAATCTGTGCCAATATTCAGCACAGATAGCCTGCTAATAAAAGTGCCTTTTGTTATCTATACTATCAACAGCACACTTCTGTAGTCTGGCCCAATGCCCCGCCTACACTCTCAGAAATAAAGGTATGAAACTGTCAGTGGGGCAGTACCTCTCTTGTCACTGTGGTGGTATCCTCAAGGGTACATCTGGACCATAATTGTACCATAATCCATTGAAATTATATTTTCTAAATTGTACTGACTCCATACACCCTGATTCGTCTCCAGGTTTTTATTTTATTGTTCTGTTTTAAAACATTAGGTTATTAAAAATACAAATATGCACTTTTCCTATGGGAAAAACCTATTTAAGGAACACAATTGGACCTTAAAAAGGCTGTTGTTCCTTTGAAGGTACATTTACATTGTTTGTACTTTGATAAACGTGTTTCGGTTTTGTGAGAGGGAACGAGGGAACGAAGAAGTGCCTGCTTCGTTCTCACAGCGAGAGGAAAAGGTAAAAACATCACAGTTGAACAGTGTAGTTAGCAAAAAAGTTGAATGCACTTGGACATATAATTTTCACTCACTTTAGCCAGGCAAACAAGACGTGTGTATGCAGCTCGTGCCCTGCCCGAAACATCACGTGTTTGGTGAGAAAATAATTTCATAAATAAGTTTTTAAAAAAGTTATACATCATTTCTGGTCATTTTCATTTCTATTTTCACTTGACAAAAGTACAGGCAGCAGCAGCTCACTGTTTCCAAAGACTCCACTGTTCTGCTTAGACCATACAGTGCCTTTTCAATACTGTCTGTGACTCATATTACATATGTTTTTATATAAACAATGTTTAAATATAATGGTTTACATTTTTTAATTTAAAGATTTTGAACCCCTTTTTTAACTTGTAGGTAAGAGTTACATTCTTTCAAATTTTCACACTGCAAACATCAAATTTATGGTAAATGAATATCCGCTCCAAATATTACATATCTTGTCCTTGTTTACTGATAAATGGTATCAGTATCAACCCTGGAAAAAAATATAGTGGTCGGCCCCTAATCCTTTACCGTTCCGACCATTCCAATCTTTGATATGCTAGGCAGGTAGTCTGCCAATTAATAGTATAGTAAAATGAAACATTTTAAGTGCATGTGACATTCTGGGCAGACAGGTTTCGTTTGTTATTTTTGAACTAACCACTTCATAGTTTGTTTATAATGTCTTATGATCAAATTTGATTCACCTACCTGATGATTTGGCTACCAGTTTCTGCTGTGAAATCACTTTTTGATAAGTGCATAGTGGTACACTTAACTTACATATTTAGTTTTTTCTGGACTGCTTAAGTGAATACACCATGATTTCAGGCTGCTCTAATGCACTCACAAAAGTGTGCTCTTTTCTCTTAGTTCTCTCAGAAAACACTGTTTCCGGTTTAAAACTGCTGGTAAAGAGGAATATTTTCACAATAGTTTTGTTTATAAACTAAAATGTGTCAGGTGTTTATTTCGTACATACTTCTGGTCGCATATCGCTCACAGTAAGCAACAGAAAGTAGACTCATTGCGTAGTATCTGCTCACTTGCATTTTACATGCCTGTGTTTAGATGAAACGTGGCTCACTCTAAAGCAGTTAAAACTGATGCTGTAGACATTGCAAGTCCAATTTTGCAAGTAATAGACTGTAAAATAGCTCCAAACAGCAGACATGTAAATCTCATCATCCGATGTTTTCCAATGCTGTTATTGATTAATTGACCTTTTTGCAAGCTTTAGTCAAAAATCAGGCCTTTTGTTCAACTGTGGAAATCCTTAATGAGGAACATTTACCAGATACCTGTCAGATATCAAGCTTCTAAAAACTTTTGCCTGCTAAACTGTTCCTGGGTCAGGTGCTAATTTGTGTAACCTACTAAAACAGCATCACAGACTCCCTCCCAATTTCACTCTCACTCAACCCTTATGCCCCCCAGCTACTGACCGCTGATATGCTCTTTCTCTCTTTGTCTCTTTCTCTCTCTCGCCCTCCCTCCTTGTGGCGTATTCATTTCGGCTGTCTGCCTTTGTTTGTCCTCAGAGCCAGAGAAAGAAATGTATCTATTCCGGGACCCAATGCATTCGTCACTGTCATTAACTGGCTGCAGCTCCTTTCAGACAAAGACACACAAATGGCCATCTTTTTTTCACCTTCGCTCCGTTTCCACTGTTCTGTCAAGAAGCTCTGGTATGCCATGCTTTCCATCCGATGCAGATAATATCCAGTTTGAAATTGTTATGCCTCCAACTGAGATATAAGGCTGCGTTTACACAACAAATATTTTAACTCAGATCTGATCTTTCTGCCATGATGGTTCACATACGTGTTTGTAAACTTTGCAACTTACTTTGTAAGTTCAGTTTGTTTGGCCATGTTGTAGTCGCATTTGTTCACATACCCAAGTTGGTTGTCATTAGGGTTGAGATGATGAGTCACAAAACAAACAACAGCAAAAAGAAAACGCACGCAAGTTTTGAAAATGTACTCTTAAATTAATGAACACTAATGCCTTCTTCCACATCTCATAGTTTGTTCACTCCTTTTGGTGCCTGGACTCTTATTGCGGTACCAATGGCTTTTCTGCCAAACTAAAGTGAAGGGTTAGCAAAGTAGAGCAGTTCATTCTGTATTTTCAAATTTAACTATCGGTCTAAATCACAATAATAGCCAGGTTAGTTGTAGCTCAATTACATTCATGCCTGCTCAGTCTGCAGTGCTCTTGCTGTGTCAGGTTTTCGCTTGAATGATTCCTCTCGATTGCAGCACTCTCTTTTCCCTTTTAACACTGTGTCAGCCTGGGCTCATTTTATATAGCCTATGTCTCTACAACCTATTATCAGAATTGTCCAGGATGTGGTCTTCTCTGTTCTTTATGGATGTGAAAGCTGGACAATAAACAGACAAGACAGGAAAAATGATGCCTCTGAACTTTTGAGAGTTCTTTGGACGACAAAGAAAACAAACGGATCCTTGACCAAATCCAGCCTTACCTCTCAGTTGAAATAACCAAACTGAAGTTTAACTGAATCTTATTTTGGACATATTCTGAGAAGAACATGTTCAGAGCATATCATGGATATCATTCGTACTTAAAGAACATTGAACAACTACATGTTCCAAAAAGAAATGAAAAAAAATATTAATTGCAGTGCAGCATGTGAAATGCTGAATAAAAATCATCCAGAGTTTTAATGGCAACTTTTAATTGTAGCAATTAGTGCATTTTGTCTGTGTGTCAAAATACCATGACTTGCATCGTAAAATGTCTTTAAATATCATCATATGATATTTTTGCTACATTGCCCACCCCTAGTAACCAGCCACAGTATCTGATGGGTAAAGAAAATCTAACTGTCGGATGAAAATAGTTAGCTGCAGAAAAATGAAAAAAAAAAAAAGATTTGTGGGCCGGATTTTAAGATAAATTGTAAATATGTTACAGGTAGAGCTGGGCGATATGGCCAAAAATGTTATCACGATAAACAAAATTCATATCGTTCGATATCGATACACACCGCGATAAATGTCAAATCATTATTTCTTTCAAGTTTGAAGGCTGATTTTTGCTCCTGGGTGGTTAATTGCTGTTTTAAACTATCCTTTATGGTCGGAACACGACAAACACTCGCCAAACAGTGGAACATTTCACAAATCTGTCATGGGAGAGTGGGAGAAAGTGTCTGGTGAGCTGTTTTTACCAGCTGGAAAAGCATGGCTATTTTTGTAATAGTCATAATTTAAGAAAGAAAACATTATTTTTAGCTGGTGCCAAGCGCTCGGCTACCCCGCTACAAATGACATCACAGTATTCAGACACCAGCTAGCGACGACTGGATTTCTCTATACAATCGTAGTAGTTTAAGGGGTGAACCGCAAAATATCAACACCAGACAAACAGAGTCCTCTTTTTAGGAACGTTTAAACTGAAAGCGGTGCTTTTGTGCCTTGTTTGATCTACAGTATCATTAATTCTCCGTGCTGTGTGAGTGACAGCGCACTGCTTCAAGTTAGCCAGCTGCTAAAAACAGCTAGCCTGGAAAACTAGCGCTCTCTCGCTCTCCAATGCCTCGCAACTTCCTCAGTTTACTTTCTTTAAATCAGTGCTGTAATTTACATGAACCCACTTCTTTCTTTCACTTTCGTTGCTTGGGAATGCACTAATACTTAAATATGACTGCCCGAGCGCTGTAACAGTGTTGTAGTTGTGAGGATTGTGATTTAATGCTGCTAAAGCTTGTTAGGATGTATGGAAAGAGTTCGCTGTAGGACAGCATAGTTACACCACTGACCTCGTCACTCACACTCGGTCACAGGAGAACAGATCGCCGGTCGCTCCACTCAAACAGGGAATGTATAACTCCGCCTTTCAGCCGTTGCTTAAGACTCATCTTCCTTGTGGCCCCCTCCCTCACTAATCATGTAGAAAAACTCGGAAGTGCGCCCTCTTCTGGCGACAGCAGAGTAGTGTCGCTTTCCTTGCAGTAGAAAACGTCACCAGGGCTTTCGCTGAACGTGGAAGTGTGAGAATGGTGTATTATATTGAATGTTTATCGAACATGTCATATCGCTCTATCGAGGAAAAGTTATTTCGCAATAATTATCGTTATCGTTTTATCGCCCAGCCCTAGTTACAGGCCTAATTAAGCTGTTTGGATTGGTGGTTTGAGACTCCTGGGTTAAACTGAGTCGCATGTGCAGCTGAATCCAATTTGAAACCACAAATGTGGCTGAAATCCGTTGTCAAAAACAGTGTTTTGCTGTTCAAACTGCAGAAAATCTTTCCTCCTCAAATTGCTTATGCTGAAAAATTAGACTTGGGCTGCCTGTGGATCAATTTTGATTTGTAAAGATAAAAATTAAAGACTGTAAAGATTGCTCTGGAAAAACGTGCCTCATTCACTTTATGTCCATGTAGCTGAATCATCTTTGAAAAAGATATGAGTAAGTGAATATAAACAAAAGTGTTGCCTGCCATTCCTTCAGCCTTTTGATTGGTGATACCTGATGAGGACATTTGGTGGAAGGGTGAGATTTTGAGATGAGTATGTATGTGTGTGTGAGTGTGTGTGTGTGTGTGTGTGTATATGTGTGTACTAGCCCTAAGATTGTGATCGGTAATCATTTCATGCAGGAAAATGAGTCGCCTCATCAATCAAATGGCATTCAGTAAAGGTTACGTCTTTCCACCGACGCGTCAAGCGTCCTTCCGTCCAAAAAAAAAGTAATTATCCTTTATCATCAGGCAGAGGAGACTTGACATAATTACCATTTTTTTTGTTTCAAGGTGATTGTCGGCTTCTTGTCCTGAGGGATTAGACATATCAAAGAATCATTAAAAGGTACTGAAGACCTAAAGAGGCAGTTTAATTCATAAACATCCAGACAGACAGAAAGAGAGAGGGGCAAGAGAGCACAGTTTTAATTAATGCATCTGCCCACTCTGTCACATGGCCTATTGTTATCCATCATGCCGCTGGTTCTAAAGGCTTGTTCCATCAGCCACAGCCGAGCTACTGGGGTCAGGGAAGGTGCTGACTGCTTCAGACTCCTGAATTAAACTAAAAATGTGTGTGGATCTAGAGCACCCTCCTAGTTCCCCCATGGCATGTATGCAATGAAACACCCTTACTTACATTTTGCTTAATTATTTCTTATTTGTGTGAAAATCTGGGTGAAATTCTGTTGCAAGCGTTGTCATGATGAATCATATAAGCTCAGTTGTTCGATTAGAAAAAAATGTATTGAATCAGTATTGATTAGCTGGCATTGTGTTATGATATGCACATTTTATATTTTCCTGCTGGTCTCTCTAACAATAACAAGCAGCCTGATTGTCACACCCTCTTCATGCATTTTCTGCCTCGTGGTGTTTTTCTTTTTTTTTTATATGAGTAATTTTTTTTAAAGCTACACTATATTCGTTTTGTGGATTTGGAGACCTCTCTGTTGGAAATGTTTAATTGCATGCAGTGTGCAAAAGAACATTTTGTAACGTCAGTTGTGCCCCTTCCCCTACAACACTTGGTGAAGGACATGTTGTCTGAGGATATAAGTGAATGATCTACTATTGTCATCATATATTTGTCAATATAATGTTGATTTTGCATTTGAAACCTAAACATTGAGCCAGACCTTCTTTCTGAGTCTATGTACGTTACGTTAATACATAAAGACAAAAACGAAATCCAACCCGAAGCCTCTGACTTATACATAATTGTTTCAGGCTTTACAGGGTGATGCACAGCAGCGCACACACACCATAATTGAGCGTGCTTTTTTTCTCATTCACTGATGCTGCTTCTTTCAGCTTTAACAAAACAACCCACATAGTGCCGCTTCATGTTCATATGCTTCATATTGCATATACAAAAAGGTGTATGGTCTGTTATTGTTCACTTAAGTCCATTTATACTGTTTGGCCTTTTTGTACAAACTAATCGATTGATAAGTAGAGTATACTTTTACATGATATCATATTTGTATTTGGAAGTAGAAGGGAAAATATTTTATTATGTTTAAATTCCTTGTAAGCAAAAAGAATCTTTATCATTTTTGACAGAAAAAAAACATTTTTGTCATTTTCTGGCGTCCAACAAAAGTCAGAAGTGCAGAATTGACGTTGTTGCTACAGAATGTAAATCTAATGTAAAAGTAATTCAGTACATAACTAACTGTGTAGTTAATAATGAATTTATGTAATTGCATATAAATACTAATGTAACTTAAATTGATAAAGTAAATATATCTATAGCAAAACAGAGACAATAGCTAAAGACTTCTAATGGTTTAAAATTTAAAAGTTAGACCTCAGGATACTCAAAACACCCCAGATGAGCCACTGTCATACATGCCAGCCATCATGCCGTATAGTGCGTGTATGGTAAAACATACATAAGACCTGTCATCAACCTATTGTGTTCTTCAGAAAGCAGTGGTTGGTGGTGCTTTTTAACACGGAGTCAGTGATGACAGTTAAAGAGCCTGCGACTGTGTAAAAGTGCTCCAATAAAAACTATGATCAGTCTTAAATTCTCCATGCTTTGTCTTTGTTTGAAGAGGATGAGCACTTATTTCTATTACTGCCAGTTCCTTTTGTAGGCATATTAAATGTGTGTGTGTGCGTGTGTGTATGAAAGAGCGTGAGGGAGGAGAGAGAGATGCATATCTATGATTTATACAGCAGGTGCACGTATGTATGGCAGGTTGGCATTATCTTTTATTTATGTTGGCTGTGGCTATAAGGAGACGCTAAGCTATATGGGGATCTTGTCCCGACTGGCATTAAAGCAATGAAGTTTGTGTGTGCGTGTGTACACAAGTGGGGTCGGTGGCACCGTGGTGCATGATATTTTTGCATATTCATATTCAATTTTTAATAAGTTATTCATTTTTCAGCATCAGGAAAAAACAACAATCTCAACAAATAAATATAATATAAATGTTTCAGTATTCAGTGTGTCCACACTTTGCCTTTACACCAGCTTCTGTTCTTTTCAAGAGACTTGCTTTCAGTTTTCTAAAAAGCTTCAGGGATATTTTTTTACACCTCCAAAATTCAGTCTCAGGAGCTGGTTGCATTCTGCTTCTCACAATCCAAATAAGCCCAAACACATCTGGTGATGTTGAGGTCTGGACTCTGGGATGGACAGCACACTGTTCTGAGAATACCAGCAGTTTCTTTCTTTGATTTTCTTCTGTTCTCAGTAGCGGCTTCTTAACAGCTACACATCCTTTCAGACCCATAGTGTTGAGTTGTCTTCTCACCATGGAAGAACAGACAGAAACACCTGTGGATTTTTTCCAGATCTGAAGCAACAGTAGAGCTTGATTTTCTCCTCTCTCTCAAAGATAGGTTTAAGAAAGCTTTAGGTGCTGTTTATCTGATGGGGACAGTTTTGGTGGTCTACCAGGTCTTGCATGGCTGTTAGGAGTCCCATTTTCTCTGTATCTTTCAAATTCTAGTTTTGTAAACTACTGTTTTCTAAATGATTTTCCTTTGTTCCTTAGTTGTTTGTTTGCTGTTTACACTGATATTAACAAAAACATATAACAAAGCATAAAACAAACATATAAAAGTATAAAGTCAAAAATAATACCCCACAAAGGCAGAAATACATGTGCATATGTGTGTAGTTTGGGGGTGAGTGGTTGTGAATCCTGTCTTTTCCGGTGAGTTTCACACTTCATTAAAGCAAAGAGCTGTTTACATCAGTGAGCTGCAATTTTTCTCAGTTTGTAGAATTTCTCACCATGCTTTTGGGCCAAAATGAATAATGGTACAGTGCTCTCCATTACCATCTCACCTCAAACCTGTTAAACGTGCATTATGTTAATACCCTTCTTACTGTCAAGCACTGTTTCTCACGCCTTTCTTATATTTCATACAGCATTATCTCAGCATACCTAACAACTGACTGACAATAACTGCCTTATGTATTATTTTCATGACACTGCAGACACCCAAATCACTGCCAATATACAGCATACGCACTGCATGTCACAAGTTTGGGGACGCCATGCATTCTCCTGAAATGTGCATTATTGCCAAGGCATCACAAATATTGTGATATTTGTCTGATAAGTACTTTCTCAAATATAAAGGTTATTACTGAAAACTGACAAAGAAAACGAACAATATAAAAAGCTAGGTGTCCAAAAACCTTTGGCAGACAGTGTCGTTCTGTTTTTTTTTCTCACATGTTTCTGTGCTGTTGACCCAGTGGGGGCAGAGCGGGGACTTGATTTAAACGTTTTGACTACAACCAATATTCACCAGCCGGGCTGTCCTTTTGATATTTTCACCCAGAACGGGGTAATCAGAGGGGGAGAAATCACATAGACAGCTGCCTGCAGGCTCTGGTTGATCTGTAGAAGGAGTGAAAGGTCAAATGGTGAATGGGTCATAGGGACGACAGCCAGCAATGCATGTGAGGCATGAAGGGCTGTGCTTCAGAAACTGGGTTTAGCGGGAGAAGGTGCGTTCTGGCAGCAAGGCTGAATTTCTAGCTGTATATAACCTGCAGCGTGTTATCTCCCAGGCAGTGTAATTACTTTCAGAGGGCTACAGTACGACTTAAAATGAGATTTTCTCTCTCTCTCCCTCCCTCTCTCTCCCTCTCTCTCTCTATTTCTCTCTCTTTCTTTCTTGCTCTCTCTTGATGTTTTCAGTTTCTTTCTGATTTTTACATTTGTTTCTCATCCGGAATCTTGCTTATTTTTCTTTGCTGATTTGTTTTCCATTTACTATTACTTTACTGTGTTCTGGAAAGTCAGTCATAATCTTTTCCAGATAAACCAAAATCATAAGATTAGCACATCGGGAGACATTGTAAGAAGCTGCATTAACATGCTAATGGTTGTGTACTTCAACTATAGTGACACATAGTACCTTCTTATCAGACATAGATAAACAAACCCAGTTCCTTTCCACTGTTTAATATTGCCTTAGAACATTTAAGGTTTTTCCAGAAGCACCAAAACTTTTGGTACCAAAACAATGGAACTGTGCTTGGTCAGTACCAAGGGTTCCAGTTTTATAGTGTTTGGTTCCTGTTCAAGATTGGTTCCAACAGGATCTAATTGTATTTGAGGATGTTTTCCTCTGTCTTTGCTAACAGAAATGTAGAAAATTCTTGCTCTTCCAGGTCAAGATAAAGTCTCCAAGCACTATTACTAAGGTGACATTAGCTAGTTAGAAAGCTACTGAGTTTATTTTGTACATATTTTTACACTCATTAAGAGTGTAAAAGCTGAGCTCTGCTGGATGCAGAGTAATTGTAGACATTTCTGTGAGTGTGTGATTTGATGAGTTTATATTTGGGAAGGGGGGAGGGGTCTGATGCCAGCGGAGAATCCTGAAAGTGAATCCCTCCTCTCTCCTAAACACAGCACAGCAGCAGTTTGCTGTCATTTATAAGCCAACCCGTACATATAGAATTTAACTTTATGGATCAGTCAAAACTGAGATATCATTACTGAACGTTAAAGGGAGAGTCATGTTTTGTAAAAGGTGATGTTGATTTAATTTTTGCAGTTTCAAATTTTTTTCTCTAATAGCTTTCGAATGGTTGGTGAAAAGGTTAATAGGTGAAAATTATTGTTGCAGCCAGGAGAATCAGCTTCCACTTTGTTTTTGCCTGAAATTGATTTTGTTGTTGGGATGTCATAAAATTACATTGCAAATAGCAATCATAGGGGTCCAAGCATCATTTTGGAACCAGTAGAACATAAGAAACATAGAACATATCTGCCAAATCTTGAACACATTGATCTTTTAATATGGTAAGCAACAGATTCTTATGAATTAAGCCAAATATCTATCTTGATCTGACTTATTATATTTGCATAGCTGTTGAACTTAATGAACTAAATAATTCTACAGGAGTTGCCCCTGTGTTTCAGTCTCAGAATCCTCCAAAATGCACCAAAATTTTCATGTTAAAGTCAATAAATCATATGCCACTGGACCTCGCTACAGAGGATTGGTTTCTGAGTTTGTCACCTTTTTCACTGCTTAAGATGTTATGTCTAAAATCAGCTAACAGTAACTAACTTACACCTTTTAGAGTGGCATAAAATGACTAAAAAGTCAGTTCATCTTTAATAACGTTTATTATGACAGTTCCAGCTGTCTCAAGTAAGTGGACAATTAACTAGAACTCTAGGTTCTGTTGGTTCTCTTTTGGGTCAGTTCTTGTTTTTAAATGTGCAGTGGAAAACACCCTTAGTAGCATGATTAGCATCTTTGACATCCAGCAGCATGGATGAATGGAAGCCTCAAGGGAGTTTCTGATTGATTAATGGATGCCATTAAAGATAGGAACAGCTGTAAATGATCTCACAGTCCTTTGCTTGTAGATATAGATATATATGGAGAGAGAGTGGGCTGGTCTTTTCTTTCTCTGACTGACAAAAGAGAACTTAGCCACTGTGTATAGTACCACAGAGTAACTACAGCTTGCTTTTGGTTTGGCTTTTTTCACTTTTTTGCGGAAATGTCCTGCTCCCAGCTGAAATCTGCTGGTGTTGCTGCTGAGCTTGACTGTCTTTGTTTTCATGCAAAGAATTCTGAGAATTCTCTCGCTGAAACAATTCCACAGCACCGGTGCTTTAAAAGCAACATATAATTTTGTTTTGCCAACAGAATAACTGGTCTGTTAGGTTTAAAGTTGAACAGAAAGTTGAACAGAATGAGCTTTCTCTCCAAATGTAGCATTACGGTGCCTTTCCAGGCAGCTCAAAGATTCTTTCCTCAACTGCTTCTCACCGTAATAGTTGCTATCTTCTGTAGCCTGGCTCCTTGACCCTTCGTTTAAGCATGTGTTCATGAAGCAGCATTCAAATCCAAAAGTCTTCTTCCTCCAGGGCTTCAGAGTTAATGGAATCATTAAAACCACCAATTGCATGGAGAGGCTTTGTGCTGGCTCCAAATCAGAGTGTAATAGGCCGGATATAGAAGGCCAGTGCCCTCACTTCTTTAAGAATCCTCTGCTGAATTTGAGTGCCTCTCTCTCTCTCATGAGATTGGCACTGAGTTTATTACCTTAGGAAGATTCCTGCCTAAGTGACTTCCTGCCAGAACCTGTGTTACATTGTTCTTTAACATAGACACACAGGGCAGTGTGTCCGATTTTGCATGGTTACAGTTGCTCACTCAATCAGAAGCTATGCAGGGAGTAAATTTTGAACATTCTGTGGAATACACATGGAGAGACTCAGTCAAGAACATGTTTAGAACAGTGCAAACTATAACAGGTCAAACCAACACTGGAAGATGTGACAGAGCTTTGTAGGCCCAGTCCTGTCAGAGTGCTAGTTAGATCACACATAACTGGTCAGTTTCCTATTTTGTCACTGTTTAACCACGTATGATTCATTTCTTTTCCTCAGAAATGGCTTCTTGACAGCTACACATTCTTTTAGACCCATAGCATTGTCTCCTCACAGTGGCCGGATGGACAGAAAACACCTGTGGATTTCTTTAGATCTGAGGGAATAGTGGACTTTTTTCCTCTCAAATGTGAAAGCTTTTTGATGGTCTGTCAAGTCTAGCACGATTGTTAAAATGTTTTTTGAGCTTTTTTATTTTTTTGGAAACTTTAATTTTTTCAGTTGTTTAGTTTTGATGTTCTCTATCCTTATGCATTTGGGTATAATATATCTCCTGAAAGGCAAATAACGTGTACTTAATGGCTGTTTTGACTAGAAATTTAAAAAAGAAAGGTGTCTGACTTTTTGCACCGTGCTGTATTTTCAGAAAGAAACAGGAGAAACTACAGCTCCCCACGGTGCACACATTCAGTGCACCAATGCAGTTTGTCATTGGCTCACTGCAGAGTAATCTACATAATCAAAATGTCCTTAACCCTCCAATCCAATTCAACCCAGCCCAATCCAATCCACAAAGCCAATCAGATGTGCCTTTCTAATGCCTCCTAATGCAGAATGTCATATTTGAATGCTTACCGAGGAGTTGGCCAAAAAGGCTTACGGAAAAGCCTGTTTATCTCAAGGCCATTAGGTAGATTGTACAGCTTTGTGTGTGTGTGTGTGTGTGTGTGTGTGTGTGTGTGTGTGTGAAGCAGCAGACAGATGTAAAAGATGAAATAATTCATCACTGGTTAAAGGGATTTGCATTGGACTGTTGACCACTTGAGCGGTTTTTCTTACTGCATTCATAAATTATTAAATCCCACACCTAGCTATTAGCGATCAGAGACAACAAAGAGGGATGAAGGGATAAAGATAAAAAGAAAGAGATGGATGAGCAAGCAAAGACGAGCGAGAAGATAGATTCAAGATGCGTCAATGAATAGAGAGACAAATAATAAGAAAATCATTAAAAAACTGAGACAGAAACAACAGCACGATGGAGTGATCTATGAGCAACGGCATGGACAGAACAGGTAGACACTGCAAAAACGAGGCAGAGGAAGAGATACGAAAGAATAGTGAGAGCAAGATGGAGAGATAAAAGAGGAGATGGCTCCCTCTCTCTTTTCCACCGTCTGCTATAGACTCTGCTGGACTTAATTCAGTCTCCTGCTGTTTGCACTGTCATTAGAAAGAGGTAATTTGCATCTCCTGTGTTATTATTGTACAAGCTATTACTATCAGAGATAGAGAGCGAGAGAGAGAGAGAGCAATAGAGAGGGAGAGAGAAAGCAAAAGAGAGGGAGAGAGAGGAAACTAAAGACAGAGGGAGCAAGACGGAAAGAGAGGGAGAGACAAAGAGAGAGCAACAGAACAGAAGAGAGAGGCACAATGGAGAAAGGCAGAGCAAGAGAAATGGCACGATAGAGAGGGAGCGCTAAAGAGAAAAAGAGAAAGTGAAAAAACTGTTCAGTTTGTCTTTTTGTTTATATATATCTGTTATTTGGGCAATTTTTACAACTACTGTGGCTGTAGTTGTAAAAATGTGTGCACTTATGTATGTTTGTGCGCATGTGTGTGATCACTGGAAGTCCAGTAATGCTGGCCAGGCATCAACTCCAGCCTCTGTGTATGTGATTGGCTGTGTGTATAAAATCAGTGGGCCTTGGCCTTCCAAGCCAAGCCTGTTAAATCCGCACAGAAAGCTGCATACAGAGTGTCACCCAAAACACACAGCGACTTGCATGTTTAAGACCCTGTCCGTCAGCCCTGTTTGTGTTTTTTCTTCATGCATTGCTGTGACAGTAGGGATGAGCATTTTTGCTATTCAGCTATCTTCTTTTGTTAATTAATAGTGCTTAAATATCCATACGAGAAAATATTATTCTTATGAATAGAACAGTTGTTTATTGCATGCGGCTGATTTAGTGGTCAATCCTTGTGTTTTAGATGTACATAAATTGAAATACTATCAGCCATCTTCCATTCTCAAAATGATGTGCTTAATTAGCAACATATTTTTGTATTATTTGTTTTAGTACATTTTGTGTCAAATTGTTATGTTTTAACACATTTTTTGGTCATTTTCCAAATTTTCATGTCGTGTGAAGAAAGCCACCGCATCTTTTCGAACTGCTCAAATGCATTGACATAGGATGCTTGGAGGAAGATGCTAACTTCCAGTTCTGTTATGTCCACCAACATACACCCGCGCTGACTGAGAGGAGGAGATGGAGGGCCATCCAATTCACTTAGAGAGAGTGGGGCCAGTTTTGCCCCACGGTCTTGGACTCTTGGACATGGCTTTAGCATCACATTGATTGATCTCCTGATGATAGGGCCAACGCTTAGATGGTTGCGCCACTCAGGAGCCCATTTTAACACGTTTTGTATCAGATTATTTAAGCAATAGTGCACATGAACTTGGAATTTCCTGAATGTGGTTTTGTTACAGCCTGTCTGTAAAGCATTTCACTGTACATCTTGACTTGTGTTCTGTTAATTTCTGGCTAATTCCGGTTTGTTTCATTGTTTAGCTCGCTTATGGGCAATGGACAGGTTCAGAACTTGATGTACTCCTGCTTTTATGCTGTGTTCACATGTTGGCTGTAAACAGACAACAACAAACTGTATTTTCCATTGTTTTCAAATGGCCCACAGAACACAGCTGTAAGCGTGACGTTCTATAAAGAGTTAAATTTTCCCATTTTCTGGATTTTTCTTCTGGCATCAACCATGGCAGTGAAATAAACCGGATGTTGATCTTTTTTGGGAGCCTTGAACGCCAGGATTACCTGGTAATCTATAAAACCAAAAATTAACAGAGTACAGAGCGGCCTCTCTTTTTTTTTACCTTAAATATGGGAAATCACAAATAATAGCATGTGTAGAATGCTTTTCAACCAGTCGGATTGTGCCGTTGGAACTTACTATTTTATAATATCTGTTCTAAAGCATTTTCTATGAAAATTAACATACCACATCTGTTTTGAGAGTGTGGAGAAGGTTAACTTACACTGGCCAAATTTTAAAAAATATTTTCATAGACCAAATATCATGACATGCAATTCTTGTGTTTAGACATTTACTTCATATTAATCAAATTGCCTATTAAGCAAAAAGATGCAAACATGCCAGTATTTGAATAACCACACCCATCTCCACTTGATAACACATATGTAATATGTAATATACTTAGCAGTTGCTTATTAACTTAGAGAAGCGGAAGTATCTCTTTAAATGAAGGAGAGGTGAAAAATCTGTAAGTCTGTAGGTTTTAAAGCACCATGTCCAGGGTTAATGCAGGAGCCAGATGGTGAGCAGTACAGATGTTGATGCCATGGCCATCTTGGCACTGTCTGCTCATGTGGGACTACTCTGGTCTTTATTAATCAACTGAACTGAAGCAAACTCCAGGTTCCCTGGCAAGAAAAATAGTGGGGATTTTTTTTTAAATATAGGATAAGAGGGCTTAAAATTCATGTGGTTTGTAGTTCATAATGGTCTGGATTTTTCACTAATGAGCTTATCTTGAATGCTAATGTGGAAATGTGTCAGAAAACGACAAAAATAAGCTCATTGTAATTAGGACTACCAGGCCCTAATCGCTGACTTAAACACACACACATGCTGTGTTGACTCAAGGCGAACCTGCAAACACAGCCCTGCGAGATTAGCGATGCTACATGCTAGCGTGGGTTTGAACAGGGTTTAGTGTGACAGCAGCTAATGGATCAGTGTGATGTTTAGACCACTGCTCAGGCAGCCCATAGGGTAGCGTCCCACACACTGCATAAATGGGACTTTAATCAAAGATGCACTGATCTGCATGTAGAACAAACACAAGCACAAAGTAGTGCTGGGCAATATATTGTCTGTGTCCGAAACGGTGTCCAGGGTTGGGCAGAATTCTTTTGGGAAAAAGTAGCGATGACTGAATACTGAATACACTGTCCTAGATTTATTTAGTAATGTATTCTACTACAATGCATTAAAAAGTAGCATTCAGAATACATTTAAAATACATATTGATAATGTAATATGTTTCATGATAAATTGCTTATTTACTTATTCAAATTAAGTTATAAAATTCTGAACATTATTTAGGCTCTCATCCCTCCCATAATCCCACTGCTGTCTCATGAAGTAAGCAAACAGTTCCACATATCCCCATAACAAATTTTTGCAGTGGCTCATCACATTGATTTATCAGATTTATCTGTCTACTCAGGCTTTAGGAACTTTATTGTTTGTAATTAAGTCATTCTTCTCTTGATTATGTCTTTACACACTGTGTGCTGATTTTTAAATAGTTAATAAACAACTATTGATGGTGTTTCTTTTAAAGACAGTATATAGTTTTCACATTTAATAGGTAAGTAACTCTAAAATTCTTCCACTAAAATGTAAACAGTAACTCTATTCTGAATACTGACTTTGCAAAGTGTAACTTGGACAGAATACAGATACATAATTTCTATATTCTGAATACGTATTCCATTACATCCCAACCCTGTTGATGTCACATAGCAGTATTGAGTTTTGGTTTTCACAATATATTTAATAATAATATTTAAGTAATGCTGGTTTACTGTGATAAAATCTCATCTTTTTACTCATTTTACTGCACTAGTAACCCTTTTCAAATAAATGTTATAGTTCTAGTAATGCTAATTATAAATTATAAATTTAGTCCTAATTTCCTACATTTTATGAAAGTTTATGTATGGGTTCTGGCATCGGCAGATATGTACATGAATAGTATTAGATATCAACATCAGCCAACAATCAATATCACTGCATCCCTAATAACAAGCATAGTGCTTTATAACATCATTCTAATCCATAAAATACTGATGTCCCTGTTTACTCCTCAATAGAAATACAATATTTAAGGTTCCCTTTGATGTAAATTTATGAGATGAAGAGACAACAAAATCAAAACAAGTTTTATCAAAACAAGCCATGTCAGGTTGTACGACATTGTTTTAGCCTGTATTCTTAAAGTGAACGTAAATTGAAAGTCATAATGGATTTTCTTTCCCTAACGTGACTTGGAAACACGGTCAGGGTGGGTCCAGGGGCAAATTCAGTGATAGTGATTTAGTAGTTGTAGGCAAAAGACAGGAATGCAGCGCCCTGGATGCACATTTTAAAATCAGTAGAGGCTCTGGGCTCCTGAGTGGCACATTCGTCTACACAGAAAAAAGGGCCACTGGCTCATGGGGGCCCTAGGTGGCAATCTAGCTTTGCCCATTGCTAAGAACACTGCTGGGTGGGGCTCTGAGCTAGCTGCATCTTCGCTCAATGATTAATTAATGTTATTATTGTTTAATATTATTTTTACCCGCTCACTGGTTAAATATTATAGATTTTATTTGTTATCTTGAATGTTATTACTACCACACAGAATTAACTGAAATGCTGTCCTCTTTTCACTTATAGCAACACTAAGTGACCTTGATAAGCAGGGTAGTGACGGGTCATGTTCTACAATCCCCCTCCCCCCACAACACACACACCAACACCCACACAGACACAAACACACACACATCGGTAATTAAAATGTAATACTCGTGTGCGTGTGTGTGTGTGTGTGCGTGTGTGTGTGTGACATAGCCCATCTGTAGTATACATTACCTCTGAAGACCAGAATCACTGTTTAAAACACCCACTGGGAATAAAGCGTTTAGAGAACACTTCACTGATATGGATTTCAGATTACCAGAGGGATAAGAGAACATCCACACCTGATGAGTGCATGTGAGCGAGAGAGAGTGAGAGAGACAGAGATAGAGCGGTAGGAAGACTGTATAAGTCAACTGGAGGGGTTGAGAACTTTTAATTTTTTAATTTTGAAATATAAAATTTGAGGAATTGTAGATGTTCAAATTCAAATATAGGGTATTTACTGAGATTCTCAAATTTCAATTATAACACACTCCTAGCACCTTCTCCATGTACCTTGTCTAAAGGATGAATTAGAGTTTTTAAATAATCCAACATTCATGAAAGGTTACAAAATCGAATAGTGAATTAGAACTTTCGATATGCACTTTAGCTTCTCTTTAACGTTATACATTCTCATATTAAAGAACTACGAGATGTCTAAACTCTCTCCTAACCTTTTTCACAGTGCAACCCTTTTATGGGGTTAGAAATATTTCATGTCCCCATCTTTGCCAGTTCACCCTCCTCAGTTCAAGAAATGCTGCACTGTCAAGGGTCTCTGGTGTCATGTGGCAGCTATAGCACGTAGGAAGGAAAATGGCCAATAAACTAGCAGCTCAAGTGCATTTTATGCACTACTTGTACAGATTTAAGGAAATAAAACTTTCAGCATCATTTAGTAAATTTATCAGCTTTGGAATCAGCTAACTAACTCCTCATAAACTCGCTCTTTTTAGGTTAAAAGGTACAAGGTGAAATATGATTGTCTGATGTTAGAGATGATTACCGTTTTATCTGTTTACCTTAAGATTTACATCTTTCCCAGGTACAAATTTTAAGTTATATCACTTACTCTGGAACTGTTGTTGGGATCTGGGTTTAATGTAGTACTTTTTTCTGAATAATGCCTTACAGATTTGAATATCAAAGTGGACTGTAATGCCCATCCCTACTTCGTCTAAGAAACTGGATTGCATTGAGATGGCAAACGCACCACCCTGCAGACATTTTCTAACTATAGCTATCAGCGCACATTTTCTTCCCCTGCAGGAGCCGCTTAAAGAAGGAGAAAATAGCTTTGGTGGATTCTCCTGTCATCCCTACCAGCTCCCAGCAACACAACCATTAAAATCCTGTCCATCAGAAAAGTGTGTGTATGTGTGCATGTGTGTTGTTTGATTCTGAAGATGCTAAACAGCCATTGTGTCGTTCAGAAGCACTAAAGGATTTGATGGTAACAAGCTGTTTCAGAATAGAACTGACTATAGAGTATGGATGCTTCTGACAGTAGAAAAGACCTGGAAACAGTTTTGGATTCAGTGTTACCATAGAGAGAGGACAATTTGAGTGGAGTAATGCTAGCCCTATCTTGATGGTAAACCTTTTCAGTAAAGGAGAGATACATATGTTCCCCCTCCCCATCCCCACTGGCCGATCATTAATAATCCTTCTTGGGTGTTCATTAATACAAGAACGTGAAGAACAGATCTGCGGTTCTTGGAAGAAACATCTTGAATCTTACCTTGCAAGAACTGAACTGAACAGGAGAATAGGAAAGATGGCTGAAAGTGTTTGAGTTGTGTTATATACTTGCTATTATGTAATACTCAAATGGATCCTGATATGACTGCCAATTAAAGTAATGGAAAACAAGCCAAAGGCTAACTAAGAAAACTTCTGTTCGTAATTTCACTGACACAGCCATGAACCACGATGCATGACAATGTTGCAATGAATTATGGGACTTTCAATTAATTCTCATTGGCTAGTCCCCAACCAGTGCATCCAGGTAATTGAGTCAGACCAAGAATGCTTCAGGGTCTTTTAACTATGCTTGGCATTCTTTAGTATTGGAATTGAACCAGTGGAAGGTGATGTCAAGCTAGTAAATGAGAGCACAGGAACACACAAGAACATGAGCTGAGATACGTCCTGTAAAAGTAGTGTGTATATGTCAACATTCAGGTAATAATATTGTTTGAAAAAAGGGGAATTCCTTCTAATTATGTAATTTTAACAGAAGTATGTGTTTTTATTATGGTGAGACAATTTTTAGATGAAAATGAGGTAATCAAGCTCTAGCTTCAGGAATTACCTGAGGATATGCCAGCATTCAGCTCATTACACATAATAGATGACAATTAAAAATGGGCACAAAGTGAATTTTCTGCCTACGTGATGAGTGAAACAGTCCATTGGATATAGGGGGGTGTGCTGACCACGAACCGATTCATGATTCAGGCAGTGGTCCTCAACCTAGGGGTCACATCGTAATTTTTGGAGGTCAATTAATGGGTGGATATTGAGCAAAAAGGGCTGTATTTTGAATAGTATATATCTGAGAATGACTTTTCATAAAATCTTTCCAGTTACTCTGTAACGTTATAATGGCACTGCCGTAGCAGCTGCTCTGTGTATGAGTAGAGGACGCTGTTTAGCTGGGGCGCTGCAGCACTCAGGTCAGTTGTTGTATTTTGGAAGTTCAAATTCAGGACAGCCTGCGTGTTGTGAATTTTTTCAAATACAGAGCTTCATTTGGGTTCACTGCAGCATCACTGTCATTAGTACAATTTCACAAGCCAAAACAATGGTGGGTGAGTGGTTTGTGTTGCCTTTAAAAAAGTATCTAACTGCTAACTACCTTCTATGTGTCCCAGCATTATGTGATTATTAGCTAACTACTCTACAGAGCATCCACATATGGAGCATTGACAAAGTCTGGCATTAGTTTGTCAAGTCTGATTGATAGCAGTTGTTTGACAACTCTAAGTTAAGCGTGAACTCTTAAGCATGAAGAAATGGGATCAGGCCTTATTCTGCAGTTTTAGCACATATGATTTAATGCAAAACATGGCTTACACCAAGTCAGGGTTACCTTGTCTTATGAATTTATAAGCTCTGCTTAAGTCCCACAACAATAGCGTTACAGTCATGAGAAGCCTTGAGTGTACAGAGTCAAAATTGACTCTGAGGTTAATGGACTTGCGAGGAGCCTCAAATCAGTACCAGTTTATTCAGTATAGATCAGAGGAGTTAGACTCCAGTCCTGGAGGCCCACAGCACTGCAGAGATAAGCATTCAGACTCATTCTCAAAGCCTTTATTAGCTGAATTCAGGATGTTAAAAGAAGGATAGTCTCACAAACCAGACTTTATCAGGGAGTCTGGTGAGTTTTGTTTTTCTGCATGGCCAAAAACTATCTTTAACATTTGACTGACAGGTAAACCGACCAGCCACATAAAGTTGTACGACAATTGACATAACAGTGCCACAACAAAAACAAACCTGCGTGAAAAAAGTGCTATCGATAGGTGATAGCTGAGTGATATCTACACCCAACCCCAGGCTAGGTAAAGCCTAAGCTTGAGCAGAAGAAACCCCAACTTGGCTGGAAGTTCACCTACTGGCAAACAAAGCTAGCTAGATAACTAGCTAACATGGTCAGGGTTGAATTTTACCTAAAATTAATTAGGTAAGGAGTTGCCTTGCAAACAATTTAGCTAGTCAGCCAGCTTAAATTTTTTGTTAGCAACTGTATGTTGCTCTGAAAGTCTCGATATTGTCATAATTAAAGTTCACAGCCTTATACATTTATCCCGTAAGCATTTAACTTAAATACTTAAGATCATTAATGTGAGCTGCCTGTGCTCTGCTCTGATGGGTTTACAACACTGTCTAACTGCTAAGTATATTAGTGACAGCCACAGAACTTGTGTCACAAGAGGGTTTTTCATATGCACATAAGCTAAAATCTAAAAAAATTGCCTAAATATCACAAGAACATTTCTACACATGGGTAAGGTGGAAAAGTTGGTTTATCAGTAAAGGAGAAATGCAAAAACAGTGATGTAAACAGACATTTTTCAAATAAGTAATGATGCCATGGGAAGGGCAGTTATGTGTATTGGCAGATGAATAAAAAATCAGCTGCATTGTTGGTGCTAGCGTTGACATTATCTTTATGAACTTGTGAATAATTGATGGAAACACTGAATAATTTGCACTTCTTTTACAGACTTTTCAGAAATTCGGTTTAAATTTGTGAAACTTTGATTGGAAATCCTGTCACAGTTCAAACCTGTGTGCCTTTGTTACATCTAAATGTCTAGTTCATGAGAGCAGCACTTTAGAGCACTGTGATTCCTCTTTGTGTGTGTATGTATGTTCGCGCGCGCGCGTGTGTGTGTGTGTGTGTGTATACCCTTTGTCTCTAAATGTGCAGGTACAATGGAGTGATTCTACACGTCGTTCTGTAATTTTTAGAGATGAGTGCTGTAATTTCTGCAGCCGTGACGCTCATAAAAGACCACTTTAGTGCTCACACACACACACACACATGCACAGACGCACACCTGGTCGGCAGATAACAGCTCCATTAGGTCTGCGCTGCTGCTCTGGCCTGATAGCTCCTAATGGCATCAGCCTGTAGAGACTGGAACCACAGCACAGACCAGTGGACACACAGCTGCCTCTAAATTCACACACACTTAACTCATAATCAAAGGACATGCACTGACACAAGCAACCAACAACAAACACGTACAATTACAACAGACCTTATAGCACACTTTGACATCTGGCCTGGAGCTCTAACTTTGGACTGTCTGTTGTGTGTGTGTGTGTGTGTGTGTGTTTGGCCCTTTCATCCAATCTCTTTCCCCCTTGCAGTGACCCCAGTGACCCCCATCTGTACCCCTATGATTTCTTTTGGCCTTTTTTGTGGTGTAAAGAAAAATGCCTGTCTCCCCCCTCATCATAGGACAAGCCTGACAGGAAATTACACCTCACAGACCTCCCCCAACACACACACACACACACACACACACACACAGTACATATACTGCATGTTAGAAAATGCACTGTTGCTCTTTGGAAGTATTCTCTGAAAAGAAGAACTTGTTACCTTATTTGTTTGGTTACTATGGGGCATAGTAGGTATCACTGCTCAAGATGAGAGGTTTGATTTTCCATTCAGGCAGGAACACCACTGCTATACTAATACACACACACACACACACACACACACAGCTTTACAGTATTTGAGTGAGACTTCTAATGTTACATTCAACTGTGATATATGTAAAATATTTACATAAACAGCGTAAGCACAGTAATTGTCATCTAATTTAAGTATGTCATGGTTGTGTGCAATTAATCAGTGATCCATCTATACTGTTTTAATCTGTATACATTCACTATACTTCATATATGGTTTATAGTGTGAACTGGTTTAAAAAATGCAAAAATAAAACTATCAGTTATTATTATCAGTTGTATTGGTATTGGTCACAGCAAAGAGTTAATTTCAGCCCAGAAATTTCAAACACTGATACACAAAACATGAATAGATTTTTAAAATATTATCTCAAAATCAGCACTGATCTCTTTCTCTTTGTGTCTGTGTTTCTCTCTGAAGTGCACACGCCGCACACACATACACAGAAACAGACATTTGGATGCAGCGTACAGGTTGCAGGCTGGCTGTGGGTGATTGAATGGAAGGAGAGTCTTTAATGTTTAAACAGCATCACAGCCAGCCATGTGTTTGACTACACGCCAGAAAATTTATCACCAAAGAGAGTGAGAGGGAGAGGGAGAGAGAGAGAGAGAGAGAGAGATTGTCAGGTGTATGAGAGTGTGAGAGGGAGGCATAATTCATTTCTACGATTCTCTGTAGTAGAGGGTGTGTGTGTGTGTGGAGGAAGAGTCTCTCATGGGAGCCCATTAGCGAGGGCAACCCTTAAGAGCAGCCATTAACCAGCATACATGACACTATGAGAGAGAGACGCAATGGCAAACAAGGAAGAGGGAGAAGGGATGAAAGTCAGGCAGACTGTCTGTCTGTCTATCACTGCCTGTCTGTATATATTTCTGTCTTACTGCCTAAACCTTTTTGTCTGAATGTCTGTCTGCTGTATCTCGGTCTGTCTGTCTCTGTTTGTCTGCCTGCCTATCTCTCTGCATACTTGAATCTCTGTCTGTCTCTCAGCTTGGACGTCTGTCTGCTTCAATACCTGTCTGCCTGTGTGCTTGAATCTGTCTGTCTGCCTGAATGTCTGTCTATTTGTCTGTCTGCTTGAATGTCTATGTGTCTGTGACAAAATGTCCTGGTTTGTAAGAAAACCAATTGAAAGAGCAAAACCACTTCTTTTTGGTTACTGAGGTTAAAAATTATCCTATAAGTTAATTCATCATTCAGTTGTTCTTTTAAATTCCAAACCACAATTTTATTTGAATGCCTGATGAAGTAAACAAATACTAAGACGAATCTGGATAACTGTATATTCAAATAACCACACCCATCCCTAATACACATATGATTGTGTGTGTGTGTGTGTGTGTGTGTAAGTGTAAGAGTGAAGTGGTCTCCCTCCACTCCACTCAGCTTCAGTCAGCATTGTCATAATAACAGTGAAAAACCTTGTCCTTTGTTCTACCCTATCGCGCCTGTGTGTCTGTGTGTGTGGGCGTGTTGACATGCCATTGAGAGGGTGTTTGTGTGTGTGTGTATTTGTGTGTGTCTCTCTCTCATGTTGTAATTTGTTCTGGTTGCCAGGTTGGCAAACTCAATTAAAGCCTTCATTTATGCTGATTTCTGTATCCACACACCATCCAAACCCACATGAAAGCACAAGACCATCCACACCCTGCTTCTGTCCCAACTGCCTCTGCTTGAATGTGCACTCACCATTCACACATTCAGTCAGCTCAGCCAACAGGACACACACATCTTTTAGATTTTTATACTTTCATATGTTATACTGTATATACCATCTGTTTTTTTTTGTTTTTTTTTGGGGGGGGGTCACTCTGCCAATTGGTTCAAAAACAGATTTCAGACATTTAAATGCCTTGGATTTTAGACTAAAATCCTTTTACCTTAAATGATCCTATAACTTAATTCTGTTTATTTCATTATTGAACCCTATTTTGTCACTACCAATTTAATAATAATGCCTCAGAAATGTTACTGACAGTTTTAGCTAATTTTAAGCATAAATCAAAGCGCTAGCAGGTACAATGCAGAATAGCAAACACAGCTTTGAACAGTTGTACACACATAAAATTATAATATTTTTCATTAAAACACAAAGTTTACTTACTTGCAGAAAATATTTGTTTTGGGAATGACAGGTCTTAATGTTACACACTGATTTTCAGACTTTGGGACATATTTACTTCAAAACAATGTGGCCATGAAAGACAAGGATGCAGTCACTTTTGGAAAAAGTTTTTAAAATTAAACTGATGATAAATTAAAACTTCACTCTAAATTTCACAAGTTGAAATTTAGGAATTAGGGTTTAGGACAATAGATAAATGATTTTGTGTATAATTATATAATTATACAGTATAATTAAAAAAAAGAATCTAGCTAGCGAAGATTCTTTCTCTGGATAGACAAAGCACTTTTTGTAAGTCGCTCTGGATAAGAGCATCTGCTAAATGATGTAAATGTAAATGTAATTAGCTTATTACTTTCTTAGTTAATGGTTAGGTTTAAACTGATCATAACAAAATTTATATTGTAAATATTTAAAATCTAATACATAATTGTTTTTCTTTAAGTGTGGGACCACAGTTTGAACTAATTAAGTAACATGCTCCAGATATATCAAGTATCTATATATATATAATAAGAATTTTCTAAGCATAACTCTAAACCTAGCTCTAACCTTAAAGAAGTTTTTGACTGAGTATGCATTTAAAAAGCACAGATTGTCAAGACACCAGCAGCTGATTTTGCGACTCGCATTAGGTGAAATGACGATGCAGAGCTATATGTGGAATTATACAACAGTTAGTCCTGATGACTGACTGTTTGAGAAGCATTACTTACGATATCCGCAAGGTTTTTTCACAATTACTATTATTCCAAGTCCATACTTTAGTACATATAAAAACAAAATGGATACAGTAGATAACTTCTATAAGATAATACAACCTCGTTTCCAAAAAAGTTGGGAAGCTGTGCAGAATGTAAATAAAAATAGAATGCAATGATATGCAAACCATATTTTTAAAGGAAAATACTACAAAGACAACAAATCAAATGTTGAAACTGAGAAATTTTATTATTTTTTGAAAAATGATATGCCCGTTTTGAATTTAATGCCAACAACATGTTCTAAAAAAGTTGGGACAGGGGCGTGTTTACCGCTATGTTTTATCACCTCTTCTTTTAACAGCACTCTGTAAGTGTTTGGAAACTGAGGAGACCAATTGCTTTAGTTTTGAAAGTGAAGGCAGGCCAGTTTAGCACCCAGACTTTTAATACAGAGCCATGCTGTTATAATACATGCAGAATGTGGTTTGGCATTGTCTTGCTAAAATAAGCAAGGCCTTCCCTGAAAAAGATGTCATCTGGATGGCAGCATATGTTGCAGAAACATGTATAAATCATTCAGCATTAATGGTGCCTTCACAGATGTGCACGATGTTCCAAAAAGAATTTAAAATTTTGATTTGTCAGACCACAGGACACTTTTCCACTTCCCCTCAGTCCATTTTAAATGAGTTTGGGCCCAGAGAAGGTGGCGGTGTTTCTGGATCCTATTTATAAATGTTTTTTCTTTATGTTTTAGAGTTTTAACTTGCATTTGTGGATGCAGTGATGAACTGTGTTCACAGACAGTGGTTTTCAGAAGTGTTCCTGAGGCCATGCAGTGATTTCCTCTACAGAATCATGTCTGTTTTTAATGCAGTGCTGCCTGAGGGTCCAGAGATCATGGCCAGCAAATACTGTTATTTTGGCCTTCTCCCTTGCATACAGAGTTTTCTCCAGATTCTCTGAATCCTTTAATGATATTATGTACAGTAGATGATGAAAAACAAAAGTTCTTTGTTGTTTTACGTTGAGAAACGTTATTCTTGAATTGTTGCACTATTTGCTTGCGCAGTCTTTCTCAGAGTGGTGAACCGCTCCACATCTTTACTTCTGAAAGGATGCTCTTTTTATATCCAATCATGTTACTGACCTGCTGTCACTCAACCACCAGGTGTTTTTTTTTAGCATTACACGTTGCCCCCATCCCAACTTTTTTGGAACACGTTGTTGGCATCAAATTCAAAATGGGCAAATATTTTTCAAAAAACAATCAAATTTCTCAGTTTCATTTGATATTTTGCATTATCATTTTCAATGAAGTATAGGGTTTAAATGATTTGCACATCATTGCATTTTGTTTTTATTTACATTTTGCACAGCGTCCCAACTTTTTTGGAAATGGGGTTGTATTTGACCTGTGGCCTGTTTGGTCAGATTCTGAAGAACAGCATGACAGCAGGACTACATCAAATTCTGAACCTGTCATTGCCCATGAGCAAGCTTTTCAGTCAGCAAGTTATGTAAGTTGTGCGAGTTATTAGTATGTAAGTCAGCTGGTAGCATGCTCATCACAAACAAAATCTCATACACCCAAAACACAGGTAAAAGTCACGGAATCAACTGAATGAACAGGTACTAATCACTTATTATGCTAGCTTCATGCAAGAAACAAACATTGTATTTTGTGCGCTTCTATTTTATATTCATAACAACATATTTTTTTTTCTCATTGGGATATTCAAATACTATTTTAAAAAGCTGATATTTGAATAGCAAAAATGGATGAAATGCCAAACTAATGTGCTTACCTCTTTGTGTAAGGTAGTAAACTTCCTCATAATATCTGGCATTATCTACAGTGTGAATAGGGCTCAACCAGTGACCATGCAAATACCAAGGTGACACACACACACACACACACACACACACACACACACACACACACACAAACACATTCCATCACATCTCATTCATACCAAGTGAACAAATCATTTATTTCAAGGCCATTTCATTTCCCAGTCTAGCTGTCCTTTAACCATCTCCCTGCACCCCACCCATGGTGCTCCTGCTTGGGGCTACTGTTGGCCCCCCGTTGGCCCTGCATAGGCCCCCTGTTGTCCCCGGGGCAGCCGGCATAATGGTTTTTATCTCCCATTAATACCAGCAGGTCAGCACCCTCAACGCAGGCCAGCTTCATTACTGCAGCTCCACTGGAAGCCTGTCTGTTCCTGCAGGAATCCATTACTGCTGCTCACAGCTATACACTCGCTCACACACACATGCATATGTACACATAGGCACACACAAACATGTGCACATATACCACCTGTCTTCATTCACAGTCATAAAGCAACTAGACATGCAAAATGTACTTGCTCACATGCATGAGCACATATACACTGAAAACTGACCCTGAAAAAGGCCAGAATAATTGTAATACTTCAGTATTCCTTCATTACTTTGGTTATCAATTTCCATATTTACTATATGGATGCAACGCCTTTTTCCAAGCCACTAAAACTGTAGCCCAAAATAAATTTCAGTAGCAAAGACCTTTAAATAGAACAGTTATTGCTAATGTATGGACATGGTTAAAAAAATAATTAAATTAAAGCTGGTTTAGTCGAATGCTCCATAAATTCATGTCTTCTACTGGACCTCGCCTCAAGAAACTGCAGTATTTCATTTCAGACAGAGACGTACACGAATGTATGGACATGTATAAGCTGAGTGAGTTTGGACTGAAATTGAGAAATGTACCTGCAGACACAGCTCAGCATGCAGTGAGACACACTGACATACATTCACAGACACACACACACACACTCCCAGACTGATTAATGGTAGCTCACTCCTGGTTACTGTGCTCAGGTGTGACTCTTTTGTCTCACTGACAGAGACCATATCCTCTTGAGGTTAGCCAGTAGGGAGCTGACAAACACCCTGCTCCATCCCACCCCATCACACACACACACACACACACACACACACACACACACAAGTTTTTATACAATGTCAGGACATGGAGTCATAAACATGTCCAAAGATGTAAAAATGACTTTCTACTGGTTCATTCACCATGACATTTTCACACTTTATATGTCAAAAAAATGAAAAGACAGACATAATATATATCATCACTTTTTGAAGAAAAACATGTATCTCCATTTTATCCACGTTACAGGAGAAGTTCTTAACTTTCAATCTAAGTTCATGTAACAAGAATTTGTTCTATATATTCATACTATGCAAAAGACACCTAAGAAATAAGCATTTACCTTGGCAACAAGTGTGTGTTTGCTTGTAAAAACAACATATTAGAATCATTAGCAGCAAGTAATAAAAAAGGTACAGTAGAAAGCAAGTAATAACAAACTAACATTGTAACAAAATAACATTGAAACAAAATAACATTGAAATAATATTTGTTATTCCAATATTTCAAAATAAGTAGTTAAGTGCTAATTTTGAAAAAAACAAAGTTTGGTTCCAGATTCTTCTTCGTCACCCCCAGTCATCACATAGATTTGTTAAATTCCATCAGCAGCACACTTGATTTAACATAATAAAGTGTTCATTGGCTAAAACATGTTTTGGATTATAACTACAAATAATACTGGGCTTCCACAAGAAGTTTAGAAGTAGTTAAATGATCACTTTAACGTGTGTAAAATTACTACTTATTGTATTAATGTTATTTGTTTATTCTAACATTTTTCTGAGCAAATAAACACATACTGCCTAGATACATCTCCAAAACGTTTGCATAGTATTGTAAATGTAAGTATGTGTATGTAGAAAGAAATTTCTAAGCCTAACCATAAAGCTAACCTTAACCTCAGTAAACAAAAAGAAATGATTTTGCTCTGTCAGCTGTGAAAATTGAATCATGAAGCTTCGTAAAAGGCACTTTTATTAGTCCTGACACTGTGGGTTAGCTATTTTTCTCTTTGAAAATGTATGAAAACACACACACACACACACACACACACACACACACACACACACACACACACACACACACACACAGCTATCAGCCAACACAGTTAACAATTAAAAGAACATTAATGCTGGCATGTGCCTTGTGTTACAAGTATACAAGTTAACCGGAGTCTCAACCCAATCTGGGCAACTGCATTAGTCACTCAAACCAAACACGTGGGAACTGACATGCTCTATTTTTACGCTCTAACACAGTTATCCCACATGAATGAGTTCCCCCGCAGCGCTGTGTTACCTAGGAGAGCAACACGCCCCCACTCACTCACACACATATAGAGCCAATCTTTTTGTTATGAAGTTGACGTTCTGTTAACAGGTTCTAGTAGGTTCATCTGCTATGTAGTAAACTGTTGAGACAGCTGTTGGGCTGATTTAACCTCAAACTCAACCTCAGCCTCTCTCTCATTTACCTTAAAACTCACAACATCTGAAACATTTTCCTTATTTAGCCTCTTGCACACCAAGGGCAGGCGCTCCCTTTGACATCTAAATGAATTAAAGGCCTTAAAATGTGAATGGTCACATGGAAATGCAGGTAATTAAGGTGATCGATTGCCTGTGGCACAGAGATAAATGTGTGCTGCTTGAATGAATCCTAAAGTCAGTTAGCCATACAGTGTTGTTGTGTCATATTCAGAAAAGAGTGCAATAATTTAGCTGCAGCTAACGCATATAAATAGTTTATAGAAGCTCTATGAATCATTAAAGGAATAGCCCATCGTTTTTCAGTGTTTTTAAAAACTTTTTTTAAAAAACATTTTTTTTGTTAAAATGCATGGTTATGAAGTAAAATGCAACAAATTGACCCATAAGACTTAGAGATTTGATTTTATGCTACACATTTTGGATGAATGTTAAAATACTCATTCATAATTCACATAATAATCTGAAGATGTGGTGTCAGTGAACTGTTCTAAACCTTGTGGTTGAACAAGTCTGTTTTGGACTCAGTTTTATGCCCTGTGGGAGATCATTGTTGTCATGTGTTGCATTAAAATGTTTTTTTCTTTATAAATCCCCCATCAAAATCATGAAACCACGTTTTTTGAGGAGAAACTGACTATTTATGCCGTATATAGAAGCCTCTTCTAAAACACTGAGGTTTGTTATGTTCACTTTTTTGCTGTAATTATGGAACATGGGTAAAGCTGATGGCTGCTAGAACACAAAAAAACAGTGTAAACTTTCATGGCTGTAACCAACTATGAGGACACCGAAGTCTGGACCTTGGTATTTTCAGAAGGGTTTTTCATGTCTGTTCATTTGTGAGGCTGAATACAGAAACAGCAGCATTCTGAAAATGGGGTAGCACTATTGGACCTATTCTGGATTTACATAAGCACAACAAACACTGCAACACTTCACTCTATTGCATGCATCTGCTTGCCACAGGTGCATCTGCCCAAAGAAAACGTCATAACTAAGTTAAAATTAAACAGCTGAAATGAACAAAGATATGTAAAAACAACACAGCAATCTTAAAATTCTAAACCTAATAATCAAAGCAAATCAAACCAAAAACATATTGCCATAGCAGGCAGAAAAAAATGTTTTTGGACATATCATGCCTTACCTTTACTTAACTGAAGTAATGTTAGATTACTTGACATTACTTGACAATAATAACAGAAAACTGACAACTTTTTAAGGCTTTGGATAGGTAGAAATTGACATAATTTACAGGACAGAATCTCACTTTTAAATATTCCCAGTTACATCTTTTATAACATGTTTAATGTATGCTTTTTCAGTAATCAAATACAATAGTTCCAGTGAAGGGTAATGTTAATGCTACAGCATTTAATGTATACAACTTTGTGGCATCAGTTTGGGGAAGGTGATTTGCTGTTCCAGCAAATTGACATACTCGAAAATCCTATGGAAAGCCTTCCAGAAAGAGTAGAGGCTGTTATAGCTGCAAAGAGGAGGCCAACTCCATATTAATGCCCATTGATTTGGAATGGGATGTCGAAAGCTCATCCTATGTGATGGTCATGCCATATAGTGTACTTAACTTTATATAAACAATATAAACTGTGCATATGTAATAAAGTTGTGGCAGTAATGGGCAGAGTGATGAAGCTGATTGGCAAAATTTACTAACAGATAAATAACTAATAGAAATCTCACTAATAGATGTTTTGTGTTGCATACTGGGTTTGTGCCTGTTCACAAACTATCTATAGAACCATTCATGTTCTTACACATTCTTGTACATACATTGAAAAAATAGTGCTTGGAATTTACTGGGTTCAGATGTGCTCATCGGTTTCACGTGAATTAAACGTTACATCATCACAATTACTGCCAAAAGTAATTAAGCTGAAGTGAAATAATTGTGTAACTCATTCAAGTGGAACTGCTTCACACATGTGAAATAAATTCTGTTTTTTCAGTGTAGCGCTTAAGATTCAGCTCGTATTGTGGGTCTGTAGTATCAGGCCTTTTAGCCTTAACTGGAAATTGTTTGCTGTTGCTTATTTCCTGTCAGCATCCTGTGGCCAAAGGCTAAGCGACATGATTAATTCAAACACAGAATTTCTTTCTTGAGCAGCTTTTCTGTTTCTTTATCAGTTAATTAGTCCTGTTTAATTGGATTTAGTGCAGCAAATGAAACTTCAATAAAAAAATCATTCCACTTATAGTTTTTGATAGTATTTTTTATGTTACACTACTGGTGCATTATGTCTGTTTCAACTTGTCAAACCTCAGAAAAGCAAACTCCTGTGATGCATATTATGTAATGTCTTGAAGTATTTTGCTATATCGCACACACTTAGTTCTTCAAAATAATTCCACAGAAGAAACCATTTTGGTTCCCTAAAGAACATTTCAACAGACAGCTCGTTAAAGAAGGTTTTTGTGAATGAGTCGCGTGAAGAATCATTCAAGTTCAAAGAACCTCTACATAATGTAAATATTCTATACGGATTAAAAGTTTCTCCTGGAACTAAATGTTCAAGCCAGGAACCATTTAAGAACCTTTATTTATAAGTATGTGCTGACTGTACATGCTCATGTATATGGCTCTACAATGTGGTGGAAGACAGTCTGTTTTAATGTAATGGTGGGCTGGCAGAAAGAGAGAGAGAGAGAGAGAGAGAGAGAGAGAGGGAGGTCAGCTGGTCATCCTCAGAGGGAAATGGAAATGGTTCCCCGGCCCCGGCCAATGAATAGCAATTTCCAGACGCCTCCTGCCACATCTTCAACTGCCATTATAGAGAGCTAGACTAGGAAATGGCTTACTGCAAGATTGAGATGGCAAAGAGAGAGAAAGTGTGTGTATGTGTGTGCATGCACAGGATGTACAATAATATTCGTCCAGATACACTCCAAACAGTGAAGCATCTCTGGGTAATTGAAGCAGATTTCCACATGCTTCATTTCTTTATTTATTCATTCATTTATTGTCCCAAACGAAGAAAGAAAATCTGCACTATAAGTCCAAATGGAAGAAAAAGAAGACAACACTTGTCCTTCCAGCAGAAAAAAGCATTAATGTTCATCAAGCTTGTACGGAATGAGGGGAAAATAACCAAGAGTGGGATTCTCTCAGGAAAATAAAAGAAAGGAATAATACAAATTAGACAACAACAGAGCGTTCGCCCTCCGACAAAAAAGCCATTTTGATGTACGACTGTGTCGCGCTGGCTGTAATTAAACAATATTTCTGGGCTTTCGCCGGGGCCCTCAGCATACGCCGTATGTCAACGCGTTTCATCACTGACAAAAACACGCCTGCTGCCGCAAAACAAATGAGAGCGCTGCGCGCAAATAAAGATTTATTAGCCTTTTATTGGTATTACATTATTTTATTTTCTCCATCCGGCATCTGAACATGTTTGCAGGGAAGTAAACTGCTACGGCATCTTAGAAGTCAGTTATCGACAGTGATAATATAAGCATGGTGTAATTTTATATTAATTTTTTCTCATTCGTAGGTCAATGACAGAACAATTCTGTTGAAAGCTCACATTACAAACTTTCCATTGAATCTACACAATCAGAGGTGTCTATTATGATTTGAATGTGATGAAAATGTGTATAGTCTTGAGTTTGGGAAAGAAACAAATTAATCTTTACATTTTTACCGTTTTTGACAAACAAACAAAAATAAAACAAAAAAATGTCCAAGCTCAAACCTGTTGATACAGAATGTAAATTTAATGTAAATGTAACGAATTATATAGCTAACATTAAATAGATCATATAAATCATATATATACACCGATCAGGCATAACATTATGACCACCTCCTTGTTTCTACGCTCACTGTCCATTTTATCAGCTCCACTTACTATATAGGTGCACTTTGTAGTTCTGCAATTACAGACTGTAGTCCATCTGTTTCTCTGCATACTTTGTTAGCCCCCTTTTACCCTGTTCTTCAGTGGTCAGGACCCCCATGGACCCTCACAGAGCAGGTACTGTTATTTGGGTGGTGGATCATTCTCAGCACTGCAGTAACAATGGTGGTGGTGTGTTAGTGTGTGTTGTGCTGGTCTGAGTGGATCAGACACAGCAGTGCTGCTGGAGTTTTTGAACACCTCAGTGTCACTGCTGGACTGAGAATAGTCCACCAACCAAAAATATCCAGGCAACAGTGTCCTGTGGGCAGTGTCCTGCGATCACTGATGAAGGACTGGAGGATGACCAACACAAACTGGGCAGCAGCAGATGAGCTATCGTCTCTGACTTTATATCTACAAGGTGGACTGACAAGGTAGGAGTGTCTAATAGAGTGGACAGTGAGTGGACACAGTGTTTAAAAACTCCAGCAGCACTGCTGTGTCTGATCCACTCAGACCAGCGCAACACACAATAACACACCAGCACCACGTCAGTGTTACTGCAGTGCTGAAAATGATTCACCACCCAAATAGTACCTCCTCTGTGAGGGTCCATGGGGGTCCTGACCACTGAAGAACAGGGTAAAAGGGGGCTAACAAAGTATGCAGAGAAACAGATGGACTACAGTCTGTAATTGTAGAACTACAAAGTGCACCTATATAGTAAGTGGAGCTGATAAAATGGACGATGAGTGTAGAAACAAGGAGGTGGTCATAAATATATATAATTGTTCTGAGGTTCTATATATGTGGTGGTATAGTAATGGTTTATGTTTAGGGCATTCTGTGGTGCTGAATGACGCTGTCTGTACTGTTCAGGGTACAGGTGCCAGTGATGTGAGGTCATGCTTGTGAAGGAAAAGCATTTTATTTTCTCTGTGGCTGAGTGAGAATTCAAAGCGTTCGCTGATAAAATCATGAGGGCAAACAGATACAGCTGGGGGACAGAGGAGGCTGCCGGGGAAACACCTGACATGAGCATATACCAGCACACACACAGACACAGACACCCCTATTTCAACTCAGCATGTGTGTGTGGTGTGTGTGTGTGGTGTGTCTACAGTGAGTGAGTGTCTACTGGTTTCAGTGCAGGCTCATGGGTCAGAGTAGATAAGCACTGAAACATTTGTTCTGGTATTCAAACAGGCCTGCAGCATTCCCCTGAGTGTGTGTGTGTGTGTGTGTGTTGATGCAGGTGACTGTGCTCGGCATGTGTGTGTGTGTGTGTCTGGGACACCAGTCGGTGTAATCATTGAGACAATAATCTCCAACTGATTTGAGCCTGTTACAACCTGTCAGACCAGGATCATCTCTCTCTCTCTCCCTCTCTCTCTCTCTCTCTCTCTCTCTCTCTCTCTCTCATTCCAGTCACATTATATTTCCTGTATTAAGTTTAACTGAATGTAAATCTTTGACCTCACAACAATTCATTAGAATATGATTCTTTAGGCAACAATTAAATTAGGGTTGCAAAGTTTGGCAAATGTTGATTGATAGTTGGCCATCATTAGTCAGTGATCATCCATTAGCTGAGATATTGAAAAGTGGTTCTTGTATGGATGTGGAATGTAGTACTGATAGGGATTCCAGGGGGTACCAGGCATAAACTATGAAGTATACAGCCCAAATTCATATTAATCATAATCTACATGAGAACCCAGTTTTATATAAAAAGAGGGGCTGACAACTATATGTTCATAACCAAAAACTATAGTGTATATTGTATAAAAGTGCGTTTTGAATGACTGGAATACAGTTGTATGCAAAAGTTTGAACACCCTCTGTCAAAAGATGCTTATTTTCTAAGTGATAGTAAGTCAACAGATCCTCTAGAAAACATAAATATCGCATTCTGCTAATTTTAGTGCACAATTTCTGTTTATATGCTGAGTTTAACATATTAGAAAAATGAAACAAATTATAATAACTAACCCCGCCCTCCAGATATGTTAAATCCAACAAATAAACAGTAACTGTGCATAAAAATGTGCAGAAGTGTGTCTATGAAGAGGGTGTGTACTTTTTTCACTAACCTCAACATGTAATTTGACCCAGGGGCTCCTAACTGTATGCAGTGATGGGCTGCTAAATGTTCTATATTCTGAAGCTATAAGTTTCCACTCTTTACCAGCCCAGATTAGAACAAACTTAAGTACCATAACTGGTCTAGCTTTGGCTCAGTGTACCTCAGTAGTTCCCAAAAGCCGTCACCGTCCACCACATCCTTCTCTATAATTCTCTCTATAATTTTGCGTGCCATGTGTGATTTGCTCACATCACCGTAAATTACACTTTCTCTCTGACATGGACGAAATAGTTATCTGCCTTATTGTTTACGGATGATTGCTTGCTGCAGATGTTACATTGTTGTAGTTGTGCCATCATCCTTTCGAATAGTGGTCCCAAATACTCTTTGTATCTGTGCGCTAAATTTTATTAAGGCTGTCTGATGGAACCAATTACCCATAGCATCCTCAAGCAAACAAGTCAAAAACATTCCTCAACTTGAATGATAAACCCACCTGTTCAATCAGCAACTGTTGTTTATTGTAAATAAAATTAAATTTAAGTTTTTTTTAACCAGTAGCATTGGTCAAACAATTGTTTGTCAGTTAACAGTTAAGCGATTAATCATTTACATCCTTAGATTCAAAGTGTCATTTCACCTTACTTTGAATTTTGGGTGCAATTTAGAATTCTTTATAAAATCATACTTTACACACAAATGTGACTAGAAGATGCTGGCCTAAAAAAGAACAGTTTTATTGAATGTTATTATAACGCATTATTAAGGCAATATGCCACGCGAGGCTGTGCGTCAAAGTCCTCTAGGAAGGATGTCCACTCAGAGTCCATCTTAACAAAACCCAGGGTCCTATCGTTTTGAATGGGGAGAGACTTATAAATCTGAAACTGAGTCACATTAACATTTCAAAAACAGGTTTTTAATGACTGGTAAAATAAATATATGCATTAAGTTTGCAGCGTTTGACCTAAAAACACAAAAAATGTGTTTTTACAGCTTGTTCTGTTCTTGTATTGCATGTGCATATCTCAACAACGAGGGAGGGCTTTTCTAGCTTGCGGCTTTCCCGGCAAGCCGATAGGCTGTTTTCATTGAAGGGCAGGACTTTTCCCATAAACAGTCGACATGTTGAGTGTCACAGACTTTTCTGATCACTTTTAAACCACTGAATGTCTCCCCCTCTTTTATAATGTCTCTTCTGTGCGTTGCTGTGATTTTAGCATGGAGAAGGGGTTATCACGACACAAAGCGGAGTGCCTGAAATCACAGTAACGCAAGACCTCGAGCGGCTTACTGCTTTTATAAAATGTGGCAACATAAAATATGATAAATACACACATTTTCAATAAAAGATGTAAGTTACAATTAATAAATAAACATTTTTTCCACCAAGAAATTGTTTGTTTAGAGTATACCATTGTTACCAAGCAACTATGGACAGCTGAAGGACAAGAACTTTGACACCCATCATTGTATATTACAGTAATTTCATAAACTTTTATATTTTGTGTTATCATATATTAATGAAAATATAATAATCCAACATTTTTCAATGCAGAAACTTTTTTTGTGTACTTTATGTGCAAGAATAACCTAACAGTGCCACACATTTGTTTTCCCACACTGGGTTTATGAATACTTTATATTGCAGTTTTACAGTGAATAATTTATGAAATACGTCACTTCAAAGCCTAACACTGAATATTAACAGTAGCGGTTTAGCCTGTTTAACCTGCTGTCCTTTAGTGTAGTTGGTAAGAAAAGTTTTCAGCACCTCATTTGCTGGTCCGTGGAGCAGCATTCAAAGCATTATGATTTATAATGACTTGGCAAGTAAATGTAGAATTCAACTGTGAGGCAGTTCGAGGTGTGTATATTGAGTATTTCACAGCGGCTTCGAACGCATCTCAGCCAATCCAATTTCAGGACTGGAACTATTTGCTTTCTAAAATCAATTCAAATGTTCCAAAATCATTGCAGTTGAATCGTCACCTTCAGATCGATGCATCATGATGATGCGGTGCATTTTTCACAGTCTAGGTCCAATTCTTTTTATAGCCAGCGGAACTGGTCTAATGAAGTCATCTTCTACAGTTAAACAGCAGGAGAAGAACCTTGGACTCAATTTGTGTGGTATCTGCTGCAGTCTAATTAACTCCAAATGCATTAGGGAATAGTTAGCCTCACTGCCAACGGCTTCTAGACAGGCCGGTAAATCAGGTCATTGTGCGACTGTGTACACAGCTGTCATGGGAATTGTGGGTAATGTAGTTTTACTAACCACTAAATTGCTCGGTTCAAGACATATTGGTTCAAGCTGGCTTAATATGGCAAGATAACAGGGGTTTATTAGGAAAACATTTGTAAATGTGCCATGACTGAATGGGTGAGCACATACATACACATACACACCATCTTACAAAGTAACATGCACCTCTGACCAACAAGACTTCACAATGAGGCCTAGCATGGCACTGCAGAACTTGCAGAGCCTGCATGTGTGTCTGGATTCTCCCGTGTGTTTGTAGCAGTTACGCTCAGCAGCATTAACACACTTTCACGCTTCGACGCCACCTCATCACACACTTCACACACACACCTCACTCAGTGCAGTAGAGGGTCAGCTTCCCACTAGCTGCTCTTCACACCTGAGGGAAACGTATTGAATCATTCTCTCTCTCTCTGTGTCTCTGCCATGCGATTCTATGTGGTCTTTGTTCAGATGGTCATTCAGAATTTCTCAAGCATGAACTGTACACTGAGAGCATTTTACAGGTCAATTCTCAAATTCATTTACAGAAAGAATGATTTATTGGCAGCGTGCTTGATGCAATGAGCTCTTCGTGCAGTAATAAGTATATTTTAATTTAACTATTCTTGCTCAACAGATGCATTCTTTCATAGTAATAGCTGCAAACATAAGGCTGAGTTTCTAGTTTAAAATGGTACGCTACTGAGCTGGACTATGTTGCTGTAAATTAGGCATGTTGGAAACAACATGATTATCTAACGAAAAACTACACCCGGTCTGTATTAACACTGTGACCTTTCACACATATACAAAATAAATATGATTTCACATTAATACACACACCCTAAATATTTATCTGTATTTTCACAAAAACTGAATTGTATGCTACAACCTTTCATTAAGTCAAATGGGATTTCTGCCAGTGTTTTTTTTTGCCAGTAAAGCTCGTCCATCTGTGGATCTGAACAAACACATTTGTGGGTGAAGTATGGATAGATCAATTAGAACCATAGTTGCAATACATAGCGTGGTATTACTGTAAATATGTAAGGATATTTTTTTTTTAGGCAACAGTTACCATTTTGCAACCACTTACTGAGTGTTCACATGGAGACCCTCAGGCGCTCCTCAAACTTTACTAAGTCTACAGAAGTTCGAAGAGTCAACACTTTCTTCTTGAGAGAAATGTAGAGAGATCAGAGGCAAAAACCGCATATGCTGTAGCGCAGAGGCGGATGAGTTTTTGACTGCTAATTAAACCTCATTACCCTCCTGCTCGGTAAGCTTGTGAAGTATTTACTCAGACAGCCATGGTGGAACTCCAGTGCCGAGGTGGGTGTAAAGACAAGCTGTTAGTCTCCATTTGCCCTCTGAAATATTGAGTGTGTGTTTGTGCGTGTGCGTCTTCAGAAGGAAAGCATCAGGAATGATTTTTCACCCTTTGAACTCGCGCATTACTCATAACACACAGCTGCAGTGAGATGGAGAGATGTTGTTAGAGATAGAGAGAGAAAGTGTGTGTGTGTGTGTGTGTAAAATGAATAGCAATAAAGACAAACTGAAGGCCTGAAGGAAATAGTTTGTCAACAATATGCACGCAGTATATGTAATAATGCACGTTTATGTGGGTATATGTGTAATATCAGTGTATGTAAGTATCCTTTAATACAGACAAACAAACAACACTTGAATATTATCAGAGGAGACAGTTGATATATAAAAATTGGAATGGCTTATAATGTTCAACGTGGTGGTTGTGTTACGGGAAGCCCTACCCTTTATTAAAAAAGCACCAATTGCCTTGCTAGTAAAGGCAGAACCAAGAAAATACCCCCATGTTGTGGGGATATATGCGTGCCTAGTTGCTGTAGTAACCTGAAAATACGTTATCTTGTGTTGAGCCGCAGTGACCAATTTTCTGTTTTTGTCTAATTTTAATGATGATTTCAATTGTTTTAAATGTCAGCTTTGCTTTCAGTTTTGGGTTTAAGGTCTCTTTCAAACAGATCGGACTCTCGTCTTGTGTGACTGCAAATTTCTGCCCAGGGGCATTGCCAGTTACAAGGACTTTGGCATCTGTGCATTTCCAATGAAACTTCTCTACCCCATTCTCCTCTAGTTCACTCTTCCGTCCATCAAACCACCCATTACCGTCTTCTTCCCATCGCCACAGATGTGCAATAACCATAGTCCAGGCCGTGCGGACCGCCCCATCATACCCAGGCCTATTGCAGTATGCATAAAGTCCTGCCATGCATGACTGAATGGGGAGTTTGAGGCCTAGCACACTAGCACACTAATGCGCTTTACTGCCCTGCAGCTATTGTGGGGACAGCACTTTAAACTGACCATAATTGCATTTTAACTGCGCTTCCGTAGCAGTAAGCCACTCTATTAGCGCTCTACCTGCCACCAAAGTGCGGCTTTCACTGTCCTTTCACTCCCCTGCTGCTGCATTGTGGGACAATCCCCTGCTTTTTCAATCAGAACACCTGTGTTTGCGAGAAAATGACATGGCAACCGGAGCACTTAATGAAAATCGTTCTATCATAATAAAAGCTTTTCTCCTCTTGTATTGTAGACATTAATTGAGGATGTAGCATGTTGTATTTTACAATACTTGTCTGTGGTTAATGGCAGGAGCAACTCATAGGCCATTTGTGGAGTCAGTGCCAACATAACAAAAACATAATCCTTACTTAATATACTCATTAATGCCAGTGGTGGAATTGTATTCCAAGGCAAACACCTGCACTGTAAGGAGAGCTAAAATTTGGCCCATTGTAATGTACCATCACTAGAATCCAAATCAAAATAGAGACATTATCCTGGCCCATTGTGCTCTGTGAGTGCTCTGACAGTATAAAAATAGCTTCCTTTACACCCTTTGTTTCATATTGACTATGAAAAATCACATGGTTCTCATCGTTTTCGTCAAATTGAGTCCACATAGTACAGACTCAGCTGCATGCCATACCGACATTGACCGCAACACGTCCAATAAATATATCATAATGAGTGGCAATGGGAAACTGATTGCAGTGGCCTTGGGAGGACTGATCTGAGATCAGCTGGACTGTAATGAGCTCTGTCAGACAGGGCAAGTTTGGAATGTTATTACACCATCCAATGAATCCCATCATCATATCATTTGTCACTCTTGTGCAGCGTCGCTATAGGATTACACCAGCGCCCAGTGAGGCTTATGGATGTGTGGTTAGCCAACCCTGCCATGCAAGAAATGAGCTTTTGCTGCTCAGTATTCATGTATTTATTGAGGATATTAATATAAAAGATAACATAAATGTAGAACACACACTAAGGCTCTGTGTGGTTGCATATTCATGTTAAGCCAAAGACACAGACTTACATTCAATCAGAAGGTGAGGCTGGATTTGAATGTCAGAATAACGCTGCATTACTAAATATTTACCAATGACATTTAATCACACAATCTGACGCTGCAAGCAAGGGCTTTGCCATTTGTGTGTGCTTGCTATTAGGTTATTCTTACAAGCATGACAAATACTGGGGCCCAACTTGAAAAAATTACAATGACTAAAAAAAAGTTTTTTTTCTTTTTTTTGATATGCAAATAATGAAATCTGCAAATACTACTTTTTTTTTTTTCATTTTTCTTATTTTTTTTTTACTTCTGCCACATCACAATTTGTTGTTTTGGTTCCCTTTCTACAGTTTACAATGAACCTATTAAAGTAAAGAGATTTGACCTATAAAAATAATACAAAAAACTTGCTAATTAAAAAAGCAAAAATTTATAAACATCAGTAATGAGAAATAGATATGTGGACACACTTTGATAGTGCGAATTACTTTATAAAATCCCAAAAAACTTTAAAATAGAAAAATTAAGAAATACTTTCTTCTGTACCTTATAGAATCTAATTGATCTACTCATTATAAATATTTTGTTTATCTTTATGCCATGTTATAATTGTGCCACTTAAATATTTACTTGAGGCTTGAGGCAGCTTTATGAGAATGACCCTATTGTTTGTACCAGAGCCAGTGCTCGCATTCTTTGTATTCAAAGTCATGGAGTAAACTCTTTGTCCCTCACACAGTGTACCTGTTTGACCCTGGATCTAAACTTAGCCAAATGAGACGTTTTCCGTATCTGCTAATGGTGGCAGTAAATCAAAGTCACAGCTCAAATCACAGCTGGACTGTGAGATTTCAGGGTTTCCATGTGGACTCCTTTGAGCTGCTGAAGTACAGATAGGGACTCAGTGCTGTTCCCAGGACGGTGCTGATAAAGCCGGGTATTATAGCTCTGCAACAGGACATCTTTGAGAAACAGGTCCCAGAACAGGTTAGATAAAGTGATGTATTACAGCTACGCAGCTGTGTGCCATCTCAGAGATCTCTCACACACACGCCCTGTGGACTCTGGCTTTATCTGATCCAGACTACAGTTGCCCCCAGGTCTCCTTACTCGAGCTTCTGCAGACTCCAAGGCTTAAACACTTATGCGCTGGCTAGGGGTTAACAGAACACTGCTGCTGCTATTCGTAGTACACAGTATGCAGTTGTGGAATAATTTTAGTGTAGATCCTAATAAGACGTCACAGAGTCTGTTTATGTTGTTATTATTTATAGTACACACTAACTCAATAATTTATTGCAAAGTACCATTAGCATCCATTATCATTAGCATCTACTAGCACTGCATGTGATGGATAAAATACTGCCATTATTGCTAAATATTGTAATTGCAGTATGCACTGCAGTATAAATTATTTATGCTAATTACTGAATTACCTTGATTCATCAAAACACCCACAGATACATTAATGTGGAACTGTGACTGGTCGAGTTTCTCACAACACTGTGGGAAAAAAACTCTGTGAATGGTTAGATAGCTCATTTGCATATTGTAGGTTTCTATTATAACTGTATAGCAAAGGTCAATATTGCAGTAATGAGTAATAAACAATGCACTGTGCAGCCATGGTACTTTTGAGAGTACATTTTGTTTTACTACACGATCAAAATAGCAGCATCCATTAGTGCTTTTAGTAATTCCCTCATTGAAGTGTTGGTACACAGCCAATACTGTTCCCTTAATTTATAGATCCAGAAAGAAGGCGTTTTGGTGGTTCTTCTCCTTTTGCTGTCAGCTGTTGTGTTTTCGGAGAAGGCGCGTAGGTCTCTCACTGTGTCTTTGTGTAAATGGCGGTTTGATAAAGAAGGCCATTATGGCATCATTAGCAGACAGGCTTTAAACTGCCAGACCCCCACTGATATTCACAGACCGGTCTACACAGACCTGAACTCTGGGTCTTCCCATCAGAGGAAGGAGGGAAAGAGGGCAGTGTGGAGGAGACGGATTAGGTAAAACCTCATTATATAAAGTTAATTAATGTCAGTGACTAATGTACAGCTCTTTCTGACAGTTCTACTACTTTGATGTGTCTGACAAGTTAATTTTTTAAATACAGTTGTCTGAGTATTCCCAGCTCAAATAAACATGAAGACATCATGATGGCTCATGCATAGCTAATACAGTAGTGCATAATCAATGACAAACCCAAACTGGTGCTGTCTGAGAAGACCAATGACGTGATGGCTGTCTCCAAACGGATTACTTCACTGTTGTAAAACAGAAGCACTCGTTTAAAAAAGGTTTATTTTCTATCATGAGCTATAAATTTCTTTTTTTTATTTGGCTTGGCAGCTAGTTTTTGTGTTCCAATCTACTGGATATTTTCCATGGCGCAAGTGGACAGAAAGCTGTGGATGTATTGACAGAGGTTTAGCATGCTCTAACCACAAACTGCTAATGCTTCTGTGTACTACTGTGTAAGTACTCTACCGCCACCAAGAGGATATAGTATGCCACTACAGTAGAATTCATTAAAGGGCCACATACATAGAAAGTCACTGCTGATTCATGTGCCATTATATTTTGTTATTCTAAGAGATGGTTATATAATGAACAGATTATAAAGTCATAGTCCAAGCAATCATTTGCTTTTGGTGACAGGGAGATTAGTAACAGATTTTTATCAGTTCACAGAAAACGTTTTACTAAATCTTGGAGAACTTGCCAACAAACTCAGAAATTGTGTCTCCCAGAGTTTGAATAAGCTATTCTGACTTGTATTTAGGGTTGTCATAATTATTCAAAAAACTTTTTAAAATGTACCTTCTTAGTGAATTGCCATTGAGGTAATTTTCAGTTCTCCTGTTCATCTCTCTTATAGTTGCCAGTCACCCAGTTTATCTTTTTCAATTGAAGTATTTTGCAACGTTTGAGAAGCTAAGAACAAATTTGATAGCAAGTTCACTTTTATGGGTTGGCCTTTTAGAAAGGTTCTGATTAATCATCAATATAATCAGTAGCTTTGTAATAAATAATATCATTTTTAGTGACAGCCCTTGTAGAAGGACCATGACTGAACTAATCCTGTCCCTCTTTTCTTCTTCTCTGCAGTGTTCATCATGGCATCTGGTCTGCTGGTGTATCCTTTTGGCCTAAACTCCAGCCTGGTCAAGTCATTCTGCGGAGACTCCGACATCTACTATGCTGGGGAGTGCCAGATAGGCTGGGGCTATATGTTGGCCATAGTGGGCGTAATGCTCACCCTATTTCTACCCTTTTTTGCCAAGTACGCCCCCAAAGAGCAGCTTTCTCCCACCCCGCTGCCCACACTTTTATAAAGGCTCTGCCATGCGCATTGTGTCTGGTCTTATCTGTTTTCAATTCTAGGAAGCAGATCTGCGTTTCCCTATCTTTTGTTTTCGATGATGATGATGATGATAATGAAGCCACTTTGGAATAAGTGTGCCCAGAAGAGCCATTGTTTTCATTGTGTGATGTGCTACATTGTCTTCCCTCATTTGATAAGCTACGTCCATACATCGGGCATCCCTCATAGTGAAAAACATTTTCCGAAACGTCATTTTGGATTTAAAACGGAAACTGACACATCTTTTTTCCCCCTCTAACTATAAATTAACCCATGTTCCTGGTCACATGAACTAAAATGGAAGATGATGCATCAAAATTGGATTGTTCTTTGGTAATGAATGCATCAAAATGGCAGACAAAACTGCACAAACAGTAAATTTAGCATTCTGAAATAGTCTCCACCTACAGGGCTTATACCTAAGACAAGTCTACATGCAGAGAGTGAGAGGACAAGGAGAAGCATCCTGCCAAACATCAGGGATTGTCTGGAACTTCAGAAGGAAAGCAAGGAATCCTCAAGTAATAGTTAACTAAACAGGATGAGCAAAATTATAGGAGAGAACAAAAATTCTGTTCATGGATCTACTGACTATGGAGGATTGTTTCTTTTGGCTATGCTTATGGAGCAAACTGCTGAAAAAACTGGATTTGGGATCTCAATGAAAAATCAAAATGGTTCAACATTTTTAGAAGTTTTGCCATACATTCACTGCCTAATGCAGTCCTATAACTACCAACACTGTGGCTCATGGGCTAAGAGGGCAGAATAACAAAAAGCTCCATCCATAAAATATTTCAGTTTCACAGATTGGTTTCCAACAGTGTTTTTTCTATTTTGTTTTGTATCGTGGGTTGTGACTACTCAGTGGATCTCCAAGCAGCAGCGAGAAAATGGCTAATGTAGCTGCAGAGGCCATCATCACTTCATTTCTTAATGAAACAATCCATATGGCTACAGTACGGCCACCCAATACAAGCAGTGACTATTCTTTGCCACTAAAACTGTGTTGTAATAGCGAATGACCTGAAATCTAAAACCCTGAAATCCGTGTGTCCAAGGTTGCCCTTACTTCCTAAGCATTTCAACAGGAAGCTTACAGCTATAAGTCATGCTGTCTGTTTTGTACTTAAACCTTCCATTAAACTTAATATTCAGGATTATACAAGATCAGGAGAAGGCAAAGAAATAAATACACCGTAATTACAAAATTACATAAAGCTGGGCTTAATCAACACTAAGACACAAGATAAAAATAAAAAAAAACACTTTCTGCCCTAACCAACTTGTGCCTTTTTACCATGACTAAAAAGACTTCAATACCTTTTATCAGGTTACCTACTTCTGCTGAAACTGTGGTTTTGTAAATGCTTCCTTGTTTATTTCCCACTGTGTTGTGCATTTCTGTATATGTCTTGGTTTGTTATAATTGCTAAGGGGATTATTTTGGTTGTAAATCATTCATACTGTAACTCCAGCAAGTTCACATTTAGCCTGTATGTGCTGATGCTTTAAAGATCTATACAATCTAGAATGTAAAAGGGGATCAAAAAGGGCAGAAACAAGGTGTTTAAAAGCAGAAAAGAAGAACAATATGAATGAGTTAACAGAACAGAAAGGCGCTTCTGTACTTATCAGGGCAAGTAAAATGGTCTTGTCTGTGCTGAAACACGTTTGTAAGTTAAACACATTAGTTAGCCTCGTTCACCAACCGTTCTTAATAAGAAATTTCGTCTTAAATTTTCACAAAGATTTTGACGTTCACCAATGTTTTCTTATTTGGGATTTGTTCCTGGGTAAGAAGAGAATCTACACACACTCAAGAGCACAAAGGTGCAAACAATTCTGCAGTTTAAGAACACATCATTAATCTGACGTAGACTTTTTCTTAGGACCTTTCTCAAGATCAAATTTAAGAAAAAACTTAGGACAATATTGGTGAATGAGGCCCGATGAGTTTTAGTTTAACGACTAAATTAGGAGATTGTGGCATATTACTAAAGCATTAACCCTGCACAAAAATACAGCAAAACGGAGATTGTCAGTGCTCAACAACTTTACAAGCTGTACCTGGCCATCATTTCTCTATTTTCTGTTGCTGTCTTCATGTGTAATGTGTTCAGAATGGCAAAATGAGTATGATGAATTCTCAGCTAACTTCCCCTCTTCCTTCCGTCCTTTCATTAACGTGATTAAGCATGCAGTGACATTTGACTCTGAACAAAGCCAACTGAACAAAATTTCCCCCAAAGTGTAAGTGTATGCCTTTAAACCTTTGACGTTTTATGTTTTTTAAAATTTCCAAAACTTACACTGATTGCCTGTGTACGTTAACAGACTAATTTGAAAAGGCACTAATGAACATCAAAGAAGCCTTCTGAAGAGAAAACGTTATATGTAGTCATGCATATGTTCCCAAAAAGCTCAGATTATGCTGTAATTTATATTAACCTTAGGCACAGTGATCCCTTTTGTCTGTAATAATGTACGTGAAATCTGATCACTCTAACAGATTCTGTAGATTAGCTGTACTGATTTTTCCATTGTGTGGTTTTGGCTGTAAATAATTATGTAAGATGGCTATTCATGCTACAAATGGTTGGTCCCCTTTTTGAAAGATATATTTTGAAATATTACCTCATTATTGTGTTTGTTTGAATCTTGACCCTCAACAAGACTTGCTGTTATGTGTATTCCCTTTGTAATAAAACGTTTCAATGTTTCGTTAACAAAGAAAACTGACATTGTTTGTGTTCTCAAGATTAACATGCACCATAGTCTTAAGCTTTTATGATCTATTGTAAATACGACTTATACAGTACTTTTAACTGATGAATGAATATACCAATATGTGGTCAATTAAGACAAATTATATTTAAAAAAAAACAAAACTTCAAACTGTATTTTGATTTGAGAGGAATCAGCACAGTTGGCACTGCTTTATACGAACCTGTATAATATTCTTCATCTTGAACTAATCTTCAACTAAAATGAAACAAAGTCAACTTGTACGTCAACTTAAAAATTCTCCTACTCGATTCTGTCCCTTCACCTCCTCTTCGAATTACATTTCAGTAAGTGCCTGGACCACATTTCTCATCTCAGTGTCTGACATCCTCACAGCCTCCTGGGCGTTTCTCTGCTCTAAGGAAGAGGTGGGCCGCACTGACACACATGTGAGAACGTTCTTGTGTCTGTCATAGTTTCCTACGCAGCGATGCACCTGCCCACGAATCAGCCTAGGAAGCACCTGGTCCTGTAAGGCACAGAATACGGAAAGATAAAGAGATACAGGGCTGAGGACAAAGGTGATAAGAACTGAATTAGTTAGCTTTAACGAACACCCCCTAGCTAATATGAGTGAGCCAATTATCTTGGTTTGGAACAAGTAATAATATCAGGTCATTAATACAAAATGTTTGCATGACTGATAATCAATGCCTTCTGAAACTTAATTATACCTGTGAATAGGAAAGCGTTGCAGACACATCAATTCCTATTACATCAACCCTAGCTCGCTGTGCTGTCATGCAGATAAAATGTAGTTGTGCCAATTTCACATTGATTTATTCCAGCTCTGAGCAGAGAACTACTGTGTGAAGAGCAGACACACTGTGCACAAGTGAACTTATTCAGCGTTGATCATGGGCTCGATCTAGACATCTTTTTGAACAGTACCCTTTGACCCAGTCTTCTCAAACATTCAGGCATTATGAATGTGAATTCTATTAGCCTGGAGCACATAAAAGCGATTAATAACAACTGTAGGTGAGCGGCTGTAGGTGTGCTGTTGCAGAATGATGTTATGAGCAATCACTGCGGTTCTTGTAGGAACTGTAGCTAGAGGAACTGTACTCACATTTTCATAGTATACACATGGCACCACATCTTTTCCATTCCGCATAAGGAAGTTCTTAGCACCATATTTTCCAACTGTGACTGCAGAGTCGAGAGTGGCTGTAACAGCAGACAAGATTGATTGACCACAGTGGACTAATACTGAAAAAGATGCTTCATCATAGCCTGAATTAAATCTTAATTAGCAAAGGTCTACTATGTTACAAATGATCCATCTAGCATGTCAATTCCTATATTCACCTTATGTGCTTTGCAGGACTGATAGGTCAGAGCACAGCAGACTAATCAACAAAATCTATTATCAAATCATGAGCACTTACCAAAAATCTCAAACAACATAGGCACTTTGTCGTTGAACTGGCTCCAATGTTTCATGCCCTCAATAACAGCTGTGAGGATTCGCAGGGATTTCTCAGTTGCTGGCTTTGTTTCCAGCCTTGCAGACTTCTACAGTGCACAATAACGACATGCAGAAATGCTTATGTCTCAAGAAATAATACAGTATGTAGCTGAGGTACTGCATGTAACATAAATCATTGTGTTACACAATTCTGTAATTACTATTGCACATTAGTATGTAGGCTGTAATTTACTAATGGTTGCCTAATTTCAGAATGGAACATTACATGACTTCAGTCTACTTTAGTCAAAATGGTCTACCTGCTGCTGTAAACTGCTCTCAGTTCTTGAAGTGTCAAAAGTATCCTCAACCCACATTCCACCAGTCGTATGGCCAACAGTTTTGAACTTCCACTGGGCGTTCTGATGATCCCCAGCTCCCTGGCTGCATGTTGGAGAAGACAAAACTTGCTGAGGGGTAGAAGACACTCTGGCTAAACTGGTCTGACTGGTGAAAGACTGTTGCTTCATGGGTTGCTCGCCAATGAATGGTCTAGGATGGGCCTGACTGGTTCCACTGACACTCTGGAATCCATCCTGCCTGAAGCCTTGATTCGTTGCCATGGAATCCTGTTTACCTTGAGGTCTCTGCGGTCCTGTCTGTAACCTGAAAGTGCAAAGTCTATTGGAAAATAGCACAGCACTGGAGAAGAGGCATTTAGTCTCAGTTCACATGTTTTTTTTACTTTATCATGCAGAAACAAACATTATAATGGCTTGACATCAGGTAGACTGGCATGTACCTAGCATAGGGGGGTTTATATGGGTAAGGTATAGGTGTGTATCCCCATCCTGTTGTGCCAGAAGAAGTAGTGGGCCAAGCCTTGGTTTGCTGAGGTTGTGGGTTGGCTTGCTGGTTCCATTCACATCTCTGGGCTAAAGGTGTTCGATTTGTTGATGCCTGAACATACCCTATGCTACCTAAACAAAAGCAACAAATTTTACTCAGTCTCCTTTTTCTTGGAAAAATGTGCATGAAATACAGTATGTGTGTTGAAAAAGTACTTTCTGCTGGAGGAGACAGCTACGTGTAGTAACTAGCTCATTTTGTACTGTTAATATCTGATATTAATTAGGGAACTTACCGGCTGAATGAGAGCCTGGAGTTAAATTGTGCGTTTGCATGAAATCACTACCAGAGAACATTTTATTCTCAGAGGGACTGGAAGTCAAAGGCAATCTGCTCCTTTTCTTTTGGTTAAACAGTGGTACAGACAGACAGCCTGTACATAAACACAGAAATGGCATGAGACGTTTAAGCTATTTCCCATCAATAACAGTTTATAAAAAATACACATGAATCTGCAGACTGCAAACGCAAAAATCCAAGTAAGTTAATGTCCAATAGTGTAAAAGAGAAAATACAATAATTGGGGAAAAAAACCCTCACTGTCACTTAATTGGGTACTTATTTAGTGTTATTTTGCTTTATCAGGTCCACATACTATATTTGCACATTATGCACCCTTGTGCCCTGCACTGATTGCTGCACATAAACCACCCTTTTCCCGCCTGATGTCTCTCTCATAAACATGCATGAAATGCAAATCTCATAGTTGTTTATGTATTCATTAAACCAAAGAGATCTGAAACAATTATGACTAGTAAGAATTAGAATTGTAGACCTGTTAAACTGTATTTGAATTCTCAGTAACTTAACTGAAGACATCTGTAAAGCTATTACGACTAATATTAACTTTTAGTTATCTTGTTTTTAATTATTACTCATTCTAATGAAATTAATACTAGTCAAATTGTAATTACAGATGTTTCTTACATATAGAGTTAAAAAATAGTTATTACTAGTCAAAGCTGCATTTTGACTAGTTAAAAAAATCTACATTTAGATATCAATAATATTTTTACTAGTCAAAACTGAATTCTAGATATCTACAACTGCATTTTAGAGATATAAATCTATACATATCTCTAATGCATATTATAACTACTCATAAATAAATTAAAGATATCTTGAATTAGTATTTCTACTAGCTCTCGAATTTGAGTTTTCACTAGTAAAAACAGAGTTACAACTTGCATGGCTGGTGTCATTTTAGACCAGGCAAGTCAAACTGGTGACCTTCCGGGTCAAAATGCTGCAGAGATTAGTGTTTACACTCATCCAGCTTTATGAATTCAGTGCATGAAGCGCTTGCTAAATAGCTGATGAGCTAAATACGGTGTGTTTAATGAGGTGGTGTGCTGAAATTTGCAGTGTGGACTGGATCCTGACAGATGTGTTTTAGACCAAAACGGCTTGCCATAGACGCGCGTGTGCTACACAGAGCAGATCACACACAGTACTGTGGGCAGAAACTGGTCACTGATGAAGCAGCAACAGATGAGTCATCATCTCTCACGTTTCATGTAAGGTCAACCAGCAAATTAGGTGTGTCTAATAAAGTAGAATGAGTCTTCACAGTGTGTAAAAACTCCAACTGCACTGCTGTGTCATGTCAGTGTCATTACAGTGCTAAGAATGATCCACAAGCCAAGTAACGCCTGCTCAGTAGCGGCCCTGACCACCGATCACCCGAATAAAGTTTATTTAACGAAGTATGCAGAGAAACGGATGAACTACAACCTGTAACTGTAGAACTATAAACTGCAGCTGGAATTGGACCTGATAAACTGGACAATGAGTCAAGACACACAGTAGGTGGACAGTGACTGTACAGCAGTTCTGGGTGGTTATTGTAACCTACCTGCCGTTGGCCTCGGCTGGTTATCGGTTCTCTTCATGGTAGTGCGGTAACGTTAGCTTTTCTCCACGACGATAACCTTAAAGATGCCGTAGCATGAACAGCTGACCTATAATGAACACATGGACTGCTCGGCTTACAGGAGTAGCATTAGAGTTTATGTAGCAACAAATTTCCAGTACTGAAATTAAGCCGTTACATGTGGCAAACTGGCTAGCGAGCTAGCTGTGCTAACTAAGGTACTCACCGCACCGGCGAACGTGAGTAGTTTGACTTAGCTTACGTAGCGGTTAGCGGGACAAGCTAGCGGAAGCAAATTTGTTTAAAATGAACAGATTCGGGTTCCGTAGAACGTCAAACATACATTTTGAAAATCTTTACGACAAACTTTATAAAACTGTGTGTGGAAATGATGAGTAAAGCTCCGGCAATAGAGCGGAACGGTTAGCTTAGCCACACCGTTAGCAGCTCTCTCGCTGTGCTTCGCGAGCTGGATTTGCTTTGTGGTGCGCGGGAAAAAGTCTTCGAGCAACGAAACAAAAAGACTGAGGCGAAGCCAAACGCATAGTGTGTGTCTAATTAAGACATAGTAAGTCATTATTATGAGAAAGTCATAAGTATGAAGTAGTAAGTCGTAATTACGCGATTGAATCTTATTATGAGATACTAAGTTATAATTGTAAGAACGTAAATCATAATTATGATGGGCTAAGTCACAATTATGAGAAAGTAAGTCATACACATGAGATGCTGAGTCATTATTATTAAATACTAAGTCATAATTCTGAGAAGGAATCTCATTATTATGAGATAATAAGTAAAAATTATGACATATATCATTATTATGACTTACTAAAAGACTGTTTTTTTTTCCAATGGTGGAAATTGGCTTCCATAGCACTTCAGCCCTGTAAAATTAGGCTAATGGACATTCAGTTAGTGGCTTGAATTATTATTATTATTTATTTTAATTCATTGGATGCGTAGCTATGCTCCAAATTCAATCTAGGGTAGATAGATGTCCATTCAGCTAATGAACCTATTCTTATCAGTTATCGCAGTTATCAGTTATTTGCAGTGAGGCATATTGCTTAAACTTCACAAACAGTGCACCTTAACAAAACACTTGTTCCTAGGTTGAGAGTAATTTGAACCAGTCAAACACATTGTGTATAAATGGTTTGATTGGATACAAAGAAACAGTTTAAACTTTAGAAGAAATGATTATAAAATGCTTGTTTTCAGGAATGGAATTCATTTTTTCCTGGACCAAAAACCAAAATCCAGAACAATCGAGAAAAATCTTGGACTGGTGGCAACCCTGCATAGAGTACTGTACAAAAGTCTGAGAAAATTAGATTTAAAAAAACGATTAATCTGGTCAGTGAGCGTTTTGCTTTGCAAACAGTAATATTAGAATGAAAATGAATAATATTAATACAAAAAGCATCAATGTTATGTGTGTCAACGTGTTTGCTTAACAATTTCCGAACCTCACCTTGAGGACGCCCAGTATTATGTATAGGTATAATCCAATACCTGGTTTGGCTAATCAGTGCTTCATTAAATAAAATCAGGTGTGCTGATGGTGGAATTGAACAAATCCATGTGATGGTATTGAAGACGAATCTGGAACCAAATATTGTTCTTCTAACTTTTTTCTAAGATATCAACTACATTTTTGAAAACAACTTTCTTGGCAGTGCATTAATGTTTTTTTTTCTAAAGTTACATGGTGTTTGTACAAGCAAAAACACTCGTATTTGTCCAAACAAATGACTTTAAAGGTGACTTTTGCACAGTACTGTATATTCTTAATAATTAATGAATTATTAGATGCATTCAAAAAGGAAAACCCATTTAACCAGGAATCTTTATTGAACATATAAGTGCAAGTGTTATAAGCTCATGGTTTCATGATTCATTAACAAACGATCACTGTGATACTTGTAAAAGAATTGTTTGATAATATATTCAGTCTCTGCCCACACCATGAGTCTCCGCTGGCCGGTCAATGCGATAAATGAACTCTGCAGGCAGAAAGTATCCCAGGTATTCCACTGTGTTCGGTGTGGTGTCTATGTAGTAGTGGCCTCCCTCACCGTGATGGCTGAAGCCATGGGTGTGCTCCAGCCTCAAATCCAAACCCTGTTGAAAAACAAATGGACAGTGAACAGAGGCAGGTAGTAACAAGTTACATTCACTCAGTTCCATGTACTCAAGTAAAATGTTGATGGACAGGGTTGGCCGGGGCCATTTTAGTTTAAAAATGAGACAACTAATTACAAAACAGGTGTTTCTGGTCCTAAGATCTCATTGGGTGAGTTGCGTTTGAAGCTGCTGTAAAATACTCGATATATGCATACTTATGACTGCCTCACAGCAGCTGAAATCTGTATTACTGCATGACGTCACGAAAAATCTTCATGCTGTAAATGCAGTAAGTTTGAATCTTTGAATCTAATGCTGCTCGCATGGACCACAGAGTGTACTGACAAAGTAAGAACCCATTTTTTTGTTTAAACTGATGGGCTGACAACTTATTTTCTTAACTAGAACTAGGCTGGTCAGTTAGCTAACAGGCTAAAAGATAGCAAACATGCTACACAACATGTAAAACAATACGTGATATATAGGCAATATAGAAGCCTAAAGAATGCCACCTGAATGGCTTACATACTTCAAATGTTCGTGTTTCAGCCAAGAAATACTACCAAACCCACACGATGCCTGAAGGTACTGAAAACAATGCCTTGATAGTGTACTGAGGAATTTTTGAAATTCTAGCCTCTACAGCCAAATAGTGTACTGCATCTGTTTTGTTTCGTGACTGGACACACTTCTCACTCTGGAGGTTTATCATTTTTATTTTAGACCAAGAGTGCATCAGAAAGAGAAGAATAGCTGTTCCTATGCTGTTAGATACTGGATGTTCTAAAGTTCCACTGCAGTTCTATACGTTACTAATTACTTACAAATTTCCATACAAATGAAGAATGCTGGTTTAAGGTTGAATACACTTATGGGTGTCGACCTAAACAATAGTCAAAAATGGGAGAGTTAATAGAGTGATGCTCACTGGATCTCTGGACACCATGACAGACTGGCAGATGAGGGGAGCACTGACTTCAAAGTGCTTCAACCAGTTGTTCACATCTTCATTAGTATTCAGGGGGCACGAAGAGAACTCTCGTGGCTACAATTAAAAGATGGAAAGAATGCTGCGTTGTGTACCAAACAATTTATATTAAAGTGTATATAAATAACTATGTATATAACTATTTTTTAGCAGTAAAACCAGGCATTTTTTCAATGAGACTGTTTTCGATCTAAAGATCTGGATTAACCGAGTTTTACCTCAGCTAATTAGCAAGGTCTTCATGACTTGAATCTGAAGAGTTACAGGAAAACACTGATCTCTGCAAAGCTGAGGCCTCAAGATCTGAGTTTGCCGTATATACTCACTCAAAATATATTATATATAAAAATATATAACTTTATCTTATAACTAGAACTTTGCAACATGTTAATTGAAATTTTTTGCCCAAATGTTTCAGGTCATTTTTCTTTACCATGATGTGAATCTTGGCCTTCCCCTTCTGGATGATGAAGGTCCCCCCAAGAGCCAGGGTTTTGTCACCATAGTGCTCTTCCATGGTTTTCCTCATGCAGCTCACAAGACTCTCGTCTCCTGTCCTCCTGCTGGCTTTGACCTCAATGACCTGTGACCAAGCAGTTTTTTTTTAACTACTAGTTACTAATTCAGGTCTGAACTATAGTTATTCATTCATGCTGCAATCAAAGGTCAGTATTCTTCATGATGGATAGGTAGATATCATTTTTGGTTAAATAACCCGTTTAACAAGTGAATGGGTAACATTTCAGGTATGTCACATATAGCGTACTCCCACCTTCAAATATCCGGCTGGATTTTGTAATGGGAATGCTGTTTAGAACAGTGATCACTAACACAGGTTCTGAATAGCTACCTTTCTGTGGAGTCCATCATCTACCACACCTACTCCAGCTAATATGATTTCTTCTTAAGTCCTCAATTGGCTGGATCATTTTAGATGCAGGTTGGAATTAAGAAAGTAGATCTCCAGGAAGAGGTTTGGTGACCACTGGTTTAGTCTTTATACTTGTTTCTCCATACTTTCACATTCACTACGATGTGTGCTATGGAATGTACTGATCCAGCTTTTACCAGCTGATTGTTTTATTTGAACCACTCCCATAACAGTTATCTGTTGAGGTGTATCATATTAACAAAATAAGAGAAGGTGTTGTGACTGCACCTGAGAGCAACTGTTGTACTGTATAAGCATGCTCAGAAATATATTTTGAAGATGGCAAAATGTACCGTAGTTTAAGATGTTTGATCACATCATAACCATAATGTCATGCAAATAAATCTAAACGTTAATATGCAGTAAAGATGTAAGATGTGCGATTTGGTTGATAAGGTCAGTAACGGTGCCGATACTGATCTGCCTTATCTGATCAGCACACCGCTAATATCTGCCTGTGGTTTTTCTTTACCTTCCCAGGTTTACCCTCACATGCGTAAAGGTTCGCAAGTAGCCCGAAGTCACAGTCATGGAACCTATCACTGTATTTCTCCTGCAGACATTTCTCATCCACAGGGTTGATGGAGGAGAAGTAGCTGGCATTGACGGCAGATCTGCTGTCCGACTCTGTGAGCACCAGAGGCATCAGCTTTGAAAAGTAACAGAGCAATTACTGAGTAAGAGATTCACAGCAATAGCTGGCACAGTGATAGGTTTGAAGGTCTCATTTGTGTTGCATTAAAAAAGTCTATGAACTACTAAGAGTGTAAGGATTTCAATACAGTATGGAACAAAAATCAAATGTTCAAAACAGTGTAATGGAATTTAAAACCATGTCACTTATACGGCCCTCTCCCTCTTACATTTAATAAGTTGTTAGGCCACAATTTTCCACTGTCTCTGCTGAGAGTTTCCCAGAGTAGTACCTACTATCTGAGGAAAATTCTCAGCATTTTCCATACAGCTTAAGTGCCCTGATGGTTCAGATGAGTTGTAAAGTTGTATACATAAGTATAACTGAATTCCAGAGCGCATCGGCTATAACGACAGAAAACACCTTAACTCGCTCATTAACTTCTGTACCTGTAGCAGTCTGAAGTTTCTCCAGCATGAGGCGCTATTAGCATGCAAGTCACCGTCACCAGCAGTTATAGAAGTCGCTTAGAAATTCAAGAAGTTGCAATTTTGGGGGTTTATTTCTTTCAGCGCTGGTGTGACAAGCATTACAAAGGTGACATTTGAGAATGTTTATTTGAGCCAAACCAGCCTGTGCATTTTATGGATTTTAACTACATCTGTATGACTCAAAAACACTTGTAACCCCAGAGCCTATGAGAAAGTTAAAGCGCCTCTGAGTCTGCGTAATATATAATTAGAGCTGTCAAATCAAGTTATTTAACTGAACTGAATCTCGACCTCCGAATTAAGAACCATATCGAATCTAAAAATATATAGCATTACACCCCAGTGAACTGCGGAAAGCATTGTGACATAGTAATGTAAGTTGTGATGGCAAAGCTTTTCACCTCCGCGTTCATTCCAACAGTCTTGGACGAAACAGCACCAGCACCAAGTATAAATGCCCCAGGCAGCTCCAACTCCTTGGACACGGTGTTCATGTTATACACCTTGGGGGACATCAAATATAAAATCATTTCTTAACTCTTCATTACATTATGAAGAGCAAATACTTAGAGGTGGGTGACACTGCAAAAACATTATATCACAGTATTTCAGGATACACAATATCTCACAATATTTATTTTTTCTGACATCTGATAAGTTAGAACAGGCAAAAAAGAACCTGTACTGCCAGTAAAGTAAAATTTCTACCAAAACGCTGAGTACAAATGCTTTTTATTCAACACTTCACATATGGTGCAGCACTAATTCCAATTAAAAATGACTCTTTTCTCTTCATAATGAACATGCAGTTGGTCAGTTTTCTACTACTAACGATTCCATATGCTCAGAGAAACATACTGTAATATACTGTGACATAATTTATCAAAACAATAAATGTTGCCCATCCCCACCAATAGTACAGTATCTCTTAGCCTAATAAATCTATATTTAACATTATTAGGCTAAATGACCTTGTCCACGTGGACCACGGGTACCAAGTAGGGGACACCACCAACATCGGTAATGCGAGGTTTACCACAAAGCCCTTTGGAAGAAGAGAGGAAAAGCAGCCAGTGTCATAGTAGGATGGAGAAGTAGGGTGGGTTCAAGTAACACAGGACAATGTGTTTAGTATTGATGGCATAGTATTGCCAGTGAGTGATAAATCCATCCTTTATCAGTTTCCCACTGAATTTATTTCTGTTGTTTGATTTACAGTATCTTTTTTACTCATTTAGAAAGTGTAAGTGTACCTTAAGTGAACCATAATAGCTGAACTCAGTCTAATGTTGAAAACAGCTACATTAATGCAGAATTCAATTAGTTTTCCCCTGTTGTGTGGTTTTGTACATACCTTTAACAGGAAACTGGAACGGTTCTTGTGTGAGGTCTGGGCACTCAGCCACACAAACTTTGGCATCTTCAAAATTCTTCCTCAGTCCTTTTTCTAGCACTGTTAAAGATCAATGGAGATTACTTAAAGGGGAATTCCACCATTTTTTTACAATTTCTGAATTATTCAGTCCTTGAGATGTAAACAGTCCAGAGAGGTCTGATGTGAGATGGTTCATTGTAGAGGAACGTACAGACTCAGATTTCTTTACAGTGGTGGTGATAGGAACCAGGTGTCATAATGTCTACAACTCAAATATAACTATTTTATTTACTATCCAAAACCACCAGTGAACCTAGATGTGTCTTCTGAGTTTTATATGTAATGTTTATGATGGTAAAATAATCATAAATCTGAAAAAATAAGTGGTGTTTGAGGACTACTTTGCCTTACAGTGCCCTTCATGCATCACTCCAGCATGAATGGATTAAAATACATTTTAAGCTAAAACCTTACCATAATACAATGTGCCAGATATCTGAAAGTGTACGTCTAACCCTTTCATGTAATAACTTTATGTTAGGGAGCTTTCAGAGGCTTTAAACTCTTCAGACGTCCGGCTGTTGTCACCACCACTGTGAACAATCCTGACTCTGCAAGTTTCTCTAGAACAGCACTTCACACCAAATCACTCTGAATGACTCTGTTTACCTCTCAACCATTTAATTATGGAGAAATTTCGAAAAATCGGTGGAATTCCCCTTTAACACTGTAAAGACTACAAATATACTGGCATTAAATCAGAGCCTTTAACTTTAGGTCAGACAGGGATTCCAAGCACAAAGTACAGTTTAACCGAAAACCTCAGTGTGGGATGTTGAACTTTGTCCGAGGACACAATAAGCTCAATACACTCCTTTGCAGCGAAAGAAAACAACAATGCGCGGCGATTTCTCCCTTTCTGCATTGATAAACATGCACACGGGCCCTTACCCTGACATAACTCCTCCAGACTGGGAACATGTAACTGGAACTTTTCGGTCTTGTTCCTGTCTGCCATCCTTCAGTCAGCACAGCTAGCTCTGCTCCACAAGCTGATCACATGCCCCGGAGCTTTGACGAGGACCGATACGCTGACGGGCCGCGTTCACTGAGCCTGCGATTCATGAGTAGGAAACGTTTTCTACTGGACTGGGCGTGGCTTGCTACTTTGTACAAAGTTTTTCGCATATTTCTGCACCCTCCTACGTAGTTGGAGTTTCAGATGGGGCTGAAAACAAGATGAAGACTCATTTTGACAACGTGTACAACAGAAGAAGAAGAGTTTCAGATCCATTAGGATTCAAATCGGATGTGTTTTTGCTTCCTAATGGGAATTGGCTTTTTGTTTACAATCAAGAGACCACTAGTTTCATGTATGACACTTTTAAATCCCGTTAGAAGACCATCAGATGCATTTAGAATCAGTCACAGAACACCTGTTAAACCGTTAGGATCCTTTACACCTTGATATCAACCCATCAGGAAAAACCCAAAATACCATTAGTGACCATTGTCTGGAACCAACTTAAACCTTTAATAGTTTCTGTGATTTTTTTTTCAGCTGGTAACAATATTATATTCTGCATATCCCGAAATGTCATTTTCAACACTTAACGATTCAGCCATGGAAGTAAGTAAGCAAATGGGTGAGTAAATAAATAGATAAATAAACAAAAGGATACCTTCATGATTTTCATTTGGAGTGGCGGATCAATACTGAAGTATCAATATTATAATATTAATATAGTGTGTTTTAATCATAAACGGAATCTTTTCATTTAAAATGAAGAAAGATCAATTCATTTTTCTTTGCGTCCGTAAAATAAATAAAAAACTATCGTAGCAAATGTGTGGGATAGGAACTATTTTTCCTTCCGCCCTCGTCCTTAGCTCCTCATAGGACTCATACAGACAGCCATGAGAAATGTGAATGTTCTGAATGTTCTGAATTATTTAACTCCAGGAGTTTACACGTGTCTACGTGGGTTTCCTCCGGGTACTCCGGTTTCCTCCCACGGTCCAAAGACATGCAGTCAGGCCAATTGGACATGCTAAATTGCCCCTAGGTGTGAATGTGTGTGAATGTGTATGTCTGTCTGTCTGCCCTGCGATGGACTGGCGACCTGTCCAGGGTGTATCCTGCCTTCCGCCCAATGACGGCTGGGATAGGCTCCAGCACCCCACCGCGACCCAGAAGGATAAGCGGTTTAGATGATGTATGTATTTAACACAACCAAAAACGGTCAGTTGGCCGTTGCAATCTATTAAATACTAACGCAAACATTTTTTGAATGTAGAACCACAAAGAATTCCCCTTTTTACACGGATGACAAGACTTTTTACAGTATCAGTAACGTGTTACTGGCCGGGGCTTTGCTTGGTGTCGCACACAAAAGGAAATATCTCAGTGGTCTCTCTGTGTGTTTATTAATCACCCCTTCCAGTCTATTTGGTATGGAACGCGCCCTACGTAGACGGTGTTGTCGTCACTTTGGCGCTTCCTAGAAAGGTTCCGCCCACAGGCGCCTTCACGTTCCTGCTCCCCGAAACAACAGAAAGCGGACGTGTGTGCTGTAACGCGCGAAACAGCTCGAGCAGCGAGCCGAGCGGAGGAGAAGACTGCTGAAAGAGTGGACTGGCTCGTGGGTATCGATCAGTAACCTGAGAGAAGCGGAGGTCTGGCCTCCGAAGAGTCCGCGGACCATGCCGAGTATCTTAGAGCTGTTAATGCAGAGCGAGCTCGTGCAGCTCGACTCTCAGACTGATGTGTTCTTCGAAACTCCTCCGACCGACGTGATCTCAGAGGAGTTTTCTGAAGCCACTGTGAGCGGATTCAGTGGCTCGACTGCTAAGCCGCCGTTACTGTTCTCAGACAGGTAAGACGCGCTCCGCTCGGGACCTTTAGGCCTGAGAGAGCGACGCTGAGATACCGTCTTCATCGCATTTCCGTTCCGCCCTTAGCTAACGGTGCAGCTCGCTGCTGCTTGTTTAGGGTACACGCGGGGGCGCGGGCTGCTGAGGTGCTGCAGTGCCCCCAAATTCCAGGACTGCAATTGTTAACAACAACAACAACAATAATAACACGATCTGAATTTCATAGTAATTTGAGTGCAGTATGGAGACATGCACGCTTGTCAGTGCGCAACACTATCGTAATCCGATCTATAGTTTTCTTCTCCTCCTCCTCCTCCTGGATTGTTGTCCTAACTGGTCCCGCAGTTTTTGTGATATCGACACCGTTCCACCTCCGGATTGTTCGGTCTGATTGGGAATGGTGTAGCTTATTGATCAGACTTACGGTTCGTTGTACAATCATTGTTAAATTTTAAGAGACGATCATATGTTAATTAGATGTATATATTGTCGTCGCGTGCCTCGTTGTAGCACTATATGACATGTTCTGTTTGATGTAAATTAGCCAAATCAACAGAAAAAGGCAAATCATGTTGCATGACATCGTCGGTTACGTCACATATAGGCTGCTTAAAATTTCAGCGCCAACAACATAAAACTCCCCTCGTCCCTGTGTTTACGTTTGTTTTCACCTCTTTCAGGCTGATCAGCATGTAGGCTACAGCGTTGTTTCTTAAAAGGAAATTCCACCATTTTTATAAGACTTCTTCATAATTAAATCAATTAAGATGTAAACAGTCATTATTTAGAGTGCTTTGATGTGAAATGCTTTACTGGAGAGAAACTAACGAGTCAGAATGGCTCACAGTGTTGGTGATCGTAGCCAGATGTCTAAGGCGTTTAATGCGTCTAAAACCTCCCTCACAAAGTTATTTCACAAAACACTTATTAATATGCAGGTTCACTGGTAGTAAATAAAGTTGTTGTATTTGTGTTGTGGACATTGTGACCCCAAGTTCCTATCACCAGCACTGTAAAGAAACTGGAGTCAGTAAGTTTCTCTACAATGAACCATTTCCTATCAAACCACTTTGAATGACTTTGTTTGCATCTCAACAATTGGATTGCGCAGAAAGTTTTGAAAAAATCAGTGGAAACCCCCTTTAACCCAGTATTTGGGGTCCACCTGACAGTTCCACATTTTTGCTCTATCCAGATGCCAACACGTTAGGTTGGAGTAAAAATGTGGAACTGTCTGGTTTGCCCTGATGACTGGGATGAGAAACAGTGGCCTCCAACACAACTGGTTCTAATGCTGACACTCGCAACTCGGAATTTCCTATATCTGGCTAGGAATAATCAAAGAAAACGCCCCTTAACTGGGAATTCCTACTCAGAGAGTCAGGATGGAGGTCATTGTATGGCACACTGTTCACACTGTCAATAGTAATAAAATACCACTTCTCTACTTTGCAATGTTTGTTTTAGATCCGTCAACATACAGACAGTATATTGGGTAAATTTATATCATATACCGTAATGTTCTTTGTGTTCAGTACATCATTAACATTTATCACTCATATCATTAACGTTAGCTGGCTAGCTTGTTGCTAACAATACTAGCGTTCACAGAGGCGTCCATGTTTTTCCCCACTTTGTAGCTCGAACTCGCAAAAGTCAAAAAGGGCATAATTCCAAGCACAGACTTCCCACTTCCAAGCCAAGTCTAAAGCAGCATAATGTTCATTATACATGGCTAAAAATTAATGCTTCATCTTGATGACTAAGATTTTCATACAGCAATTTGGAATCGTCTGTGTAGTCAGTCACTATGGTGGATGCGATGCCCAGCTTAAAAAACAAAGCTGTAGTGTTTCTTTTTATGGTTTTCATACACCATTGGCAAGTGGACAGCCTTGAGCTGAAGCAGTATCTGGGATCATCTGTTCTGGTCCTGGAAGTCCAGCACAGTTTAGTGATTTCCCTGCTCAAATGCACCTCGTTCAACTCATTGGTTATTGACTAATTTTGATATCAGAGTATCTGAAAGAGTTCATGAACAGATGTCTGTTTTACTGTGGAGGGAAGAAAACAGTGCCCAAAAATAAATCTAGCATTTAGCTGACCTTTTTAGGTCAAAACTGTAGTTTGCACAAAAAATTAGCATCACACAGAGGAATACATTTGAAAGCAATTTTTGTCACTAAACTATTCTGGACCTCAGTCCGCCAATCAGCTTCAAAAATTTGATCATACAACTCGCTTGTTTTCTGTACACACTCCCGCTCTCCATCCCTTATGTCTGCCTTACCTTTTTCTCATGTGTCTTGCTTTCCACAGCGACTCTGGAGACAGCTTGTTTTTGACACAGTCTGTCACTTCGGCGCACAGGACGGTTAAAAGATGTCGCTCTTCAGAAAGAACAGGCCCAATTCCCAGAGGAGAGCCTGACAATCATCTCAGTGATGATGACTTGTTCGGCAGTCCTCTGAAAGTGCTGCCTTTACCAGAAAAGAGGGCTGCGGGGAGTTGCAGTCAGCCACGTAAACGGCGACCAGCACCTGCTCGTCCAAAAAGGAGAGAGTTTCCTTTTCTGCCGAAGTCCAGTTCAGGAAAATTGTCTGTCCACAAGAGCCAAACTCTGATGGTAAGGATGTGTGAATGGTTCTGTTATGTTGATGTGTCTGGGATGTATGATGAGCAAATAAGGCCTGTTTCAGACATGCTTTTTCTGCATAATGTCAGTGATGCGACACAGTCACTGCTTCCGTTTGCATGCACTGGCTGTTCACAAAAACATTGTTTGCACTGCAGAAGGCTACAGCATGCGAGTTGAGCAGGCAGTCTTTTCCAAAGTGTATAAATAGTTAAATCAGTCATTTTATAAAGGAGCACAATATGTTTATTTATCCTCGGCAGCTTTCTGACTTAGGATAGGGCTATCCTTTCAAGACTGGTGGACCCACTGGGAACTGTGTTTGCAGCACAAAATATTTAACTAGTGTTTTGTTTAATAATGGTCATGCATCTTTTTGTTAGTATAGTTCTTTTTTCTAGTTTATTTCACTGTATTTTTTCGCGTGATTCCTGTTCTTTAAATGCTGCGCCACTCCTGGGACGTCCTGCTGCACTGCTTGCCCAGCCTCTGACCTGTTGACCTGAACACCAGAAAGAAAAGCATGCTAATTAGTATGTATGACACAGGCCTGTGCTTGCTGGTGAAGATGGTGTTTTGTATTCCATTTTATAATAACATATTGGTTAATGCTGCAGTAAGTAGCTTTTTTAGAATTTCCATTGCTGTGGTGTGCTTGCTGTTGGTCACATTCATCATTTAGTGAATAGTAATTTTGGGACACAAATTTTTCTTCAAGACAAAAATTTACAGTGTAGGCCTGGGCGATATCTAAAAATAATTACACAGTATTTTCTAGTTAAAACTCATGATGATTGACATTTGAATCAATAGTTAAATCAGTCACTTTATAAATCCATTATGCATTGCCATTGGGTTACTGGTCAGTCATCAACAACATTGATTACATTGCCCTACACTGCCTGGGCAGTTGCTCCACAATTACCTAATGCTTACCTGAGATTGATATAATATTAATATTTGGTGGTGTTACACTGCTGATGCACATCTAAATATGACGTGCTGGGGGTTAATGCACTGAGAACTTTAACATAGCAAGGCTAATTGTTATGAGGTGCAATGGTGGTAATACCCACACTGAATATCAAGTCCGGCCTTTTAAACCATGAAGTTGAATTGAGTTGAAGACATCATTCATTTTCCAGTTAGAAACATATTTTACACTTCATTAGAAAAAAATCTGAAGAACTTGGTGAACTGTCTTTTCAATATTTAATAAAAATGTAATTAAAATTGTCTTTGTAGCTTCTTTAAGTGATGGTGGATATCATTGGAAACTTAGTTGTCTTTTTTCAGAATTCAGAGATTGGAGGGTTCTTTAAATGCATATACTACATGAACACAGGACGTGGAAAGAGAAGAAGAAGACTAAGTTCAGATTTCTTGCCTTCTGCGTGAGTTAATTTTTGACTTTCTGACTTTTCCATTTTTCTTTGGTTCTTTTCAGATGTAAATGTCATATTAAAGTGACTTTTCACAGTGCAGTTAAAAGAACAGACTACCTGCCTGGAGCAGGTTTTGTTCTACATCAGGAAAGCTTTTCTGTACAGATGTAAGTAAAGTACGTTTCGTAGTTTTTGCACTGTGTGAGTTTAGATGTTCTTTCGTGAGTTGCACTGTATGAAAACGCTCAGCCCATGCTACATGAAGTGCAGCCTTTACAACAGGGTTGGCAGTTAGCACCCGTCAGATGCAGGTCATTTTGCGGAGTAATGGTTGGGTGACTCTGCTCAACTTACCAGCCACAGTGTTGGGTAAAAGAAACAAGCATATACAAACAAATAATGCAAACGTAACAGAGCGATTTTTAACTTTCCACATTCCATGAAATTCAAAAAACAAGCTAGATGTTCAGTATGGATGCCAAAGACACTAAAAGCTTAAAACTGGAAACCATAAAAAACAAGAATCATCCAAATGCCACATGAAGGTAAGAAAGACAATACATTAAAATTAGCCCTGGAGGATACAGCTGCCATTGAAACTTAATCAGTTTGTGATGAGCGGGAGTGACATTAAACTGGGATAGGAGATGAGGATGGGGGAGTAATGTTTGTTTTTTGTCTAATCTGTCCAACTCATCAAATTTAACTTCCATCAGTGCACAGTCCGTGTGTGTGTGTGTGTACGTGTGTGCATTAGAGAGAAAGAGCGAGAATATCAGTATTTCCCTTAAGAGGTTAGAGGTTAAATATTTACTGTATGAATTAAAATGGCCTATTTACTTTAAATAATCATGCTTGACTGTTATAGCTCTTGTATTATTTTTCACATGCAGTTACACTCTGCCAGTTAAAACAAGAAAGCTGCTGGTGAAAAAATTGACTGGCTCATAGATTTTGGAATCCACAGCCACAGTGACAGCTGGACAAAAAATGATTTCCAACCCCTCTCTGTCCATAAACAATTTCAGATAAGGCTGTTTTATTCAAAATACGTCTGCGCACCAAGTACTGAGCAAACGCTGAGAGACTGAGCTACAGCAGCTCGGCTAACCACACTGTGTGCTGAAATATATACAGTAGGACATATTTGGTTTCTCGACAGCCTGTTTCACAAAGACAGTTTTAAAAATAAACGTATTAACGTATATTAAATGTTTGTTAGCTACTAGCTTGAGTCATTTCTTCATTAGCACGATAGTGTGCACTCGGCTTGTGTCACATGTTATCAGCTGGTATCAGTTGTTGGTATCTGTGAAGTATGAGTAAATGAGCACAGTGTTGGCCCAATACCGGTATCTTTATTGATGCATCCATGATCATATGAGTATCAGCAGATATGTTTAGATTTGACCAATATTTAAGTGAGCTTGGTGCTATATAAATAAAATTAATATTATTATTTGTTTATTATTATTGTTATTATTATGTCCCACTAAATATTCTAAATTTTTATATCAGCATTGGCAGATATGCAAATACAAGTGACATTGACCCACAATTCCCAAATTTGTGCATCCCTAATTTCAGTCAAGGAAATATTAATATTACTTAATATCTTTCTTATCAGTGTTCATCTAAAAAGGAATTGTCTTCTTTTTGCTTTTGTATGGTATTAATGGAACTGGCTTGATTTTCAGTCCGGAAGAAGGCAGCGCGGAGGAGGACCATGACGACATCAGAATAGTGGTATGTCCTGCAACATTTCACTACAAAAAAACTTGATAATTTTGATCATTTTCATCTGTTATCTCTTAACGTCTCACTCCTAAAATGACACCTTTACATTAATTTTGTTATTCAACAAATTTAGAATCATCAGTCCAATCTATGAATTACTAGGCATGTACCACTGATCTGCGAGAGTGAATACTCATATTTCCTCCTAGCTCTCTGAGCCACCAATCACTTATTGGCAAAGAACACTAATCACTTGAATCACACAGTTATGTGGGTGTCTGACTCTGTCAGTTCATCAGTGCAGTTTATATCTGGTTTCCTGCCTATGGATGCCACAGTACAGTCACTCTGAGCTGTAGGTCATATTGGCCTTCTAGGCTTTTCTGCTGTGCACTATGATTCTTTTTGAACTCAAAACGTTGTCTCTGAGATCCGTACTGTTGAACTCCTTGTTTATTCATCCGTAGCTTTCAATTTGTTTCAGGATTTGGCATCTTTTATATCAAACTGCCCTAAAAGAAATCGACAAACATGGCTTCCAGCATCAAGATGGAAAAGTAGACAGGCCTCCAGCACAGCTCCTAAGAAGGATAATAAGAGGAAGAAAGAAAAAATAGAGGATAAAAAGAAACAAAACGTAAAGAAGAACAGTCCAGTCTCTATGGGTGCAAAAGGCAAAAGAAAGGCTCAAGAGAACACAGAGACTCTGAGTGACACAGCGGTCGGCTCACTCAATGTCAGAACGTTACGGTCAAAAAGCAGGAAGCAGGAGAATAAAAGTAGGACTTCATTCTCTTCTCCTGGATGTTCCAGTGTTAGATCTCTCCTCATAGAGCAGGAGCAGCACAGTGAGAAACAGCTGGAAGTTTTAGTTGCATGTACACAGTCAGAATCTTTGGACTTGCTTTGCAGCAACACTCAAAGTTGTGAAAACTTAGCACTAGAAGGAGCAAACGATGATACAGTGGTTGAGGAGACGCAGAGGCCAGACTTGGACCAAGCTTCAGAAGACTCTGATAGAACCCCTTCTCTGGAAATGTTGCAGGAAGAATTGAGAGAGAGGGATGAAGATGGAATGTACGAGACAAGTAAAGAGAAAAATGTAGAAATCTTTGTGGGTGTAGAGACTAGTAGTCATGCTGATAATACTGAACATTGTGAATTGCAGAAGAGTTCTCAGAGCTATGTGCCACATTTGATTAAAACAACCTCAACTATTGCTGATGAAATCAAACAAGCAGAGGATAAAGATCACAACAAGACACCAGCAGATGATAGTGTGACGCTTGCTTGTCCAGAAAGAAATGTTCACTTTCTTCATCTAACACTATCGCTGTCTGACGATCTTTCAGGATTAGAAGTAAATGCTGACTCGAGTCCAAGTGAGAATGTCATCACAGGTGAACAGGCAGAGATGGCCAGAGGAACAGTACACAGTCAGATGGAGGATCCAGAACAAGTTGAGGCTACAGAAGTGATGCAGCATTCCGAGCAGGAAGCTACTGAATCAGTTTCAGCGACAAAAGTAAAGGAGAAGAAAAGGAAAAGAGCGCAGACTGGTGAAGATGATGTCGCTGTAATTGACGGCCAGGTAGAGACTGCTGAGGATGTTGCAGTAATTCAACATTCTGAACTACAGTCTGTTGAATTGGTTCCTGAAGAAAAAATGAAGAAGAAAAGGAGGAAAGAATTGGTTGGTGAAGGAGATGTGGTTGTTGAGGCCAGTCAGCTTGAGTCTACAGCACAAATTGAGGCTGTGGAAGTCATTCAGCATTCTGAGAAACAAGCCACTGAATTTGTTCCAGAGAAAAAAATAAAGAAGAGAGAACAGGTTGGTGAAGATGATGTGGCTGTAGAGACCAGTCAGCTAGAGACTCCACCAGTGATTCTTGATCCTGAGGGGCAAGCTGCTGAATTGGTTCCAGAGAAGAAACTGAAGAGGAAGAAAAAGAATCGGCCTGGGGTCGTAGAAGAAAATGTGGCTGTAGAGGCCAGTCAGGCGGATAATACAGCGCAAGTTGAAGCTACAGAAGTGGTTCAGCATTCCGAACATCAAGATACTGAATCAGTTCCAGAGAAAACATTAGAGAAGAAAAAGAAGAGAGAACGGGTTGTTGAAAGTTTTGTAGCTTTAGAGACCAGTCAAGTAGCCGCTACAGAGCAAGCTGAGACTCTGGAAGTGGTTCAAGATTCTCAGCAGCAAAGTTCTCAGTCGTTTCCAGAGAAAAAAGTGAAGAAGAAGAAGAAAAATCACAGAGAGCAGGTTGTTGAAGAAAATGTAGTTCTAAAGGCTAGTCAAGTAGGTACCACAGAGCAAGATGTGATTCAGGATTCTGAGCCCCAAGCTACTGAATTGGTTTCAGAGAAAAAGGTAAAGAAGAAAAAGAAGCGGCCTGGGGTCATTGAAGAAAATGTGGCTGTAGAGGCCACTCAGATAGAGACTACAGAGCAAGTTGATGCTCTGGAAGTGATTCGGGATTCTGAGCAGCAAGCTACTGATTTGGGTCCAGAGAAAAAACTGAAGAAGAAAAAGAAGAAAGCTGGGATTGTTCAAGAAAACGTGGCCGTAGAGATCAGTCAGGTGGAGACAACACAGCAACCTGATGCTTTGGAAGTGATTTGGCATTCTGAGCAGCAAGCTACTGAACTGGCTCTGGAGAAAAAACACAAGAAGAAGAAAAAGAAGAAGGCTGAGGTTGTGGAAGAAAATATGGCTGTATATACCAGTCTTATAGATACCACAGAGCAGGTTGAGGCTGTTGAAGTGATTCAGGATTCTGAGCCGCAAGTAACTGAATTTATTCCAGAGAAAAAACATAAGAAGAAGAAAAAGAAGAAGTCTAGGGATGTTGAAGAAAATGTGGCTGTAGAGACCCCAGAGCAAGTTGAGGCGGTTGAAGTGATTCAGGATTCTGAGCCGCAAGCTCCTGAATCAGATCCAGAGACAAAACTGAAGAAGAAGAAGAAGAAGAAGAAAAAGAAGAGTCGGGCTGGTCTAGAAAATGTGGACATGGAGCAGGTTGCGTCTCTAGAAATGGTTCAGGATTGTGAGCAGAAACCCTCTGAACAGATTCCAGAGAAAAAACTGAAAAAGATAAAGGACAGAACATCTCATGACTCTGAAGTGGCACATGAAGGGAAGGCCAGAAAGACACCATGGGTAGCATTTGAGAATGCTTCTATATCTAATAGACCTGGATCTTTGACGATATCTAATCCTTCAATCCCTGGAATGGAAACGAATGTAAGCGAGCAGGATAACAGTTCAGAGATTAATGAGGAGGTTGGGTACTGTTCACCTTGTGTTGGTGGATCTGCATTCCCAAAGAAGAAGAAAAAGAAAAGGAAAGAGAAGGAAAACAATGCATTGTCTTGGGTTTCTGATGGCATGGGTCGTATAGATCAAGAAGAATTTGGACAAAGACATAAAGGAAAAAGTTCTGTAGCACAATTAGAATCTAGCGCTTGGCCTTTCAGTGATAAAACGGGCAAGAATAAGAGAACATCTCTTTTCAGCGATTCTGAAAGTGGTCATTCATTACTGCAGTCGGAAGACACTGTACAGCTTGAGACCAAAAAGAAGAAAAACAAAAGACAAGCAGAAGCTGCCACTGATGTGAGCGCAGGTTTGTATGATGAGGATGCTGAATACGTTGCGTCCCAGGAGAGCCTCAGGGGTTCTCAGTCAACACCTTCAGAAGCATTGTCAGAAAAGAGGAAAAAAAAGAAGATCAAAAGGGACAATTTCGACTCAGGTCAGAACGTAGGCGGCATCAGACACATGCAATATGTACATTCTTTAGACATAACCACTGGACTAGAAAGGGTAGAAAGCCCACAAGAGGTTTCAAGCACACAGCTTGGTGAAGAGGACAGTATTCCATCTTCAGGAGGAGGATTATTTATGAATTCTGAGAAGAAAAAGAAGAAGAAAAAGAAGAGCAAAGAGTAACAGGCTCTGTGTCTATGCCAATGTACCGAGGCCACACTTTGAACTGAACATGCTGCAGTGTCTGCTGGAATAAACCACTGTTTACTGACCCATAATGACGCCATACCACAAGCCAATAAGAGAACCTTATTTCCTCAGTTGTTATTTTATGTATAACTTTGCATACAAAGTTGTCTATTTTTACTTCATAGTGTAAGTTGTGTACAGTTTTGTATCTCTCAATGGGAGCTGGGCTTCTAAGTTATTGATAACCTTTTGTTCCTTAAACAAATTAGTTGTACATACTGTTTTATAATAAAGTTTACATATTTTATCAATGAATTTACAGTACAGTATTTACAGTATAGGTGCCTAACAGTGTACCAAAATGCCTTCTGTTTTTGACCCCTAGAAAACAAACATTAAACTTACAGAAGGGCAAATGTGAATGTTGCATACAAAATACTGAGGGGAGTGGGGGAATCAGCAGGGTAGGATGGTTGACAATCAAATGGATTTTTATAATAAAATAACTGTGTAACCTGTGTCATCCTCAAAACAACAACTACACTTGGTTTATTTGTTAAATATAGTTGGCAATAAGCACGCTTGTTTTTGTTAAAACACCATATATTAGGGGTCTCGAGTCTTATCCGCAAAAGGCTGGTGTGACTGCAGGTTTTTCTTGCAACAAGGCAGAAGCTCAAATGATCAGTTGTTTAAAGACAGAGACTTAATGATTAAATGAGTGGTGTGCTCCTCTTGTTTGGAACAAAAACCTGCACCCACAGTGGCCCTTTGTGGACACCCCAGCCATATATCATTAGAATAAATGTGAATAAACATAAATACAGTAAAAAGTATTAAGAACTTATGGTTTTCAATGCCTCCCCACCCAGCCATTGCATAGATTTGTTCAATCTACCCAAACTACCCAAACCAGGTATACAACTACAATAATGCTGAACTTCTACAAACAGAAGTTTGGAAATGGTTAAACAAACACCTTGAATAACAAAAAATCACTGCTTATTGCATTAATATTATTTGTGTCTGTTGTTATATTAGTGTTATATAAAATGCTTATTGCCCAGATAAATAGGTTGCTGAGTAAAATTTTAATATGTGTAAGACTTGCACAGTACTGTATGTTCATTCTTTCAGTTTCTCTGGCTTAAAAGCTTTTTTTGCTAACATAGTAAGTTTAATAGTAAACATGCCAACATAATAGTAAGTGGTGCACTAAAGTGAACCTGAAGCCCTGATTCACCCTCTGTTCACAGTGCCGTCTCCAGTCCAGGGGGAAGAAAGTGCACCCAAGGCCATTTTGCACATTGACTCATGCAATAAATCAAGAGAGAGACACTGACCAACCAAATAAATGCAAACCACAAATGACAGAGTCTTCTGTTTGCAGTTAGGAAGATTTAGTGTTCTTGTAGAAAGAGTACATTATAAATCTCATTTAAAGCTCGATTAATTGTTATTAGATGTTGCATCAAATGAATGGTTCCTGATGGTTTTTCCACCTCCTGGAGGCAAATGATTATTTTGAATGTTACACTGGAGTCCCATAAAACACTGAAGTAGTTGCAGAATGAAAGATTTGACCTTTTGCTAATTCCAAAAGTAATTCAGTTTCTGAAAGTCTTTATTAATTTTTTTTTGTGTCTGTTTTATATACTTCATTAAGAGCAACTGGTGTAAACTTACAGTATATTGCAGAAAGAAATATTAATAGTGTACCCAGCAATGGAAAAAACAGCATTCAGCAGACTTAAAATGAAAGAATACACATGGTGGCATATTGCACTTACATAGTATTATATTTGCATAATAAATACAGTGCTTTCATTTGTTCAAGTTTATTCTTCAATTTGTATCTTTTTTACAAACAGATACACTGTGCTCAAAAGTTTGTAGCTACCTGCTCATTCAGTGTTTCTTCTAAAACTATGGGTAATAATAGGGAGACCCTGCTCTGCACTAACAGCTTCTACTGTTCTGTGAAGGCTTTACACTAGATGTGGGAACCTTGCTGTGGGAATTTAATGGGAGTGCTGAGTGCTGATTGGCTGATATTACTGGTACTAGATGCTGATTGGCTAGCATTACTGCTACTGACTGCTGATTGGGTGGCGTTATTGCTACTGAGTGCTGATTAGCTAATATTACTGCTACTAAATGCTGATTGGCTAGCATTACTGCTACTGAGTGCTGATTGGTTGGCATTACTGCTACTGAGTGCTGATTAGTTGGCATTACTGCTACTGAGTGCTGATTGGTTAGCATTACAGCTAGCAAGTGCTGACTGGTTGATGAGCTGATCAGCTTATTAGCTGAGTGAAGCATTTTGGGCTCATTGAGGTCATGAACATACATGAGGGGCTGTTATAAAATCCCATAACTGGAGTTCTAAAGCTCTCAAAAATATAACACCAGTGTTTTATGTTTTATGCCGTTCTGTATTCAGGAGATAAATGTATTTTTCTATGTAAAAATGTTTAAGTACTGTTCAAATGTTCAAATGCTCCATATTAACGCGTTTATTTTGGACTCACTTGGGAGCGCCCTCTAGTGTTTGATAAAAAGGAAGACATTGCTGAGTGGCAGTTCATCCTCACTACAAATTCTCTGGCTTTATCACCGCAGAGAACACAGTTCCACTGCTCCACAGCCCAGTGCTGGTGGGCTTTAAACCCCTCTAGTCGACAACTGGCATTGGGCCTGGTACCTGTCAGCTTATGTGTAACTTCTCTAGAGCATCCCATTCTACTGACAGTGCTTTTCTATGGAGATTGTACAGCAGTGGGGGCAGCAAAAAGAAACTTAATTCATTGATCAGAAAAGGTGGCTGGATCCTTTCAGACAAATAGTGTACATCTGCTGGAGACTTACACAAACATGCAAGTGACACCCTCCACAACACACACATGAACCATCCCACAGAGGTGCAGAATACAACAATTAAAACTAAAGAAGGATCTGCCTTTAAAGCATAAAACCATGAATTTGTAATACACTGTTAGCTGTTCATGAGAGATTTTACAGGGGGCAAAAAGAGGCAGATAAATAGGGTAAATGTCTCCCTCTTTTGGTAGAAAGGTGCATGTCCACCATAAAATAAAATGACAGTGTCTGTCTCCGATACTAGTTCTTGTCCACTTTGTCAAACCAGGGCATTATTATTAGGAATTCTGATGAATGCCTCAAAGCTGCTTAATACAGAAATTTGAAACACCTGAAAATTAACTTTTGTTTTATGCAATTTCAGCTTAAATGTTCAATATAATAATGTATACTAATGGTGAATCTAGTACAATTGGTATTTCATTGTTTTGTCGCTAGCTAGCACAAGTCAGCTATAAAAGTATAGTAAATGTACAAATGTCAATTTTTGGTCTAGGATAAGTCAACAAGTCCTCTACAAAACTTCAATATAGCATTTTCAGAAAATTTTAGAGCAGAGTTTCTATTTATTTGCTGAGTTTAACATTTTGGACATATTAAACGTGGTAAAACCTTTGCACAGGCCACACATTTTAAATTCATCAAATAAACAGTAGTAGTGCATTAAAAAATGCAGAAGTGTGTTCTCTGTTTAGGATGTGTACTTATTTACACTTAAAAAAAATCAGTGAAACATGTTATTTTATAGGGGTGTCCAAACTTTTGCATGCAACTGTGAGTATATGTGGAGATATTGTATCTCCACTTTGGTCGTCTTTAACTTTTTTTTGCATGGTGTTAAAATTTCATAAATGTCATGATGGATTGTGACACTGACTTGCATTATAAGATAGATAGATAGATAGATAGATAGATACATAGATAGATAGATAGATAGATAGATACATAGATAGATACATAGATAGATAGATAGATAGATATCCAGTTCAATTTCTAAAATGAGGTTAAAGTCTGTTCTAGAGAGAGTTGTTCTGTAAGTATAAATAGACACTTGGTGATAGAGAAGTGATCTCTGTTTCACCGATGTACACGTCTCCTAACAGAGATACTGACACTGGAATATTGAACCCCAGAAGCACAGAGAACTGGACGAGTGTGCATGTCCCTTCTGCATTGTAATAGTTCTCAGCAGTGTTGGCTGTACACTGTGTGCATACAGCTGAGACCCAGTTTGAATGTAATGAACATTTGAACAGAAGAACCAGAAAAAATCAACCCAACAAACCAAACAAAACAGTTTCTTTCCTCACTAGTTAAGAATGAGCTGGTGCACGTCTAAAGACAATATCCTGTTCTCAGCAGAGGCGCATTCATTTCCACAGTGTTTGGGAGTTATGGGAACTGCTTGTTCCAACACAAGCATTTAAGTGTACTTGAATTAGGAAGAAACTAACTGAACTTTAGGTGGTACTTCAGAATCTAAGTATTTTAACGATACTGTGTACAATGCTATGTTACAATAATATAAACAGAAATCAAAAGATAACAAGTGATTGAAAAGGCATAAAGCTCTAAAGCTATTTATAGCATATGAATCACAAGATTAGAGAAATGATACAAGGAAATAGAAATAGAGCAAGTAAAACTAAAAGAAGAACTAAAACCTGTCACAATCTCAGAACCACTCTCAGCAGTCTTTAATGCTGCTTGACAGTTCCTCTCAGTGAGTGATTCAGGAAGTGGGAGATACTTTCATACTTGTTTAGGACAAAGTAAACATAAAGGGATCTTTGTTATGTTTTTATTTTATTACTCTTATCTGATGATAATGTCTAAAGCAAAGCAATTGCAGCTTCAAAACACGATTTTACACTGTAGTGAATTTTAATGAATTTGTTCTAGTATCTACTCTGATGATGGGTCTTCTGTCGGCTGTTTGGATGGCCAGGGAAGTTCATTCCACCACCTGGGCATGAGGACAAAAAAGAATGTGGATTGAGATACGGTGCAGAACCCAACAGCACCAAAATCCTGCAAAAAAGTCCTGCGCTCCCCTGCGCACTTAGGCCCATAGTGCAGGAGGGCCGGAAGCAAATAGACCCCATAAAATCTCTGTTAGGCCCCTCATATTGATACTGACATAATTGCACACCAATGAAAGATCCATCTGTTCATTATCTGCAATTCTAAAATCATGAAAGATCAAAATTATTCCATTTAGATGAAATATCAAAAATATTTTATTAAACATGTCTGTCACACAGCAAGGGTTATCAGTAATCTACATGATCTTCGTTAAAGCTTTATTTGAAGGCTACCTAGATAGGGACTTCATAACACATGCATGAGCATTAAATAGCTTATGTATAACGTGTTAATAAAACAATACTTACAGTTTATGCCAATTATTTGCAAGATGACATAAGATATTTTGTGAAGTAAATGACAGTAAATGAATCTATTGACATAAAGTCCCTTAAGCTAAAGTGATGGACATTTGTTCAATTTCTAACACTTTTATGAAGCATTATTTCAATGCAATATAGTTATTACAGGTATACATTTATGCTAGGTTATTTTCCATAAAGGAGACCTTGTCTTTAATAGAAGGTACACTTTTTTACTTAAGTAGAAATTTGTGGCACTTACATGGTGTTATTTAAGCCTTATGATGTTATAAATGGAACAAATGTCCCTTACTTCAGTCCACGGCTCCTTATATCAATAGAACGTCATTTTGCAGGATAAGTTGTTTATGAAAACAAAAAAGTAATTGCTTTATTAAAACATTATTCAGATGTCATGACATGACGTGATGCAGCCAGTAATACATTCTTAGTCAACTAGAACTTGAGGTACCTCATTTACATTCATAGCCAGCATCCTGTTTCATTCCTTCTGACCACCACAGGCACCGAGGATGACGAATACTAACAAAGTCACAAGAAATGAGACTCATCCAGAGTGAAGCCTAAGGAGCCCCAGGCAGCTCCACTGATCTTACTACTTGTGGGGAGGCCATTTTGACTCTGTTGAATTGGGAGAATGTGCAGGGCAGGTGATTGTACAGCTGCTGCACAGACATCCACCATTGCTCAGGATGTAAAAATACTCAAAGCAGAGGGACAAGGCAGTGACCCTTGCGGTAACCGTTGGATAGACTTGTAGGCCGTTGAATGACCTCCATCACTTAGTGCAGAACTGCTCTATTCCCTAAACAAATTAACAAAAGACTTCTGTCTGATGAAAGTCAATGGTCATGTTTACATAATGCCTCAAAGCCACACTGGACAAAGCACAACAAAGAACATCAAGCAACCTGCTTGTCCTTGAATGAAGCCAAATCAATATTTTTGTGTATCTTTTGGACCACTAATACACTGTGTGGATTCCACTGCAGGATTCATCTGTGTGTCTGCATTATGCGGTCAGGCAAAGACATTTAGAACAAGTGATCTGGGGAAACCACTAGAGAGGTTATGTAGGTGTCTGTTGGGGACATACTTTCCAGGCCATAACAGCCCGGTGTTGCCAGGGTCAGCAGTAGTCTGCAGAAACATAACATGTTGCTACACTAGATCATATCAAAAGACTCTGTACCAGGCTTACAGACAGGGTGTACAATAATCACCAATAGAAAGATAGGCTTCAGTGAAATTCACTTGAGAGCTGCTGGTTACAGTGGATCCTGTGACAAGTGCTTCCTAAACATGAGCTGCCATGATCAGCAGAGGACAGCAGCAGTGGGGACTATGGGTCTCAGCCAATTGTATGCTAACATGTCCAGGCTGAACAGATGGATTTGACAGAACCATAGACAGCAAAATGGAGTCTGCACTGGCAAACAAATCCACTGAAGCTGTGGCATATTTGTCCCATATAACCTGGATTTAGACCATTGAATACAGTTGGCATCCTCCTAGAGTGAGCCCCCTGGGGAGAACGATTGCTCAGGATGGACAGGCATGTGTCTCACGGTGGGACAAAACAGGGCAAGTGGTGTGCAAGGCAGAAGGAACCCACCATAGCAGCAGCAAAGAACAGACAGACTTCAGTGTTGAGTGAACAGGACACAGTTAATCTTCTTAGGACTCCTCAGCCTGACAGAGATGTGTTGATCATGACCGTCTCCTCGCATTTTCCAATATTCGTAATGACATAAAATTGCTATCATTTTTCAGAATTATATAATTCCAAGAAACCCTTAGAATTGAACAGCAGTGTGTTTCTTTTAATGTTCTTCTGCTGAGAAGGCAACAAGCCCTGGCCTTGATCGTAACAACCATAACTCTCAGATCCACATGCACTGGGGGCCACTGGCAGAACTGCAGCCTGTAGTTCTGTGAAACTTTTACCAGGACTCTGGATCCACAGTCAGCACAGCCCACTGGACCAGGAGGGGTAATTGAAAGGCAGTCATGCAGTGGAGGGCGTGAGACTGTTTTAAACCAGCTTACGGTTGGTTTCTCATCTGGATAAGAAGGCTGGCCAAAATTGGAGCATGGCACAGAATTGCAGAATCATGGCAGATGTGACTGTCCAGTGATGAGGTGGCCTCTGCGGGGGGTGGTGTAAAAATGCCATAATGAATCCACAGGGAATGATCCGTGCGCCTGCAGTTCATGCCCAGGCAACACAGGCTGGAATGAAGGGACTCATCTGAGGAAAGCACGAGAGCTTTTGCAGCTCTACACTAAGGGTATGCTTTCCTATGGAGGTATTTGTGTTGCAAAACTTGAGAACTTGTAGGACCTGATCTGAGAACTTGTTGAATAAAATCTGTACTTGTATTTTTGATCTGAGAACTTGTAGAATAAAATCTGTACTTGTATTTTTAATGTGAGTACTTATAAACTAAAATTTGTATTTGTAGCTTTGATTTGGGAACTTGTGGAATAAAAAATATGAACTTGCATTTTAAAATTTTCACAAGCAGAAAATATACTAAGATAAATACAAATATATTTATTTGTACACAAATACATTTTTGGCTCTACAACCACAAATTCGAACTCACAACCTCTTAAACGTAACAGCACAACTTCACATCTGCCCGCCTTGACTTTTGAACACTTCTCTCAGTAGATTTGCTGCAACACTGATTTGTGCACTTGTAACTGCTTCACCGAGGGATTAGAGATGGGGCAGGGGCAGGGGCCGGGGCCAGTGTGAAACGTTATTCGTGACCAATCAAAGGAACTTATTTTAGCGTGAAAAAAAAAAACTGCACACCGAGACGCAGAAAACCGAGCTCTGATCTGCCTCCGTCAATAAAGGCACACCAAACGACCGTTCGTTTGTTTTATCCATACTGCTTTGCTAATAGTGCAAGCATGAAAAATGACATTAAACAATATAAGAAATGATCACAATAGTCGCTTGGTGAAAACTTGAATTGTAATGATATTATTTAGCTAATTTAGTTAGCTTACTAGCGATGCTAAGTTCATCCAGACACATTACAACAGAGTTTGGCCTGTCATAGAAATTCTAAAGGGTAGCTAGCCAGCTAGCATAGACTGCTGGATAGCTGTAGCTAGCTTGGTGGTCACCAACTTGGTTCCTAGCAATCAGCCCTGCTGCAGAGTTCAGTACCAACCCACAGGTTGTGCAGATAATTTTTGCAGTGTACAGTTTTGCACTCACGTTGATCAGTAGGATTAGGTGTGTTAACTAGATTAGGTTTAGAACAGAACTCTGCAGGAAGGAAACTGGATCACCAGGAAAAGCATTGATGACCACTGCTGTAGCCCAACAGCTATAGTATATATAGCTAGTTTATATAGCTTGCTATAATGCAGTAGTTATATTCACTTGGCAATGAAGTCATATGTGTTTAACATTTGCAGCAGTCCATTCGTAGCCAGATATCTTTTTGATTTGTGGGGCGGGTGAGAAATCGTCATAGCTGTATTACAAGGCGTAGCAGCCCACACCCATGCTGGAGTAAGCCAGCCCATGACGGAGGCAGATCAGAGCTCATTTTTCTGCGCCTCTTTGTCCAGGTTTTTTTTTTACGCTAAAATAAGCTCTTTTGATTGGTCACAAATAACGCCTCACACTGGCCCCTGCCCCCGCCTTGTTTCATATCCCTCAGTGAAGCAGTTACAAGTGCACAAATCAGTTTCGCAACAAATGTACTGAGAGAAGTGTTGCAAAAGTCAAGGCAGGCAGATGTGAAGTTGTGCTGTTAGTTTAAGAGATTGCAAGCTCGAATTTGTGGTTATAGAGCCAAAAATTATTTTTTGTACAGATAAATATATTTGTATTTATGTATATATTTGTATTTATCTCGAATCAAAACTCCAAGTACAAATTTTAGTTTACAAGTGCTCACATAAAAAACACAAGTACAGATTCTATTCTACAGGTTCTCGGATTAGGTCCTACAAGTTCTCAAGTTTTGCAACACAATTACCTCCATACTTTCCATACTGTAATGACCCAGTTCATGGTTGATAGTACTCTCGCTGCATTACATACCACATATAAAACGAAGACTCAGTAAGCAAGATCTTTAAGTCATTAAGTTATTTATTCTAGATAACATATTTACACATATAGTCAATGTAAGTGACGTTATGTGTTGAACAAATCTAGGTAACATTAGTAGCTGTTAGCAGGCTAGCACAGCTAGCTGTTTTGCAGCAGCATGTTAGCAGTTAGCTAGCTGCTTTGGACTCTATATCAGATGAATATAGAGATGGATATTTGATTTAATTATTCTGACAGTTTGCACCTACAAGCTCATCCAGTTTATGTATCACATTTTCTCTTAGATAGCTACAGGGAGATTCACTCGAAAGAGGCCTCGAATATTCTGTTGTAACTCCTGTTAGTATGAAGCAATCTGGACCAAAAAATACACCAACTACATACCTTGACGTATGTGTAATCGACATGAAGGGGTACGGGGGTTATTCACCTGAAGTTGCAAACAGAGGTTAAACATCGCAACAGCTGTGTGGCGCCTACCTCATCGCTCCGACACAGGGGCATCCCGGCTTGTTCGAAGCTCCATATACTGAGGAGCTCATTGCACGTTGTTTTGTTCAGATTGCTTCGTCCTAGCGAGAGTTATTACAGAATATTCGGGGCCTCTTTCGAATGAATCTCCCTGTAGCTAGTACTCATTGAATGAGTTGAACAGTGTGTTTAAACATTAGCTACTCTTTACACTGATCTGTGTTACGACATTCCTCTATCCGCGTTTATTTCGCCTTGACTGATAAAACCAACCAATTGAAATCTGAGCTGTTGTACACTGGAAGTATTTTTTAAGTAAGATTTATAGATAATATTGTTGAATATAGTTTATTTGCTGTTTCAGAGCTAGCTCTTAACACGCCTTATGTGAGGTAAAGGGATGTTTTTGTTTTTTGATAGGTCACTGTTTATAAACCAACGCTTTTCCACCTGAATGTGTGACATGGTTGTCTAAAACAATAAATTGAGTATGATTTACGTTTTTTTATTGATGCAATTATTCATAACAATTATAACACACATCACTACAACATACATCACTATTACACTAAATGGGTAAATTAACAGCAGCAAACAAGCAAAAAAACAAAATAGATAAATAATAAATATCACAATGATAATCAGACATTGTGGGAATCAAAATATGTTGCAAACATGTCTATGAAAAGTGTTGCTCTTCTTATAATTTATCAGTTTAAGGGAAGTAATCCAATGTTTCATTTCAAAAATGACATTTTAGGAATTCAATTAGAAAGTTTATGAATAAAATGCATTCAAGAGCAGTATTGGATATTAAGTAATAACACTTGATCTCTGTCACTGTAAAGGTGTGAGTTTGAGGTACAGGAGAAAAAAGAAATAAAATTAGCTGAGACCAGAAAGAGATACAAAGATACAGTCATAAAACAAGCGAACTACTGATTCACTTTCTTCTTTACAAAAGGTACACAATTCATCTGTGTCTGTACGTTCTGACAAGAGAGAATTACAGGGATATATTTTATGAATAATTTTGAAATGTATTTCACTAGTCTTGTTGGGAAAACAAAATGCGTAAGGAAGTAGCCAAAAACTTTTTTTAAAATAATAATGAACAGTTTTCTATTATTTATGGCTATCATTAGTATCTGAACTGTCAACTGAAGCAATGAAGGACCTTTTAGAACTTAGAACTAAGGCTTTGAGGTGGACAACAGATTCTTTAAAATAAGTGCTGTTTGAGTCATAGCATACAAGAAGAACACACCACTTGTCTTCTAGCAGTATCACTGAAGTGCTTCAGTCATTTTCCCCTAATATGTAAATACAGTGAGACTGTAACCATAACACAGCATTGAGTAAAGGTACTTACCAAAGCGCCACTGGTATCATTAACTTGACTTCTACTTCCTCTTCTTGTTTCCTGTGGTTTTGTATGTTGCAGACACTGGCAGACTGTGCACTGACAGGCTAGATATGAGTTCATTTAGGTTTGTACTTGATTGCTTTTGTTTATCCTTGGGTTTCCTGGGTGCTGTTCATTTGTATTTTTTAAGGTTAAATTTGATCAATTAGATTTGAGCACTGAAAATTTGAACCTGAATATTTTTTTGAATACTAATTCATTGAAACAGAATTGTGAAATCTGAAAAATAAATATTTGAATATACTTCTAATAAGTAAAGACGTGGTCTGGAAAACTCCATCAAAATCCACTTAGACGCCTCTGACTTTCATATTATTATTTCAGGCTTTACTCGCAGCAGCGCAGGCACACCATATCTTATTGTGTTTATTACTCAATACTTCTACTTCTTTCAATTTTAACAAATAAATCTTACATAGTGCAGGATTAAAACTTCATTGTATTGTACGAGCAAGCTTTCAATTCTGAGAAATACAGAATTTATTCATTTTTGTAGTTTTATTTGTAGTCTGGACAATTACTAATTATACCTCATCAAAAGAAAACCATAATACAGTGTTACTTATTTTAAATAATGGCAAAAATGAATAACCTAAAGGATACAGTATTATTTAATCAACATAAAATCATCTCAGAATGAACAATATATACAGATTGGTTACAAATTTAGAAAAAAAAAACTTAATAAATGACTTGAGTGCAGATGCTTCCAGGCAGATGTACTGCATAATAAAATTAAGCACCAAACATACTATCATGCTCTGTATGTAGTGCATGGTCATGCCAAGCTGACCTCATTTATGGGCACGAGGAAAAGAGGAAAAGTGGCTTTGAAAGTTGGTTTGCTATTGAGGCACGGATGACAGGAGCTTCAGTCATGAAGACTGCTCAACTGGATAATGTTTCAACAGAAACAGTGACTAAAGAGACATCTGCATTTAAATCTATGGAACAGACATCTGTACATTTGGTTGGAAACTGTGGTCAAAAGAGCATATTCGATGACCATGATGCTTGTGCATTAGTGCAATATGTAAGGAAGAACAGATGTCAACGCAGGACGTGATCATAGAAAAGTCTGTAGCTACATAGGGAAAGATATTATGGTGAGGTTGCAGTGCATAAAGGCCTTATTACAAAAACAAATACACATTTGAGAGTTCAGTGGTGTAGAAATCATAAACACTGGTCTACAAAGATGTGGAAAACAATGATACGGTCAGATGAGTCATCCTTAACCATATTCTCCACAAGTGGGATACAAGAAGAAGTGCATGTGAGAAACAAACAGTACAGGCCTGAATGTTGGACCCCAACAGTGAGGGAGCCTGGTGACCCTGTTATGCTGTGGGGTTCATTTTGCTTGCATGGTTTGGCTTGTTCCCTTAGATCAAGGGTGTACAACTCTGGTCTACGAGGGCTGGAGTCCAGGACAGTTTGGTAGTTCCCCTCTTAAAGACGCCCACTATACCTGGCAATTAACATGAGCAAAATCAGTTGTGTTTGAGCAGGTAAATCACTGAACTCTGCTGGACATTGGCCCTACAGGACTGGAGTTGTGCACCCCTGCCTTACAGGGAAAGGTCACACTGCAAAAGTTATTTGCACTCAGCACTTTCATCCTATAATGAAAGGTTCCATTCTATACTGATGGAAATGGACTTTTCTGTGATAACAATGCCCCATACACAGGACAGGAGGGGTCACTGTTTTTTTTGGAAAAATAGTGTTTCACCCCTCCTGAACAGTTTCAGAGACTTGCAGAATCTACGCTAAGGCACACTGAAGCTGTTCTGGTGGCTTGTGGTGGACATTTTACTGAGACACCTCATGTTGGTTTTTCCTTTAATTAGTCACTTTTTTGCAGAAGCAAAACATCCTACACGTCACAATTATATATCAGTGGTCACTAACCCTTCTCCTGGAGATCTACCTTTACCTTCCTGCAGGTTTCATCCCCAACCCAAATTTAAAGGGAAACTGCATAATTAAATGGTTGAGATGTAAACAAACTCATTCAGAGTGGTTTGTCGTCTGAAGTGTTTGAGATATATTATTTTGTGATAGGTTTTGTATTTTAATAACCATTCATGGTGGAGAGATACATGCAGGGTGTCACCAAATAAAACTTATTTTTTAGTTCTGTGACTATTTTACCGTCACTGACATTACATATAAAAAACCCTGAACATGTGTTGAACACTGGTGGTTTTGGATAGTAAGTAAAATAGCTATATTTGTGTTGTAGACATGGCAAGTCTGCATGTTTACAGTGAACATCACATCAAACCACTCTGAATGGCTCTGTTTACATCTCAAGGACTGAATTATTCAGAAATTTTGAAAAACTGGTGGAATTCCACTTTAACACTCCCCATTCAGCCGAACTTCTACAGATCAGGTGGGGTCTGCAGTAAGGTATCTTCAGGAGCAGTGCTGGTGGCTACTGCTGTATATATTTCATCATTAATACTAGCCTTTTTTCTCCTCTTAGTATGGAAGCTGAGGCTGAAAAGCTGGACACTATCAGAAAGCCTTCCTTTGTGCTGGATACCAACGCTGTGTGTTTGTTCCTCTGTCCGAGCAGTGGGAGGGGCATGGAAGCCCAGCCCACCGAAGCCTAACGTAGTCAACACAGCGGTGTTATGCCCCGAGCGTGAGCATGACAGCCGAGCGGGGCTGTTATATAATACCAAGCTCATCGACCACAGGACCCAGTAGTGGACTCTGACAGCGCGGTTAACTTGGTGGCGCTGGACCCACCTCGGCTCTAAACTGTTGCGTTCCTCAGGCAGAACCTCCGCAGGTGACAGCTCGCCATGAGCTCGCGCGGTAACGCCTCGTGTTTTCCTCAAGCCGAGCGGGTGGCTATCTTCGGCGGCACGCACGGGAACGAGATGTCCGGCGTCACGCTGGTCAATATGTGGATGAAGAACCGCGCGGAGATCGAGAGGAGCGGAGTGGCCGTCAGAGCCTTCATAACAAACCCCAGAGCCGTGGAGAAGTGCTCGAGATACATCGACACGGACCTGAACAGAGCCTTCACTCCGGAAAACCTCAGGTAAACACACTGGCAGCTGGTGTTCCGGCTAGTGTCACTCAGCCCGCTGCTCCGGCGGTCTGAGCCTGCTTTAAATCCTCTTAGCGAGGTCCGGCTTGTTTTCCTCAGCGGAGAACAGCGCTGTAATCTGGGGGCGCTGTTCGCGATAACACGCGTTAAAGGGGCTGTACTTCAGACTCTTGCAAAACTTCGCTGCTTGTCCGTAGAAGCTGCCAGCACAGCCAGCGTGGAAGAAGCAGGGCAGCTGCACAGCTGATCTCAGCTTGACATTTTAAGTCGAAAAACGTGAGTGAAACGTGACTTGCATTGCTGACTGGAACGCTGTGCAGCTGAGAACGTGCGCTCTATTTATGGGAGGCTACATTAAAGGCTAAATATAGCACATTTCATTGTGGTTTTCCTCAAGCCTAGTCTTTCACAGCTTACTAACAAAATATCCACGGTCCAAGTGCATTCTAGAATTATTGGAGGAAAGGAATATATATATATATATATATATATATATATATATATATATATTGTAGTTCTACAATTACAGACTGTAGTCCATCTGTTTCTCTGCATACTTTGTTAGCCCCCTTTTACCCTGTTCTTCAGTGGTCAGGACCTCCATGGACCCTCACAGAGCAGATACTATTTGGGTGGTGGATTCATTCTCAGCACTGCAGTAACATTGAAGTGGTGGTGGTGTGTTGGTGTGTGTTGTGCTGGTATGAGTGGATCAGACACAGCAGTGCTGCTGGAGTTTTTAAACACAGTGTCCACTCAATGTCCACTCTATTCTACTCCTACCTTGTCAGTCCACCTTGTAGATGTAAAGTCAGAGTCGATAGCTCATCTGCTGCTGCACAATTTGTGTTGGTCATCCTTTAATCCTTCATCAGTGGTCACAGGACGCTGTTGGCTGGATATTTTTGGTTGGTGGACTATTCTCAGTCCAGCAGTGACACTGAGGTGTTTAAAACTCCTGATCCACATGTGTGTGTGTATATATATATATGTCTATGTATAAGATACCCAGATGGATATTGTAGTCTGTAATTGTAATTGTAGAGCTACTTACCTATATGGTAAGTGGAGCTGACACAATGCAATGGACTATGAGCGTATATATATATATATATATATATACTGTACTGCAATTACAGACTACAGTTTCCATCTGTTTCTTATAAATGTATATGTAAGCAAACTCTCCGTCAAAAAAATTGAACAAACACTACACACAGTTAGTGTTTTATACTAATACTAAATGTTTTTCAACTCCTGTCCCACACAAGCTATAGACAAAATCAGACTAACTACAGTGCAAGACCTGGTCCCACCAGATGAACATCACTTAAAAACTTTCTTACGAGAGAGGAGAAAATCAAGCTCCACTCTTGCTTCAGATCTGCAGGTGTTTCTGTCCATCTTTCCACTGTGAGAAGACAGCTCAACACTATGAGTGTGAAAGGATGTGCAGCTGTCAAGAAACCCTTACTGAGAAAAGGAAATGGACATTAACGCTAGAATGCCAAAACTGGACATCTGAGATGAGTAAGATTTTATGACCTGATGAGTCTAAAGTTGCAATTGGGATCACTTGAGTTGTGAGAAGCAGAAAATGCAACCAGCTTCTAAGACTGAACTTTGAAAGTGTGGTTGCAGATTTCTTTGAAAAACTGAAAGCAAGTCTCCTGAAAGGAACACAAGCTGTAAAAAGGCAAAAGTGGATACAGTCAATAGTGAAACATTTTATAATATATTTAGTTGTTGAGGCTTCTGTGTAATTTTCTGTTAAATATATATCTACTGCTGATACTGATAAATAAGTAACTTGTATTTAATGGCTGTTTTGACTGGAAATGAAATAAATGAAAGGTCAGACTCTATATTTTGCACAGGGCTCTATGTTAGACATTAGGGGATCATGTTAGACTTAAGAGGAAACTGGATGCCACCTAAAGTGTGTCATGGTAACTGTATTGTTCTGTGAAGTTCCTGAAACTCAAAGCAGGTTATAAGAAAGCTACTCACTGCAGTTCCTATTATGGCAGTATTGAACACAAAAGTCATGTCATTTAACGTGAACTTACATTTTGATCGTCTCCATGTTCACCAGCCAAACTCTCAGTTAGGCGCAATTTGAAGCAAACAATACACACAATTAGTGTTTTATTGTTTGACTGCTTAGAAGTGCTTTGAGTACAGCTTTGATGCTTTCCATTTGAAAAGGCAAAATGATGTACTCACCATTCATCTGGACCGTGCAAAGCCTTTGAAAGCAGGGTGGTAGTGATGAATCGAGGTTGAGGAAGCTCCATTGTTCAGCTCCCCAGCACTGGAATACAATCCACCCTGCACAGGGCACATATGTTAGAGTGTATGCTGAAAGGGCATTTTGTCTTTCTGATTTGCATGTTGACAAAGCATTTGTACAGCCCGTGTGGTCTCTTTCAGGTTTCTCCATCCCAGCACCTGTTATCTATATAATTATTTATTAATGAGAAGATACAGGTGATAAATGTATGGTAGATCTAGAGCTTCACTTTCAGGAGAGAATCAACAAAAAAAGCCATATTTGCAGAAAATCATCAAAGGTCTATTGCTGAATCTGCTGATTTATCTTTTCTCAACATACAACACATCTGTCCCTAAAATGCAGTCAGAACAAGGAGCAGCAGCACAAACTTGTGTTCCACTTTGTTTTTGCCTCCTGCGACTGTAGAAGCCTTTATAAAAAGTAGTGGGTTTAGTGGGGCATGAAGGTTGGACAGTGGGGATTTGCCCACATTAAATGATCTAAATGACGCTGGGTCTGGTGTAGGGTATCTTTACCATTATTTGTGTAGTTGTAAACATTTTGCTATTTCAAAAATCCAAAAATGTTGCATTTTGATCATCATTTAATTAGATCTCTTTCAGACTTCATCAGTATTTATGACCACTTAAACCAGGGGTGTCCAATCTTATCCACAAAGGGCCGGTGTGGCTTCAGGTTTTCACTCTAAACAAGCTGGAGCACACCTGATTCCACTTTTACTCAGCTGGTTTCAGTCTTCAAACTGCTGATCAGGTGATCTGCTGTTTGTTGGAATGAAAACCTGCAGCCACAGCAGCCCTTTGTGGATAAGATTGGACACCCCTGACTTAAACTCATCATTTTAAATTACAATGCTTGGTGGAGTGTAATTTTCAGTCTACATTACCGCCACCACTTCAGTGCAAAACTAAACAAGTAAACGTTGGACACCCAGTGTCTTGCCTGATCTGCTATATTTGGGTCACTTTGTATAATGTGATTAAATTGTGTAATGTAATTAGATTTTTGTTTTGCACGATTTTTGGATTAACAATGCGGATCTTTCCACAGCACACCCAGTGGAGACGGGCTACCATATGAAGTTCAGAGAGCCAAGGAAGTTAATCAGATCTTTGGGCCCAAGGGTAGCCCAGACGCCTATGATGTCATCTTTGACCTCCACAACACCACATCCAACATGGGCTCCACCCTCATCTTGGAGAGCTCCACAGACCACTTCAACCTTCAGATGGTGCACTACATCAAAGTAAGAGCTTCAGCAGCTAAAGATGAGTCATCTGGCACAAGTTTCTGTTACACAGTAACATTTTACAGGAGTGCCATGGCTTTAACTGTGAAAGATTTAACTTCAGTGTCTGTTGAAAAAGTTGGGAATGAAGGAAACAGAAGAAGAGTCACATGTCAGTTTTATTGTTGGGGGAGTATTATTTGTTTTTATTTCACAGCTTGTTTACACAGTTTTCCAGCGAGTTCACTGCCTTCCAGCAATACCTTCTTCATTCGTATATATGGAGTTGAACTTTACTCTCTGGCATGGGCGCAAATCCTATATGCTACACTTTTTGCATGGTTAGCAAAACGTGACTTACTAAAGAGGTTGAAAAAGTTCTATAAATGTATGTCTGGATAAGATTAGTCTTTCCTTTATCTACACACAGTTCATGCTGAACCACACCCAATAAATTCATTCCTAACAGTTTCCGCAAAGTTGTAAAACAGGTTTTCAGCTTGCTGTAGTTATTAAAATCTCTTCTTTGCCTTCAGCATAAGGTGTCAGAAGAAACACATTATGCACAGAAATGCAGTTGATGGAGGGAGTGTAATTAAATGACTTTCACGGAAGCAAGTTAGCAAGTCACGTCCATCTAAAGTATAGGAAACATGCATTTTGTGCTGATGGTAACCCTCAAGTCTGCCCACCAACATGCTAGAACCATGAATTTTATATAGAAACATGTCATGCTTTAATGGATCTTTGCATGGTGAAATTGTACTTGATTGATGGAGAACATATTCTATATGATTGTATATAGAACATATTCTACCCAAAAAGGGATCTGCTATTGTTACGAAGAATGTTTTTTAGTGCTATATAGAACCATTTTCAAGAAGTTTTTGTATTGAACCATATACAACACACTATCCATCAATCTGAAGAACCATTATCTTCACTAAAGAGCCCTTCAATAACCCATGTTGTACATTAAGAATAGTACAGCTCATGTATAACAGAGAGTTGTGTAAATGGAGCAGTCCCTCAATGAGTCAAACTTAAAATTATTTTTAGAAAAGTACTTTAACCCTATCAAACAAACGCCTTGCTGGCAGTCCAGTCAGAGAAGCGAATCACCTCTGTCACCAGAGGAGTCACAGTACATGCATGTTAACACTGGCCACAGTAAAACATATCAGAATCAGAACGTAGAATCACAGCTTTCTGTGTGCTACTGTGTTTACTATCACTGTATAAAAGACGCATGAGGCTTCCTTTATTACTGAATGCACTGTGATCAAGTGAACACACAGGCTCATTCAGAGAGCAGTTTTCAATGGTAAGACCTTTTTATTGTTTTGTTTAATCAGAGTAACAATAACAATATGTCTGATGTGAAACATATTCCTATTCATATGTTTGCTACAACAGTATCGAGAAAAAGTGCTATTAATGGAGAACAGCAGATTTTTGTGTTTTCTGTATTAATAGCATTGTCAAAAGCATCAGCCAACAATTATTTTAAGTGTCCTTAACCCCTTAAATGGCCAGAACTCAGCAGCAGGTCTGAACTTCTAACAGACTTCTATAACTTAAGAATAACTGTAATTTTGTAGTTCGTGTAATTACTGAAATTATAAGCCTCAGGATGTGAGCCTGAGACTTTAAGGGGGTAATATTGGCTTATCATTGTGCTATCATTTGTAATTAAAGAATGTAATTAAACAGCAGCTTGTGCTCATGCTCATCTTAAAATGGTCATTTAAGCAGCACTTTGGGCACCTAATGCGCTTAATTCTGGCTCCCTTGTCTACCCAGTCCCTGTATTTGTTATAATGTTTAAGTCGCCCATTTGTGTATTCCAGTATTCTTATAAAGTTAGCCTTGTGATTTGAATAGCAGAGGCCAGTGGGGTCAGTGCAGTGTCAGCTTACAGGGTCACCTGTGTGTGTGTGTCTTCTGTCCAGAAAGCCATTGCTCCAGAGAGCTGCATGGTACTGCTGAACGAGCACCCTCAACTCAAGTATTCAACCACCCGCTCAGTGGCCAAACACCCTGTAGGTGAGTACAAAGTCCTGAAATATTCAGCTGTTCAAAATCTTTAACACCCTGACTCAGCCACTTAAATCAGCTAGTTAACCTATAGGGGGTTAACAAATTTAAAGATTGACAGATCTTTTTAAAGATTGTCAGCATTGCCAAAGCTTTTGTTACCTTTTTGTTACATATGTACTAGTGGTTCATGATATATCGAAAGTTTAGTGCTTTTCCTAGCACTACAATGTGGTAAACAATTCAGTGCTTTAACTTTTGATATTTTCCATTCTTTCACATTACATTGATATTGTATTCTGCCCGTAGGTGTGCTAAGTTGACCCAAATCAACAAAGTTCAATGCTTTTTCAATACTCTAGTGTGTATATTCTAACATTCTCATACTTTAGATTCTTTATTTTAAAAAGGCCAACATTACACTGGTGTTGTATTCTGCCTGTATGCATGCTAATTTTACTCAGATGAACAGAGATGACAAAGCTTTTGTTACTTTTTTCCATATGACTAATGGTGCACAATGTATCAAAATTCATTTTTCAATAATACAGGGTGATAAACAATTTAGTAAACTGTCAATACTTTCCATTCTTAATTTAAAGGGGAATTACACTGATTTTCAAATTTTCCGCATAATCATTATGATGTAGCCATAGCCATTTGGAATGTTTTGATGAGTGCACCATTCTAGAGAAATTTACAGAGTCATTGCCTGATGCCAGAGACATTGTTATACAATAGCTTTAAGCATTTGGCCTAAAATGTATTTTTAAAATGCATACATGGTGGAGAGGTCCATGCAGAGTGTTGTAAGGCAAAACAGTCCTCAAATAAAACTAAATTTTTCTAATTTACCACTATGATACCATTATCAACATTACATAAAACACTCAGAAGACACATATAGATTCACTGGTCATTTTGGATAGCAAATAAAGTGCCTGTGTTTGAGTGTAGACATCACTCCTGGTTCCTATCACTTACAAAGAAGTTCAAACTGGTAAGTTTCTCTACCATGAATTTCCAGAAATTCCCCTGTAAACAGGCCAACATTATGTTAATGTTGTATTCCACCAGAAAGGAACACTAATTTGACTCAGATGAGCAGAGATGCACTCATTAAACTTAAAACATACAGATGACAGGTACAGTTATGCTTCTAGACACAATCATAAGATTGAACAATGCTGTACTACACAAAATTTGTGGCAAACCTTGACACACTTTGACAAACCAAAGCAGCTTGTGTTGCCTGTTAGTGCTGAGCTGTACAATGTACATTACAGGTATGTGATGTGTGTTTTAGGTCTTGAAGTGGGTCCTCAGCCTCAAGGTGTTTTGAGAAGCAATATCTTCGAGTCCATGCGGGCGATAATGAAGCACGCTCTGGACTTCATCGAGCTGTTTAATAGCGGTAAGGTTAATAAAAGCTAATCAGGGATTGGCATACCAATTACCCAGCGAGCTGTTATGTTCCTTTGGGGGATTATCATAAAGAAACAATGGGTTTGAGGGCCAGAAATATTAAAATGGTAAGAAGATTTGTGCCCAAATCTTTATGCTGTATTAACAGCAACGTTAGCCTAACCATGTCTGTCAACAGTACAGAACCAAGTCATTGCATAAAACAAATACATCACGCATCATGCAACAGAGCTAATAAGCTACTGTGCGTCCGGATGGTACGTTAGTCATAACATACAGAAATTCAAGAGACTTCGGCTTTACAAACATCCTTACATAATTTGCACTGAGACATTCCCTTGGTCAACCCTGTGGTCAGCTGTGTCACTACATCAGTAACGAGTGGCATTTTTTTCTGAATCATAACTGCACATTCAGGACACTGAGTCAGCATGCTTTGTTTTGAGTTTGAACTTTAGAACCTCGACATTTATACCTTTCTGAAGGCCAGTGCTTCCAAGCCTTTGCTCTTCTTTTTTTTTTTTCGCTGTGCACTCACATGGACTCGATGCAAAAAGGCGACCTCGGGCAGTCACATGTAACGTCAGCTGTTTCACCCTCTCAGAACACACACACACACACACATTTAGACCCACACACTTTTTGTCTGTCTTCTTTTTTAAACGGAAACATGCAGTTTGAGCCAAGGCTCGTCTGGTTCTGCCTCTGTGTCTGCTGAATAGAATACTTGTTGGAAGTTGGTTAGTTTCCATGTCATTAGGAGCGCGTTGAGTTTTGCAATACCGCTGTAGCGTGCAGGGGCCACGTTGTTGTGGATGAATGCTTCCCTGTGAGAGCTGCAACGTGTTTTCCACTTGTGAAAGTTTAACCGTGTGGAGGCCGAAGCAACAAGCAGAAGAACAATAGAAGAATATGGAATAAAAGGATGGAAAACACTGCTAGCTGTGATACTACAAGGATTTTAAAGGACAAGAGGCCTTTTGCAGCTGTTGATGATACAATATGATCCACTGATCTCTAAGACGCTGAAAACCAAGGCAGTGTGCTCTTCGGAGTCTTTGTCTTGTCCCCTTTAACTCATTAAAATCTGCCCCAGAGTTGTAAAATCAGCACAGCTGGTTCTAACTACTAAGTAACATAGCCATCTGCTTAGGGCCCTGCGGCCACCAGGGGGCACCTTAACAACGTCTTGGTTATTACTGTAAGCAAGGGGTTACGCTTGTAAGCCGACACTGAGGCATTGAGGGGCCTTTATTATCAATTAAGACAAAGCAAGTGGTTCTGCCCCCTTTATTATCCCCAACACCACCTGCTGCTTGTTGTGTTTGCCTGTCTCTGATTTTGGTCTTGGCAGTTTGCATGTAATTATTAGCTGTGTTTCTCCTAATTATTATTCTACCTACCTTTGTTTGGTAATGATTAGTTGATGGATTTGCCTGCATTTTGCTCATCTGCCTCTTAAAATTCATTCAGTGAGGCAACTTATCAACATCTGACTCATTCAATTTTTTAAAGAACAAATGTACCACAAGAGTTCAATTAGAAAACAAACTAATGTTTTATCGAAATAAAAAAATTATAGCACTGAAATTATAGCATGGCTCGTTTTGGCAAATCAAAAAAACTGACGGCACTACTGAATGAAGAGCAGTTTAGGAGCCTAAAGAGCTGACTATTGGTCAGATCTTACTCACTGATGAGAGCAAGAATGCCCATCACTTATTTCTGTTCATATACTTGTTTGATCAAAATAGAAGTTTGTTACACAAACAAAATAAAAATCTAGTTTCAACTTTATCATCATTGTCATCATCATTGAGAGTTCATGATATTAAAGGCAAAGAGTAAATTAAAAGGTGGCATGTAGTCACTTTTTGCCATCATTGCCAGCATTAAAGGGTTAAAATCTTAACTTTTACTTATTTTCTAGAATGATTCCATTGTAAAATACAGTGCACGTTGTAAAATACATTTTTGAATGAAGTAAATTACAGCAACACAATTACTTTCGTTCAGTTTAGCTACTTTTTGCAAGAATTCTATTGATTTAATGTATGTGACTGATGTGAAACCACTGTACATATCTGAATCAAGCAACCTTTTTCTTAGGGAAGCTAAACCCTTTAACCCTAGACTTATTATTCAGTAACTACTGTGAATTATTTGGTAACTACTATAAATTATTCATTTAATACTGTATGTGATGTGAGACATTGGGGAACTCTCAGGGCTTTCTAGGCCCCCAAAGAATAAGAAACAATACAAAGAATACATAAGAAATAAGATCACAAATATTTGAGTTAGAGATGTTTGATATTTGAGAGTTATTCATTCCTTCTAGATGTTTGCTTCACCTTTTGGTTTACTGCGATTGCATTTACAACATGCACCAATCAGCCGTAAGATTAAAACCATCTTCTTGTATCTACACTCACTGTCCATTTTATCAGCTCCTCATACTATATAGGTGCACTTTGTAGTCCTACAGTTACAGACTGTAGTCCATCTGTTTCTCTGCATATTTTGTTTTCCCCTTTTACCCTGTTCTTTAGTGGTCAGGACCCCCACAGGACCACCACAGTGATGTGGTGTGTTAGTATGTGTTGTGCTGGTATGAGTGGATCAGACACAGCAGTGTTGCTGTAGTTTTTAAACACTGTGTCCACTCTATGTCCACTCTATTAGACACTCCTACCTTGTCAGTCCACCTTGTAGATGTAAAGTCAGAGACGATAGCTCATCTGCTGCTGTGCAGTTTGTGTTGGCCCTCCTCTAGTCCTTCATCAGTGGTCACAGGACGCTGTTGGCTGGATATTTTTGGTTGGTGGACTGTTCTCAGTCCAGCAGTGACACTGAGGTGTTTAAAACTCCAGCAGCACTGCTGTGTCTGATCCACTCATATCAGCACAACGCACACTAACACACCACCACCATGTCAGTGTCACTGCAGTGTTGAGAATGATCCACTGCCTAAATAATACCTGCTCTGTGGTGGTCCTATGGGAGTCCTGACCATTGAAGAACAGAGTAAAAGAGGCTAACAAAGTATGCAGAGACACAGCTGGACTACAGTCTGTAGTTGTAGGACTACAAAGTGCACCTATATGGTAAGAGGAGCTGCTAAAATGGACAGTGAGTGTAGAAACAAGAGGGTGGTTTTAATATTATGGCTGATTGGTGTAGATGTTGCTTACTTAGTGAAGGAAAGCCAGTGTTTGTTATTTTGATATTTCCTCAAATAACCTGCATTTTGTAGGTTATGCCTGTTTGTTTTTCCACAGTTTTCTCCCAGTTTGAACGTATCCAACCCCACCCACTAGTTAAGACTCCCCCAGTCACACAAAACCTAGCAAGCCACCGCATCTTTTTGAGCTGCCATCAACACAACATCATTGGATAGTTGAACGCACTTGGAGAAAAAGCACCAACCGCCAGTTCTGTTACATCAGCTAACAGATGCCTGCACTGGCTAGCATTGCACTGTGTCATAGGGGGAGACAGGGGGCACCCGACTACCCAGAGAGAGCAAGGCTAGTTGTGCTCTCTTGGACTCCTGGCCACAGACCACTAAGGATTGAACTTGTGATCTCCTGATGATAGGGTCAGCCCTTAAACGGTCACACCACTCAGGAGCCCTGGGTTATGGCTGTTAATTGCATATTCTCAGTACATGATGCCATCATAACAAACAGCTGTGCAGTCTGTTAATGTTACTTACAATATACACAGGGAGTCAAGTATTTCACTATTCTTGCTAACATATGGTTCCAGATGTAACATGTAAAGCTATGGATGAGCAGTTTGACTGGATGCACTTCAAGCGAGCGTATAGCATCTAATGGTTTGACTTGAAAAAGACAGGAGTCATCTCCCAGAGTTCACCTAAAAGACTGAGAACTGAGGGCCACTTCTAATAGCTCCACCTCTAATATGAATTGAAGTGCAAGCCCACATACAGACCCTCTGGGTTAAAGACGTTCATTCAGCCTATTTCTTCTTGTGTGTTTTTGGCTGTATGAGGTTATCTGAGAATAAAGCACCAAAAAAAAAAACACCTCCCACAGGATAGTGAGTACAGTCAGTGGCATTTGACCAGTTTTCCTTCATATTTCCTACAGAGCATGTGGACAGAGTGAACCCAACCCTACTGAGAAATCCAAAGCTGAACAAACAGTGCAATGACCTCGCACAATAAACACACCCTTAGATCCAACTGTGTAAAATCACAATACTTCACTGTGAAAAAACAGCTTATTTAATACTCCATTGCATTTGCACATATCTTCTTTGGATGCATTTGTTGTGTATGATTCACTAACCTGCCATGTGTTTTGTACATTTTAAAGGTGTGGAGTTTCCAGCATGCTCTGTAGAAGTGTTCAGGGTGCATGAAAGAGTGGACTACCCCAGAGACACCAACGGCAACATCACAGCTATGGTTCATCCACACCTACAGGTATTACATAATCACGCTGTTCTGACACTGTGATGATGGGGTGCCATGTTTTAACAGCTTCCCATATCTCTGTTGAACGGAATGTATTAGCCATCGCCCGAAACATAATACAGACCTACTGCTCCTTTGAGATGGAGAGAGAAAGAAGGAAAGAGATGCAATTACACAGTGCAATAAGGCTGTCACAATTTATTGATTAAATTTGATTAATCGGTTTAAAAAACTCATCAATTAAAAAATATGTTTTCAATAAATAACAATAATTTACATTGTTAAATATCAATGATAAATTGTCAGTTTGCATGGTAATAATTTTAATAAAATCTTCCATTCATTCTAAACGACATTTTGGGAAAATACTGAAAAAGCTAACCTGAACCTAAAATTGTTAACTGTTGTAACTGCTGTATAAAAGCAAAAGAACACTCAAGGTTGTTTATTATCGTGAACATCACAGCTTGTAGCTGTGATCGAATCACAGGTGTGACGTTATTTACAATAACACGCTCCCTCTTGTGTTCTACTGCTTAAAGCTACACTGTGTCAATTTTGTTAAAATGAAAAGAAGTAGCATTACTGAGCCAGAAGAAAAAAATCAGGCTAAAATATGGCATCTGTGTGCTGCTGCGATTCACCCTGTAAAGCGTGAAATTAATAATTGAAAAGGCGCCAGGTCAGATTTCAGACCATGTCATATGTCTTTATGTATTAACGACACACGTACAGGCTCAGAAAGATGGTCTGACTCGATTTTTAGGTTATATGGATGAAGATATGGTGACAATTTACTTACATCCTTAGAAGAGTGAGTTTGAATACTCTTTAAAAGCGCTCACAATCATCAGATTCATCCGCTCGGGGAAGGGGTCCAAAGCACAACCCACATTACAAAATGTGTTTCCGCACCAGAGAGGTCCCAAAAATGTACATAGTGTAGTTTTAAATGAATATCAGGAGTGACAGTCCTATAATGCTCTGATATCTAGAGAAAATACTCACCAAAATCCCCAAACTGTGTCCAACTGAACTTGAATTAACACTTAGAAGGCCAGTCTTCAGTCTAGATTTATATTATACTGCAGTGTCAGTGGTCAATTTCCATGAAAAACCTGTTAGTCTAGGCTTGGGCTTACTCTTTTAGCCTAATCACAAAGAATGACAATCACAAAGAAAATATGCATATTGCAGTTGTTCAGGGTATTCAAGCTGAACAAGGAAATTATGAAAAGACCCCTTTGTGACAATTTAGTCTTAGCATGGATCCCTTCAATTCTATGGGTGTGTCAGTGGGCCCTACCTACACATTAGTTTCATTGTAGTTTCTGAATCATTAATATCAGTTACTAAATAATAAGACTGCAGTTTAAAGGTTTAAATGAGTTGGGTAAACTTGGATTTTACCTTGAGAAACAGTTTAAAGAAAATCTTGGGAATGTGGAATATATATGTGGAATATGTGGAATGTCCTTTAGTGTTTGTTTGCTGTAGATATACGATGGTGATAGTGGATTTTACAGTGTTAAGAAACTCCTTTGAGTAGGCTCATTGTTTGCTTTCACTGTGAGTGAGTCTCTTAGACGCCCTCTGTGCTCACAGTGACTCAAGTTTAAGCAATTTCCCACCAAAAACATGTTCTCTCTCTCTCTCTCTCTCTCTCTCTCTCTCTCTCTCTGTCTGTCTCTCTCTCTCTCTCTCTCTCTCTCCCCCTCTCATGTAGGACTGTGACTGGGAGCCGTTAAACCCGGGTGATCCAATGTTCCAAACGTTTGACGGCAGGACTATCCCTTATGAAGGTGCCAGTCCAGTGTACCCCACGTTCATTAACGAGGCCGCTTACTACGAGAAACAACAGGCCTTCATCACCACCCGCAGGGAAACGCTAGCTGCCAACGCCATTAGAAAAATCTCCAAATAGCTGCACCAGCTTCCAGTTTCGCCAGCGTTTCACCTTTTAACATTTATTCTTACCTTGATTAGATATATTCTGTCCACAAACAGATAACAAATGTATTTTATTTCTCATTTATTTTATTATTCAGACTGATGTAAGTCTAGTTTACTGAAAAATGACCTATTTGCAATACAAAGAAACGTCAGATTTTTTTAGGTTTGTTTGTTTTGTTACAGCTAACATTTTTTGAAAAGCGAGTGACCACTTCTTTTCATGGAATACTGGACTACAGAATACATTTATATTTATAGTCATTGATTTTAAAGACTGATGAATTTATGCACATTTAAGTCTGTGTTCTTGTACTTTATTTACCAGACTAAACCTCAGGAACACAGAAACTACAAATATCTCACTTGATTTTCCAGCCTTTGTACTGTGTAGTCTCATAACACCTCCCAGCTGGAAGTCTCTCTTCTGGAGGAGGTGAGAGGACGTTTAAAACTAGAGTGATTGAGCTCCTTCTGTTACAGTTTGAGCTTGTTTTGTTTTCATGCACCATAATAGAACTTCTTAAGCTGTGGTCCCTTCCCCTGTGATTCAGTACAAACACACATATCAACCTGAAACCGCCTTAAAATTAGCAACCACAAGAAAACCTCTCAAGATATCTGTGTAAGACATGCTATGTGTCAACATCTTTAAACCGCAGGCTTATTATTCAGTTATTAATGTGAAGGTTTGTTACCCAGTATGTAAGAATTTTTCAGTAACTAATATATAAAATGAGTGTTTATCATTATGAGAGTGATGAATAGAAGATGTTTTAAAGGTTTTTAAACCTGATCTCTATCTGCTGCCTCTGTAATACGGTGGATTAGCACAAATAATCGTTTTAATACAGTGCACTTTATTTAGTATATGAACAGAAAGCCTGTTGACTCAAAAGGCACTTTGTGCTCCTGCCCATTGGCTTCTATTGTAAGTGCTTTTCAAGTCTTGCGGCTTTTGTGTTCTTTTCTAAGTACAGGGCAATTATCATCTGTAGTAAAGAACTGTACACTGCAGATAGGAATGAGGTGCAAAAATGCTTGAGTATTTCTATGAGGGATTAAGGGTCAAAGGGGAATTCCATCAATTTTTCAGAATTTCTGCACAATTACACCTATAAGATGAAAACAAAGTCATTCAGAGTAGTTTGATGTGAAATGCTCCGTTCTAGACAAAACTTACCGAGTAAGAACTGTTCACAATGGTGGTGATGGGAACCAGACCTCCAAAGAGTTCCCTGTAAAAGCTACACTATCGGGAAAAAAGGTACTATACTTGCACTAGGGTGGTATGTTTTTCGTACCTTTAGTTAGGGAACATAATTGCACTCCATATACCCTGTCTTGACTCCAGGCTTTTTGTTTTATTTTTCTGTTATTAAAATATTAGGTTATGAAAAGATACATTGGAACATTTTTGCTGGTCCATTCAGCAAGAAAGTTTGATACAATTAAATTTAAATTATGCCAAATTATAAAAAAAAAAAAATTAATAAGCAACCAAAATTGGGATACAGGGTTTTGTTTTGACAGCGACGATATAAAGACTTAGAGGACATGAAGGTTCACTGGTTGTTTTGGATAGTAAATAAAATGTCTGTTGTAGGTGTGCAGACATCACGATCCATCGTAACTGTCAGTGTTATTGTAACGAAATCAGAGTTGGTTAAGTTGCGCGACAGTGACCAGTTCACATTAAAAAAACTCTGCATGACTGTTTACATCTCAATTAATGAATTATCCAGAAATTCTGAAAAGACACAAAAATTCTCCTTTAAGAATGACCCTGAGAAAGTTCTCTACCTGTACTGTTGTTTGTGCATTAATCTGCATCAAAGAAACTGCATTTTCTGATCTGACCCTAATGGCCCACTCTGTGTGGTCCAGATAGAATATGGCCTATCTTTTGTGTTCACATGGAAAACAACTATGTAATTTTTTTTTTTGTCTTTTTTGTGGTCCACTGTCTGTGTACTTTTGGGACTGCCCAAAACAGGGAACCATCTTCCAGGTTTGAGTTGACTGGTGCTGTCTTGCCGTTGCCTTAAGAACATGCTGTGATTGGATAAGTTTTCGTCAGACAAGTAGAAATGGAAAAAATGGATATGTACAGTTCAACCATTTGGTGTCTCGTAGGAACAGATGGAACAAATGCTCCTTTGATCGTATTGTGGTCTTGTTATCGTGTGATAAAATGTATACCTCGTGCTTCAGCGCTCCACAGAACCTGAAAGAAGGGTTGACTTCAATTGTTTGTGCTCATTGTGAGAAATTGTGTGATCTTTCCACTGTGATAAACTGCCTGTTTTTACAAGACCTCAAAATCTCCCTCCCTTTAATGTGTCATATTTTATAATGACAGATTTTTAACCACAAAGCTCTATATGATCATACTGACCTATGCAAAGAATATTGTATTTTCTTTATGTGGCACATAGTGTCTGTTTCTAGGTGCATTCTGAGGTGTAGTGCTTAGCGCTCCTGGACAATCAAGTTAAAACATGTTAAATGTTAAATATGTATGATGTATTAATGTAATATTTGATGATTCTATATTTGTAAGTTACAAATTGTTAGTCCAACTTTTATTACATTGATTAATTATGAGTAAATCATTTGTAATAAACTTGTATCAGCTGTCTGTACCTTGTTTGGTTTTGTATTGCTCATATATTTAATAGAAAAAATGAAAAATGAATATTTTTGTGTATTTACATATCCCAGCAAGGTGGGGTACATAAAAAATGAAATTATGTAATGAATTTATCCATATATTTATCTTGCCATCTGTTAGACATAGCCAGGGAATAATAAAACATTCTATATTTCATATACCAGCTCTTCAGGTTGTACTCAGGAACAGTTTTGTGCAGACCGAAGAACACAAATTCTAAGAAATCCAGGAAAGAAACAGGGAAAGCAATTGGTTGCTAAACACCTACCTTATACTTCTTCTCAATGGCCACTTAATTATAAAACACCTGCCTTGTATTTACACACGTTGTCCACTTTATCAGAAACACCTACACTGTATGTCCACTCACTGGCTAATTTATTAGGAAGACCTACCTTGTACTTCTACTTACTGGCCACTTTTTTAGAAACACATAGCTTGTACTGCCACTGACTTGCCACTTTATTAGAAACACCAACCTTGTATTTCCACTGACTTGCCACTTTATTAGAAACACCAACCTTGTGCATAAACTTACTGGCCACTTTATTAGAAACACCAACAGCAGACTGTAGCTCTTCAGTTATCATGCACAATTTATTTACCCCTTCTACCCCATTCATGGTCAATTTCCTGGCTGCTGACCAGGTATTATTTGGGTGGTGGATCATTCTCAGCACAGCAGTGACACTGACCTGGTAGTGGCATGGCCATAGCTAAGAGCAGCTCTATAGTCAGAAAGTGACCTCTCACAAAGGGTTAGAGGATGGCTAACACAAATTGCATGATAACAGATGAACCCATAAAGTAGATGTTTCTAATATAGTGACCAGTGAGAATATATCAGGGGCGTCCAGTCTTATCCACATATGCCCCACGTGACTTCGAACAAAGCTGTGGGACACTTGATCGGTTGTTTGAAGACTGACACCCACTGATTAAAAAGTGATATCAGGTGTATACATACATACATCATCTAAACCGCTTATCCTACTGGGTCGCGGTGGGGTGCTGGAGCCTATCCCAGCTGTCATTGGGCGGAAGGCAGGATACACCCTGGACAGGTCGCCAGTCCATCGCAGGGCAGACAGACAGACATACACAGTCACACCTAGGGGCAATTTAGCATGTCCAATCGGCCTGACTGCATGTCTTTGGACTATGGGAGGAAACCGGAGTACCCGGAGAAAACCCACGCAGACACCACACAGAAATGACCCTGGTCGCCCGGCCGGGAATCGAACCCAGGCCATTCTTGCTGTGAGGCGACAGCGCTACCCACTGCACCACCGTGCCGCCCGATATCAGGTGTGCCTTTGTTTATTTGGAAAGCCTGCAGCCAGACTGACCCTCTACAGATTTAAGGTTGGATCTCCCTGCTGTATGGATCACTCTACCAAACTGGCTCAAATTCAGTGTTGAAAACACATTTCAGGCTTTTAACTGACTTGGACTTTAGACTAAAATCCTTTTGCTTTGAATGACCCTATACTTTAATTATTTTATAAAAATATTCAATTTTGTCACTAGCAAAACACACATTCCCAAAACTGTACCAAATCTTTCAGTAGTGACAATTTTATCTAATTTTGAGCATAACTCAAACACGCAAGCCAGTACATGACTAAAAATCACAGCTTTAAACAGTTATACACATATTAAATCATAATATTACTCGTTAAAACCCAAAAAAGCTTACTTAATTGCAGAAAACGTGTTTTGGTAGTGACAATTCTTGATGTTACAAATTGGTTTTCAGACTTTGGGACACATTTACTTCAAAACACTGGGATCTAACTGCTCACCATGTGGCCCTGAGGGACAGGGATGCAGCCTCACTTCCTGCTCTAAAATGCATGGGCGTGGTTAAAATAAGGCTCCGCCTATGAACTCTTTGTGCTTTGGTAGTGACATGAAAACACAGCAAAGGTCTTTTATTTAAACATTAAACTCATAATAAGTTATAATATCAATATCAATAAAGGCACCCTTTAAATGATGATGTATATATTCAGCTTATTACTATATGTACTAATGCCTTGAGGTTAAGTCTTTTAAGTCCTTTTCCTGTGGGATCTCAGTTTGATCTAATTCAATAGAATGGTCCATTTAGGAAAGATGTTTTCCTCAAGTGCGCCACTAGAGGGTGACACTTCCTCACAGATCCAGAAATAAGCGTCACTTCCTTTTCAACTCTGATTTCCAAGGCAGTTCTCAGGTCTCAAAAAAGGTCTTTTGTTCCACTTTAACAGTTCCAGGACGCCAAAAGTGCCCTCCAGATTAGACTTCTCCTCAGTTCCTGTTGTCAAGCTTAGCTGTAAAATCTCATACGAAATGTATGGATAATGTAGTACAGCTTTATAAAGCTGTCGCTTTTGGCTGGGCCAGAGAAGGTGCAGTGCAAAAAAGGATAAATTAGCGAGTGACATTACTCTAAATATCTAATGTTTCTCTTTCTGGATGATGGATGTAGGAAAATGTTGAATATTTAACTTATTTTTAGATGCCTTTTTTACTTCTTTGAGTAACTTTAAAGTGAAATGATCTCACTATGTTCCTGGAAGACTTTCTCTCCTCTATGCTTACACACACACACTTACTTACAGACCACTAAATCCAGTGCGCTGTCACGCTTCACACTTGTAAATTAGAACCACATTCGATGTAAACTAAGCGGTCCTAATCTTGGGTAGTGCTTAGTTAAGCAGCCCACCAGGAGGAAATCTGATATATAGCAATATATGGATTTCAAATATATATAAGTATACATATTAGCATGCATGAATTCCACTTATATCCAACTTACATTTGTTACGTATGCACATACACCAATCAGGCATAACATTATGACCACCGCCTAGTTTCTACGCTCATTGTCCATTTTAGCAGCTCCACTTACTATATAGGTGCACTTTGTAGTTCTGCAATTACAGACTGTAGTCCATCTGTGTCTCTGCATACTTTGTAAGCCCCCTTTTACCCTGTTACCTTCAGTGGTCAGGACCCCCATGGACCCTCACAGAGCAGGTACTATTTGGCAGTGGATCATTCTCAGCACTGCAGTAACACTGACGTGGTGGTGGTGTGTTGGTGTGTGTTGTGCTGGTCTGAGTGGATCAGACACAGCAGTGCTGCTGGAGTTTTTAAACACCTCAGTGTCACTGCTGGACTGTATAGTCCACCAACCAGTCCTGTGGGCTGTAATAACATCCTGTGGGCAGCGTCCTGCGACCACTGATGAAGGACTAGACGATGACCAACACAAACTGTGCAGCAGCAGATGAGCTATCGCCTCTGATTTTACATCTACAAGATGGACTGACAAGGTAGGAGTGTCTAATAGAGTGGACAGCGAGTGGACACAGTGTTTAAAAACTCCAGCAGCACTGCTGTGTCTGCCCAGACAGTTCTTACATACATCTGATAAGTGTTTTTAAAGCAGTGTTTTGATATATTTATATCTTGCTTTTTCATTCAAGCTTTGCTGGATGTTTAATAGAGCCTAATTTTAACATTTCACACTTTGTTCCTTAAGACTTTTACCATTTCCAAGTCTCTCCTCCAGGAAGTACTGCATTTACAGTACAGTTACTTTTGCTTTGAGTGAACGTATGCCTTAACTAAAACATACTTATTGAAATAAATAAATAAACATTTTATTTTAACACTAACAAACAAAACAATCATAATACTATCCATTTTAGTAATAATTTTACGCATAATTCAAAAATGATAGTGCTAGACTGGCAAATGCAGCTTTGAAAAGTTGTACACACATGAAATCATACTATTTTTTATTAAAACACACAAAAACGTTTACTTACATAAAATACGTGTTTCAGTGGTGACAATTCCTAATGTTCCAGACTTTTCGAACCCAAAATCAAAAGGGGTCTAACTGCTCGCCATGTGGCCATGAGGGGACGGGGATACAGCCTCACTTCCTGCTCTAAAATGTAGGGGTGTGGCTAAAATAAGGCTCTACCACTTGGACAGAAACACAAATGTGGGGCAGCCACTTTTTGTATACAGTTTTTATTTGAAAATTAAACGATATCTACATCTAAAAATCTAAACTAAAAAAAGGATTCTTTTCAAAAGCCACCTCCAAATAGAAAATCCCCTGTACAAGATGATTTTGTATATTTTTATCTTATTACTATCTCAAGTAATGCCTTGTGTTCAAATGAAATAGATCATAAAATTCAGTAACACTTTATTTGGAGTGGTCCTTTCACTAATCAGTAGATGATTAATAAACTCTTAACAGATTATCAGTAACACGTCAACAACATATCAGTGAAGTAGCAGTAGTGCAGCATCTGAATACACTGAAGTAAATATCTTGTAGATGTTCTGTTGATACATTACTTACATTAAGTAGATGTATTGTTAATAAGTTACTTCCAATACCCAAAACCTAACCTTACCCAAAACCTAACCGTAACCCTGGCCCTAATCCTAACCTTAACCTCAACCCAAAACCTAATCTTAACCCTCATATGTTTTTGACATGTTACTGTGAGTCTGTTGAGTGTTTGTTTCATCTAAAAGGACCACTCACAATAAAGTGTCACCTAAATTCTTTTAAATATCTAAGGTCTGAATACCTCATTGCTTTTTTGAGGGTTTTATTTATTTGCTGTAGGGACTGCAGTTTGATAGATACCATTTATAAACCTGTTATGTACAGAGAGGGTAAGAAATACTTGGATGTGAACATTTTCATTCACGTCATTTGACCTGTTTTTTTTCACAAACCCATTTTACACTTTACTTGTTGCTAATTCTATTGATGTGTTCTTTACAAGCTGGAGCTTTCTGGCCTCCTACCCAGCTGACTGAATCAGGCCTATCGATCTACCGCTGGCAATCCCCGCAGCAAAGTCAAGGGTGCTTTTAATGGAACAATCTTTCAGTTCTGGGATGGTGTCCAGAAAGGCACTTCTGAACAGCACCACTCCATCCATCTCGTTCCTCGTACAAATGGTATTGTACTGGCTTCTCCCTCTGAATAAATGGCCCGGCCGGTGAAACAAGCTGGAGCTTTACTGGAACACTCTCGCTCTCATTTGGCTGTAGTTCAAGTCTTGAGTTGAATGCATTGATGCGTATCAAATACAGGGTGATCTAATAGGGTCTTTGGTTTCTCTCCTCCACTTCTGCGATGTGGTTTTATCATGCTGCTGGAATAACAGCGGTAAAAACACTTTTATCTATTTCGCCAGTAATCACTTCATTAGCAGTGAGCAGTTGCAGGCTTTGTGATTGACAGTGCTGTATAGTAATGAAGTAGAAACACTTTATTACTGTACTAAAATAGATTTTGGAATGTGTGTGCTTTACTCATATACAAATGTTTTTTTCATTTCTTTGCTGGTTTCAATTTACTGGATACTGTTACTCCATTTCGTCGGACAATTTTATTACATTAACGCAGATTTTAGAACTAATACATAAATGTAGTCTACAAAAGCGAGTTATCTACATATTCCTTCATACACTATGTAACACTGCATAATATCACGGTTATGACCAGCTCGTTTTTACCAAAGTATACTTTTATTTCTGTAATACCACATCTTTGTTTGGTGGAAAAAACACAGCATAGTGGATTTCTTTTTTGTTTATAAAACATCTTCAGTTGTTATTTATGCTCTTTTGTTGTCAACACAGTGCAAAAATCAGAGACAGCCTTTCATTTATTTCCAGTCAAAGCAACAACTAAGCAAATGTTGTTTATTTTTCAGCATTAAGAAAATAAGCAGAAAACATATACAGCATGTCCCAAAAAATTGACATCATTTCGTAGTCTAATAACATAGCCAATTCTCCCTCAAATTATCTCAAATTTTAATAAAATGTGTAAAAACTAACCAAGTTTAATTTTTAATGTTTTTTTTTTCAGGTTGAAGAATGGCGTTCACTAGAAATGAAAAGGCATTTTGTGTGTTGCTCGAATATGCTTGAACACAGTCAAACAAGAGTGTGCAGCGTGCATTTCTGATAAAATTCAATAAAAATGCACCAACTCGAAAGCAGATTTGGACATGGCACAAAAAATTCAAAGAGCTGTCTGTGCAGGGCAGAGGGATCTGGATGACCACCAGTATCAGAAGATATTACATTTGTGAAGCTTTGTGAAATCGGTCATAAAATCTACATCCCTGTGAATTTCTTGTTCAAATTTTGATAAATGAATCTTGTGTTGTTCAACACGAACAGCCTATTTAATTTTGTTTACCTAGGACAGTTACTCAGATATTCACATCTCAAATGATGTCAATTTTTTTGGGATACCCTGTATTTAACAGAAAATTACAAAGAAGCCTCAACAATCAGACATGACATTCATTGTTTCAGTATTTATTGTGTCCACCTTTTGTTTTTATTAAAGTTGCCAATCCTTTTAGGAAAGCTGCTTTCAGTTTTTCAAAGAAATGAAAGACTGAACCTCCAAAGTTCAGTCTTAGAAGTTGATTGCATTTTCTGCTTCAATCCAAATGATCCCAAACGTATTCAGTGATGTTTGGGTCTGGACTATGGGGTGGTCAGTCCATTGTTCTGAGAACTCCAGCACTTATTTGTTTGATTCACAGATGATTCACTGAAACACCTATGGATTTTTGAAGAAGCAAGAGTGGAGCTTGATCCTCTGTCTGTCAAAGACGTCAGCTGTGAGTGCTGTTTATCTGATGGGGACCGTTTTGGTGGTCTACCAAGTCTTACATGGTTGTTGGGAGTCCTAAATAGCTTTTAATAATGTTTTGAACTCCAGCTGTGGAGATGAAGAGTTTCTTTTGCACGATACTCTATCTTGGTTAATTTAAAACTTCTACTTGAGTTCTACTAATGGCTTACTTCATTGTTTACTTAGGTCATTTTCCACATAAAGATAAAGGTATTTTTTACTCAAGTATGACTATTAGGTATGTAACACTGGCCATTCACATGACAAAATGTGCTTAAAAGCTGCATGAGGTCTATATCTCATAAGCAGTTAATTCAGTCTTGGACGTTTGGATCAGGATGCTAAAGGGAATGTGTGAGTAATGTAGATGCCTATGTACTCTGAGAGAACAAAAGTCACCGGCTCATGTTTCTAATGCAGCCTCACCCTCCTCTCCTCCAGCTCATTTTCATAGTCACTCACTACATTTTCTTGCTGTTTTCCTTGCAGTTTTGAAGGCTTGTATTCTCACTCCTTCACATCTCCTGCTCGTTCTGACAGTGTGCTGATAAAAAGCTACCACACTAGGCCTTTTCTTCTATGTGGAAGCAGACAAACTCAGCTTTTCCTACACTGCACCACATGGACAGCCACATGGTGGGGCGCAGAACGATTCCAAATGATTATGAAAGCTCATGAAATATTCAGATAGATCCGGGAATAATTCAAATTGTATAAGCCCACTTGCTTGTTTTTGTGAAATAGCCATGAGGGTGCAATCACTTTTGTGTGTTTAAGTGTCTGCGTGTTCCTCTTTCTATAGCCTCTGTATGTGTTTAAGCTGCGGCCACAATGAGACGATGTTTCTGCATGTATAGCAGAGTGATAAGAGTATAATATCACTTCCCTTGCTGTTATAGACTGTTGGAAGGAGGCAGATACCCCCCAACCCTCACCCCACCCACCACTCCTCTGCACTGGGCAGGTCTGGGGGCTATCAGTATACATATCTCTCATCTTTAGTTTCCTCATAGCCACTGGAGCCTAGCCAGTCCACTTCTCCACTGACACCACAATACCCATATCACATTTGTCCTCTGGCTGCTTGGGTAATGCTGTTGACAGAGAGGGTGAGAAGTGGAGTCTGAATGAGTGATTATGAGGGCAGACATGATTAGTGTTGGGCTGAATGTTTTGAAAAAGTAGGCAGAATACTGAAAACACTGCTCTAAATGGGTTCTGTACTCTGTTACAACACGTAAAAATGTAAAGCATTCAGAAAACATTCAGAGTATGTCTTAATAAGGCACAAGGGAAAAACTCTGCTTTTGTCATTTTTCTCTTAAAGCTCCACTATGTAAGTTTTGGGGATTTGGAGACCTCTCTGGTGGAACTGTGTAATTGCACACAACATATGTATGAACATTTTGTACCACTGGTTTGCTTCTGACCCCCTCCACGAGTGGATGAATCTGATAATTGCGATCATGTTGAAAGAGTATTCAAAGAGAACTCAGTCACAGCTTGGTGAAGGATGTGTCTTCTGAGGATGTGAATGAGTGATCAACTATTGTCATCATATCTTCATCACTATTAGAGCCCGACCGATATAGGATTTTTAAGACCGATATCAATATTTGAGGATGTAAAAATCCGATATATCTGTCAATATTCTTTTTTTCTACAGAAATACATCCAAAGACATTGATTTGTTATGTGTTGTTATTTAAGAGTTCTCACCAAGATAACATGATATAATGCAGTTTAAAAATAAACCTTGAACAACTATACGGGAACTTCATTTTGAGACAAGAATAATGTCTCACAGCACATAAGTGCACTTTGCCTTTTAACGAAATAGGGGCCTTTACAACACACACACTACACATTTGAAAGAGAAGCTAGAAAAGTTTGCTCAGCTCATGTTTATTTACGTGTCCTCCCTGATTTAATAATTTCCAATGCACCAACTGTAAATACAGACATGTGAGTTGCGTATATATTTACTATTGCTACCACTTAAACACTATAGTTTAACTGTTCATTAATGTTAATTGTTTTTCACTGATAAACACAGCATTAGTTAGCTTTGTGAATAATCTATTTTAGCAATTAACAATGTTATATAATGTAAATAATGTTGCTAGAGAAATTTTAGAAGTGACAAGCAAGGGAGAAAAGATAGGACCATTGTATGTTTACACTGTAAAAAGTGGCTCATCAGATCTACTTTAAAAAATTACTTCATGTGGTAACAAGCAATTGAACAAGTTTTATTCAACCTAAATAAATACTTAAATGAATGAGCGATTCTTTCAATCAATGTAGTTTTTTAAGTTGAATAAAACTAGTTCAATTGCTTGTTACCACATGAAGTAATTTTTTAAGTAGATCTGATGAGCTACTTTTCACAATGTACTCGCTAGAACTGCCACACTGTTTCGTGTGGTAACAAGCAAATTAACTAGTTTTATTGAACTTAAAAAACTACATTGATTGTGAAAGAATCGTTCATTCAAGTATTTATTTAGGTTGAATAAAACTAGTTAGTTTACTTTTTACCACATGAACCATGAACGGAGATGATCTCTGTCATGGGGAGCTCTGCTCCACTCTGCTTGGGTCAGCTTATCAGTTGGACTCTAATTTGCACAATGTTGATTTTGCATTTGAGGCCTAAACATCAAGCTGGATTTTGTATTTGACTCTGCGTGCAATGTTTGCGTGGAATAAGATGCAGAAAACCATTTTTATTGATTATTATTTTTCATCTTTTATAATTTTATTGAACAGGTAGCGAGGAAAAACCTCTGCTTCGTGCTGCTGGAATGGCTGAGATAGCAGGCAGGTCACTTCTAGCCATATACTTGCACCTGACGGTAGGCTCTAACACAGCACCATAAGCCCAGCACAGAATAGCACAAATAACACATTTGCACATCTTTAACTGAACTACAACAACTCAATTACAAAAAATGTCTCGTACACCGCAAAAGCAGCACCTCCCAAGAACCTCACTGCACGGCCACTCTGCATGGCCACACCTCCTGTGCGCCCACATACTACAGTATGTAAACATGTACGGCATTATCTGAAACACTTAAGTACTATAGTGTGTTTTTTCCTGATTCAGTAATTCTACTTCTTTCAACTTTTACAAAAAATCTTCGTGCTGCTTTAATTTATGTTGTTCCTTGCTTGCTCCAAACTGGCAGTTTTCTTCAGGTAATTTTTCTGTTAACAAAAATTTGCTTATCACTTGAATTCACTGAATTTCACCTCCGGGGGGAGTTCAGACGATGCATTCTCAAACTCTTTCAAACATGCTTCTTTTCATTGTTTGTGGAGCAACACACACCATGACTGAAAAGTGCTCCTCTAGCCTGTGCAGCACACTTTGCATTTTGAAACTGCACATTTAAGTTGAAAAACTCTTTTCTGTGCAGTGCCAAGAGAAAGTGCCATACATCACCCACAACTGACCAATCAGGATGCCTTCTCTGTCTCATCCATCATGGAGGAAAACTGGTTTTCGAACACCCAGAGCTGTAGAACACTACACAATCAAAAATTATGGTTCTTTAAGGGTTCTTTAGTAAAGGTTAAAAATGGTTCGGTTTAGAAGTTTGAACACTCAAAGAACCCTTTGCATGACTAAAGCGTTTATTGAGCTGCTCTTTAGAGTCCGTATAACAAGCAGGTTTGCTCCAAGCTGTGCACTGATTTAAAATAGTTAATAAACAAACACTAATGGTGTTTCTTTTGAAGGCATTTTTATTTAGAGGGTTAGCATAGAAATGTATTCTCCTAAAATTGTAAGAGTAACTGAATTAACATAACATGGATGGAATACAGATACTTCATTTATTTATTTTGTATGTGTTCTTTTATAACCCAGCCCTTGAATTAACTAAGGTCGATACACTGTCTTTGCTACTGGACCTTTACATTATGTGAAAGGTAGTGTAAAAGAAAAAGAGTCTTCAAAAAGATTCTTCACTCGCACGCATCTCATTTGCAGGCATGTTTTTTAAAACTGTCCGTTTAAAGGTTCTTTAAGGAAATAAGCGGCTCTTCTGTGGCATTATTCCAAATAACTGGTTGGCACCTTTATTCTTAAAGATAAAGTACAGCTTGTGATGCTGGAAAAATAGCACTGAGGGATGCTTTAAGAAGCTTTGTTCCAGCTTCTGCTGATGCTTACTAGTGTTATTCTGTCTAAATGAGCAAAAGGAAATGCTGTGAATTGGCATATAAGGTGAATTTTGATGGGAAGCTGAAGTAGTGAGTACATGTAAGTGATTACTTGCTTGCAAAGAATTTGGGCTGAATCTCAAATGGCCCTCTACTCCCTATGTGCACTATGTAGATTATAACATGATAGCTTTTACTCCCTAACAGTGTATTAGAAAGCCATTTCAACCAAAGCTGTGCGACTGCTATTTAAAAAGATGGTTCTTCAAGGGCTCTTCGGTAAAGAACATGGTTCTATGTAGAACCATGAACACTCAAAGAACCCTTTACATGATAGAAGGGTTCTTTGCATTGTTAAAGCGTTCTTCACTTTGACGGAGAATGTGTTGTAGATGGCTCTATAGCACCAAAAAGTGTTCCACTATTGTTACAAGCCCTTTCTGGTACAGTATACTACACTACCACGCTAAGTAGCGTGTCAGGAACACCAAAAGAAGTCCATTCATTAGTGTAGTGTCTGTAGTATGGGATTTTGGACGCAGCCTATCTTTTTACTGCACTATTCGGACGTAGAAGCCATAGTTTAAAGACCTGTGTTGTGCACTATAGAGGAGAAGAGCCATTCGAGATGGTTAGCGTTAGCATGTCAACAGGTGGAGCCTTACGGATAGAGAATTTCTTTCAGGTTACACGGCAACGCCCACTGAAATAGTTCTTCTCTGAGCGGGGCCCCTGATTGGTGGAGGGCGATCCGACGTCAGCTCTCTCAAAGGAGTGGAAGCAGAAAGTTGTTTTTTTTCGTGTTGTAAAGCGTCCGTCTCGCGCGTGGAAGAAGAGTAACGTTCACCGCCGTGTAAAAAAAAACTGAGGAAGGAAAAATGAGCGTCGAACCGGAGAACAGAGATTAGCTAGTTTTTTGGGGAGGGGCGCCCAGCGTTGTTGTTGTCGTGGAAGTTTGACCTTTTCTGAGCTTTTGAGCTTTTTTTCCTGACACTTAAAAATCCGTCGAGAAGCAGAAGCAGCAGCAGCGCTTCTTCTTCTTCTTCAGTCGAGACGAGAAATGTGGGAACAGGAGGAGTTCGAGAAACACTGGAGGAATGAGTTCCCCGACGGTGAGGTGCCTCAGATGAACCTCAGCTCGGTGGAGGACATCGAGAGCGAGCTGGAGAGGTGCAAGGCGAAGCTAAAGACGCTCCAGCAGGCCCTGTCGGAGGAGAAGTTCAAGGTGATCTACCTGCAGACCACCATTGCGCAGAAGAAGAAAAGTTACGACACGGAGAGGTGGGGGAGTAAAGAAGAAGAGGAGCCTCCGACCCCGGCGGCTGCGGAGGTGAGTGAGGTGGACGGGAACAAGCCCGCCGGTGTGGCTGGTAAGGTCGAGCGGTTGGACAGCAAAGTGCACACACGGGTAAAACTCCCGGGTCTTGGAAGTGTTGGAAGTAAATTCAGCGAGGAGCTGAGCAGCTCGGGCACCGCTCGCTCAGACGTGGTCAGAGGTAGTAAGACAGGAAAACCCATTCTGGTTCCTCCTCGGAAAAAGCCCATCCTGCCGAAGGAGAGCTCGAGCGGCCCGGTTCTGGAGCAGCAGCCCGTCCGCGACCTCGTACAGCAGCAGCAGCAGAAGGTGGAGGAGCGCGACAGCGACCACGAGTACGAGGACGTGGAGCTCAACGAGAACTTCGTCCGGAGGAACCTGCTCAACCCCAAGGCGAAGGCGCAGCTCCGCTGGAGCAGGGATTTGGACTCTGGAGATGAGGGGAGGCTCTCGCCCTCCATGCCGTCCCGCTGCTCCTTCGGCTCGGGCCGCAGCACCCCGGACAGGCGGAGTGACGGTTACATCAGCTCCGACCACGACGACTCGTCTTCTGCGGGTAGGAAAACAAAAGCCTTTACCTTTAACTCACAGCCTCACAACCTCAGATTTGTTTTTCCTCTGGTCTGCTTGGAGCGGTCAGGCGGCACGTGACACATGTTGTTTCTTTTTAATGCACTCTGGTGAGTGATATACTCAACAATATACAATAATAAATGTGAGATAAATAAACTTAGAGTAACTTTTACAACGTCTGAAAACTCCTTCGGTTCCCTTCGTGTTCTCTTGGTGTGATCACATGGCATGACATCTACCATTGACACATTCATTCACTCAGACACTGACCAGCAAGACATTTAGCCATATCTAAATGTGAGATGTCTTTTCATACTACAGTTGCTAGATAACAGAATGAACGTTTTTAGTTCCAAAAGTAGGTAATGTTTTACTGAATAAATTCCTTTTAATAATCTACCAAAAAATGGTGTTCCTTGTAGGCAGCTATCTGTTTCTCTGCATTGTTAGCCCCCTTTCACCCTGTCCTTCAATGGTCAGGACCCCCACAGCACCACCACAGAGCAAATACTATTTGGATGGTGGATCATTTTCAGCACTGCAGTGTTACTGACATGGTGGTGGTGTGTTAGTGTGTGTTGTGCTGGTGCGAGTGGATCAGACACAGCAGTGCTGCTAAATAACTACACATAAAAAATTATGGAAAGTCTTAGTTTATGTTATGTATTTCTGAAGAAAAAAAAATATTTTCTGATATATCAGTTTTTTAAACCCTCAAATGTTAAAGTCAGTACTTATAAATTACAGTGGAATGTCAACATTTCATCCTTGCTGAAGCATGAATATAGTAACGGTAATGAGTTGTACTACAGAGCACTGTTCTAAGTTTGTGGCTATAACGACCAGTGAATAAGAAAACACAACAGTTAGCTTTGGAGGTTTTGGGTCATTCAAGCAATTGCTGAGAGGTTGGAAAGCTTTGCCAATATGGTGTGTCATTTGAGAGGTTTTGTAAGAATGAGCTCTCTAGGGTTTTTCGTGATCGCTGTCTAGGCTTTTCAGTCCACAGGCAAAATGCCCTTTATCTGTTGAATAGACATTGCACATAGCTACCTCTATAAAGATTTACCTGATAGCGTTAGACCGTTTTTTTCCTGTTTCAGAGAGTCTTTTGTGTATTGACGCTGTCCAAAAAAAAAGCGTCTTCATTTTTTCTGATTTAAGCACTCCAGCTGTTCTTTATGACGTGTAAAAAAATTCATGCTGAATGAATCAATAGAAATGCTCCAAAATTGCTTGGAATAAAATCTCTGTATATTAACTTCCATTAAAAGTAAAGAACGTTTTGCCCTCTCCTGTAAAGTTGCCAGTTTGGAGATACTTGATTTTCTTTGGACTCCAACAATGTTATTCACCTTGTCGTTGCCACACATAAGACTTACTTTTTTCCTGTAAGTGGGTGAGGATTGTGGTAAAACAATGCATTCAGACCATGATTTGGTTCGATTCACAGTGCTGGTCTCACAATTTGGTATTCTAGTGATATTTTGAACAAAATTTGAGCATAGAAAACAGTGACTGTGTTGTTCTACAGCTTAAAAAGGACACCAGAGCTGGGTGAGAGGAGTAGTGTTTTAGTGATTGATGCTGATGGCTCACAAACTTTTGAGTTCAAATGCATTACATACATTATTAATAGAATGTCCATTCTCTGCGGTGCATTGTCACATCTCCATCATACACATTGTTAGACCTCTAGTGATGAAGAAGTGTTTCCTTTCTGCAAAATCGTAACAGCATGGCAAAATGAAAAAGTTTCTTTAGTTATGCTAGCCATTCCATACTTAAAACTAATGGCTTTCCTGACTGGAGATAATGAGAGAAACGTTATTATTATTTTTTTTTTTGCATAATGTTATGAAAGCTTGTATCTTCAGGTGGTTCCAGATGTGAGGAGTCCATGTAGGTTCAAAGCAGGCAAACCTAGATATGCAGCAAGGAAAATGAATACATGTTGCCATTCTAAAGCCTCTTATCAAGATGTAAAATCAGAATTCTTCAGCATAGCAGTGACACCGCCCAAATAAAGGGACAGACTTAGGACTGTATTCAGTAATGCAAGCAGGAAGCATAGGATTGCTGTTTGGAGTGGTTTCTTCACATTGACATAACTCACCACTGTAAATTATATGAGTCACCTGTTGTGTTCTCTCTCCAGCAGATATGAAGCATTTCTTTATGTGAAAACAGAGACCAGTTGCAGTTCATGTTGTTCTTGAAACATATCCCTGTGATTTTAGTGTTGAGCTTGATGGCACTGCAGGCGCCTACGCTCCAGCTTTTTGTGCTTAAAACTGGCATTTGGCACACAAGGTCAGGAACTGGTGCTAGTGACAGCAGAAAGGCCCAACAACAGCAATCACACCACCACACTACCGCCACTGTCTAATTATCTAAATGATGTAGGCTTGTGTGTAACATTAGTGCATATTCTGGGACTGCTGTTGTACTTTTTGGGTGCCTGTTTGTTGTTGCTTTAACCATGTTAAGGAAGGAAAGCAAGGAAATGCACGCTGAAAAACAGACCTCTCATATTCAGCCTTAAACAGTGAGTTTGATTTGTAACATTTTGACAGTTTTGGTTGAGGAACAAGTGCACTATTCTGCACATATTTCTAATGCAAATGGGATCAAAATGAAAACTAGGCCTGTTTGCCTTGAGCAGACCCAAAAACTTAATAAAACAGTCTTAAAATAGTTACTTGCAACATAGAGTTTGAAATTGTTGCAGGAAGCCGTGCACCTCAACTTCCAGATGAAGAAATGTAATGCATGGTTAAGTATGTGCTGTAGTGCTAATACATAATGCTGATGACACTGGAGTCCCAGTTTGGGTAACTGACTGATGTTAAACTGTAGTTTTTGAACGGGGATGAGGTTTCAGTGAGGTTTGTTTGTCACAGATTTCCAGTGTTTGAAAGTCAACTGGGGGTGGGATGGGAGGGTAAGGGCAGTTAGAGGCAGTGCCCTTTGGCATTAACACAAGTTATCAGCACATCTATCTTAATGGACATAGACGCAGTGATTGGCCAAGTTGCAGACACAGATTTAACACTATTGTTCATTCTTGCGCAAAAGACAGCGTAGAAAGAGGAAGAAGGAAGAGACAGTGAGCAGTGAGACTAGCCGCCAGTTAGTGGAACAAATGTAGCACACTGTTTTTGAGGCATTCATGGGTTCTTAATCTCTTTTCAGCACAAGGCCTATATTTTGAGCTTGGTTTTGCGCACTCAACCAGGGCCGACTTGCCTTGTACCCCTGTTCTAAGCTTGACCAGTAGAAACCCTGGGATCTGATCAGAGATCACATTTTGTGTTTACCATTGTCTGGTAATTTGTGCAAGTGAAAAAATGCAGACAGTGCACAGATGTTTCCTGACTATGAAGTGTGTAGCCATCACAGCACTGTGTGTATTTTGCATAGATGACACTAATTCTTTTGGCCTGTCCTCAAAGTAAGCATTTGGCATCTATTGCTTTGGCCATGTGAGTTACACTTTTGCCAGGCAAATAAGACCTAGTCTGATGTGCTTATTGCTTCTTTTAATATGGGATAATCATGGATTGAGCTCGATTGGGTGCGAATCTGTGAGAATGGAACATCTGGAGCCTGTGTGTATCTATGCATGCCTTTAATTCTTAGTAGCAGTGGATGTTTGTCTTGTTGACATATGGTGACTAAGGATAAAAAGGCATTTCCTGAAGCCATGACATGACCGAAACCAGCAGGGTCCAGCAATAAGAGTCTGCTCAGCTGCCCTGAACAGCTGAGATCAAGTTTGAGATCTGTCACTGGCTTGCTTTTAATTATTCTAGATCTCTTCCTTCTGTCACTCTTTAGACTTGACTTCCCTGGCATTTTCTCTCATTACATTCTGGATACATAAGTCAAGTGCTTAGCACTACTACACTGTGCAATATATATATATATATATATATATATATATATATATATATATATATGTATATATGTATATGTATATATGTATGTATATGAACAAATAGAAAAATCATCTTGGAAAAAGTTTAAATATCTAGCCCTGGTTATGTCTCTGAGTGTTGGTGAACTTTATGCATTATTCACTAGATTGTCAGTTATGTTCACAAGGAATGTTGCCTGACCTCCTGCTTTTCCTGTAGCTCAATAGCTTTTCAGTATGAGTTGGATTCCTGCAGGTTAATGATTCATAAGCCACTCATGTTGAAACTCAATTGAAAACCGTTTTTAATTCTGCATGTTTACATTTGAAAAAGATTGCCTGTTTGCTCTGTCAATATTGAATCTGGGCCTGTTATGGTGAAATAGCTGTTGGCTTGCTTTGCAAGTCTTTGGTTTGAGCTGAAGCCTTGATTCTATTGAGAGTTAAAATTAGCCAGATATGTGTTATCTCTTTTGGGCAGTCCCCGCTGTCCCAGTTGTGTGTCATATTGTTAAAGCTTCCTACAACCTCTAAAGGGTGTTGCTTAAAACGTAAGTCGGTTCAACGGTTTCCTGTTCAGTGAAAACTTAAAATTGTATAAAAATCACCCACCCTCAGTGTGGATGTGAAGTCAGTTATCCTAACGTTGTTAAGCTACTAGCTGGCTGCTGAGTCAGACTTCAAGTCAGATTCATTTTGAGAGTCTGTAGTCTTCCATATAGAAACCACACTTGACCCTCTGCTGTCACTGTAGCTGCTTTTTCCGGGTGAAAAAGTCACTGGGAGGTCGTTCACCACCAAAATGGTATTGTCTTCCCCTTTTTTCTTTTGTTTTCTTTTGTTATCTTTTCTTTTGTTTGCCGTCATATAATGTCTCTCATACACCTTCTCCAGTTTCACTTTGCCATTTTTGCTACAAAAGTGTAACCCTGGCGGCCCTAATAGAGTCTCTTGATAGCACAAAATAGGAAATGGAAATGTGGCGTTGTCAGGCAAGAAGTTCTGGGCATGACTTCTTTCTTGCCTGACACTTGACCGCAGACAGCAAAATCAGTCACACTCCACCCAGTCCCACAGTGGGACTGTAGCAGAGCAGATGGTATTAAAGCTGATATCTTTCATAGATCCTAATGCACCAAAAAGGCTGTCGGTTGCCAGTTGCCGTCAGGCCGTCGGTAGCTGATCGGTGTCCTTGTGTCTCTCACCATTGGCTATTACAGAACATTTACTGTTTTTATATTGAAACTTAGATTTGCAATTTTCAAATTGCAAAAGCTACAATTTTAATTATGTAGACTAGTACACTATTTAACATTTGGCTTAAGTTTTAATTTAACCTAAAAACATGGGGCTTTTGAACTGGCAGTCTGGCACACTACATTCAGCTTTGTTCAGCCTAACTATTGGCTCTAGTAGGCTCTCGTGTTGTTTTGGCTGATTGAGTATGTTGAATTGAGTATGCCATGAGAGAGAGCTGAGAATCAGCACACGAGAGAAACGAAAGAGAGCAAAGAGCACAAATGGCACTCTCAAGAGAGCACATACAGACACATAACCTCATTTTTCAACTGGCAGTGCAAGCAGCAAAACCTTTGTCACTGCTGACAGGCATTTCAACCATTTTTGTTCCGAGTGTCTGAATTTTTAAAAAAGCACTATTTTAAAATCGTATTGCCAACACAAAAATATTTAATAATGTTTTGAATAAATACGGATACACTAGAGTTTTAAAGGTGTTGTAACAAAAATATAAAAGATAAAATAATGCATAGATGTTCAGTCTTTTTGTGGACTTTTTTGCCATATAATTCTAATCACACACCAGCTGCACTGTTTATTTCACTGTTTAATGTACAAACATTCTCTTTCAAGCAGGCTTTTTACTCACCCGGCACCTGGCCAGAGGTATACTTTCACTTTTATGCACTAGATTTAGCTTAAACACGGACATTTGAAACATTCCAATGTATGACATTGAGACAATGTATTCTGTACTTTGAATGGTGCAGTTTCGTAGTTTTATAGAGTGTCAGCTTCTGCTGTAGAGAGTCGTTCCCCTTCACGCTGGTGCATTGTGTAGGAAATGTATGTTTTTCTTTCACATCTGAGGTGTTACTAAATAAAACAAATATGCAAAATATGTTGTAGTCCTTGGTGTGTGTTCGTGTGAAAATTTTCCCAAGAGACAGGAAGAGACGATGGCCCAATCCCATTTCTTCTTTTTACCCCTACCCCTTGTTTTCGAGTGTCACCCTAACCCCTTGGAACTGAGTTCAAGGGGTAGTGGTTGAAATCTTGCCCTACGAAATAGGACATCTCTCAAAATAAAAAAAAAAACCAAAACAAAACATTGCTTCATTAACAGCCTACTAGCGGTGCTCTGTAGGCGACCCGGCCCGTCTTCAGTGATAGCAGAGAAGGGAAAAGTTCAGCAACCTTTACATTTAGGGCATCATATGCCTTCAAAGTGGGGGTATAAGACAATTATTTATTATCACCCACCGCTAATTCTTCAGTGATACGAAGCTTAAGTCAGATATTCGCCAGCTTCTTGTTTGAATTTTCCCGTTCCACCTTAAATGGTGCAGCAGTTACATTCTGGCTCTTCAGGCGTCAACACTGCTGGACTATTTAAGGTGGAATGGGAAAATTAGCTAGCTAGCTAGCTACCGAGACATTAGCATGCTATTAGCGATTTTTTAATGCTCGTTATGAAGAAAACGACCATAATACATTGAAATGACATTAAACTAATATAATACAATGGTTATTGTATTTTTTAACGGAGAAAATACTCACATTTGTGGGTTTCTTTGGTCGCTTGCGCAGCCATCTTGCCGTTTTTTTTTTCTCATAACACTCCGTATGGAGTGTCTCTGAAAAACCTCCCTTTGGAGGGCCATGTAGCCCTAACACTTCCCCCTAACCCTCTATCTCAACAAAAATTGGGACACCCTAACTCTAGACATGAACGCGTAAAACAGAGGGCTAAGGGCTAAGTGGTAGGGGCAAGGGGTGAAATGGGATTGGGCCGATGAGTTGACAGAAGACGATCATCTGTCAGCCTTAATTTGTACCAGGGTTGTGTGTCTGGTTCCTAATCAGGGTTGTGTGTCTGGTTCCTAAATACAGTGACAGGTTTCTTAAAAATGAATATACATATAAATACTTGATGCATACCTTTATTGATTGGCTAGTAATAATGACTGATATAGAATTCCTGTGGGTTTATTGATAACTGAAATCCCAACGACAAAGCATTGATATTTAGGAGCTTGTTTTTTTTAATAACAGTTCAGTAAGTGTTCACATTGATAGACACTGCTGAGGTGAAAACAACCACCTGCTCACCAGTAAAACCAGCTGAACAGGCTAATGTAGACTGTTTCAGTCTATACTGAAAAATAGAATTTGATACAGTGGATAGAGATTTAATACTGTATTGCTGATACACCCCTCAGTTTCTTACAAGGGTCTCTCATTTATCATCTTTTGTGGAAACTGCTGTCAATTTAACATTATAAATGCCAAATATCTAATTGAATCTTGACCTCAGAATTGAAAGCCTAATGATTAGACCCTAATGATTATTTGATCCAAGGGGTCTCTCTTGAGCCAGACTCTGTTAACACAGGAGTAGAAAGCATGTGAAATCTTTCTTATCTAAAGCATTATTTGGACAGGATTAGTTTTACATGGGGAGATGATATAATGTAAATTTTACTGGTGTTTCTCAGTGATTTTAGTCCCGTCCCAATGCACCATGTCAGTCATTTTTACCGACTGTTTTACCCACTTCAGTAAAGTTTCTGGCATCTTTTACCTTCCATAAAACGAGCTGTACATATAACCTCAGGATGTATTAATCCTGTTCAAATCGACATATCGGTGAAAACACTGTTATGGTGTTTAAGTATGGAGGCACTTGAAAAACATTTACTTTTATTCTCTGTGTCTAAAATAAGGCTGACATGTAATGTTACTGTCCTACCTCAAGTATTCAGAACATAAAAATTACAGAAGAAAAGTTGCAGTAAAGTTGGCTGTGAATTCCCAAGCTAGTGCTGATGCTACTGACACAGTGCATTTACTTAAGACAGAAAGGTAAATGGTAAGAGTAAGCGAAATAAAAGCTAAATAAAATGTTTTTAAATGTTTTTACCCTTTTCGGGGTGAAGGCCAAGCATAAATTGAGTAGCGACTCTCATCTCTGTCATTTATACTTATTTTCGCATATACCGTGCGAATCGGTCATAAACATTACTGACGTCTTGTGGTAAACTGGCATTACCCTCCTCCCCATGGAAAGCTAATCCTGTCCAAATAAGGCGTCAGTCATTTCTTGTGAACTGCCAGGAAACAAAACCAAACGGAGCAGTCTATTAAGATGCATATCGTCTTAAAAACATGCGTCAGTCTGTTTGAGGATATTAATGATACAGAGCTAAGTTAGCAGAGTTTTGATGTTGAATTTCCTGCTGCATGCTCAGATCAACACGTTATATCTGAAAAGTGCAGGTTACATCAGTCAGAAAGAGAGCGAGTGACTAGCTGGAAGGAGGTGCGGAGACTTCCTCTGCCATGCGGCACTGTAGAGGGCAAATTACTGCATTAACCACAACAGAGCACATTACCTCTCTGTTGCATCGGGTTAGCTGTGGCGCGCCTCCAGCTTAGCAGTTTTTCAGGGTGCACTGCTAGCTTTTTAGCACTAGCATTTTATGTAGTACTGCTGTGAAGACTGCTGCTTATACAGTGCTGTGTGTGTTGTGCTGTAAATGCAGTATGTATGTATGTGTTTTAGATTCTGAATGGTCAGTATGTTTGGAGAAACAACATTTAAGAGTTTTTTTTGTAATAAAACACACAAACGTATTATATATGCCTTTCCACACGTTCTGTTTCTTCTTCTGTCTTGTCCTAGTCAGAAAAAAGTGGGCTTGTCCAGGCCCATTCCTGCAGCTCCTGTCTGAGAAGAAAACTTTGAGAGAGTGAGAGAGAGAGAGAGAGAGAGAGAGACACAGAGAGAGAGAGAGAGAGAGAGAGACACAGAGAGAGAGAGAGAGAGAGACACGCACACACAGAGAGAGAGAGAGAGAGAGAGAGAGAGAGAGAGAGAGAGAGAGAGAGAGAGAGAGAGAAAGAGAGAATGAATGAATAGGAATAACACATCCAGGCCTTACTATTGTGCATGTAGATCTGTAACACTGTAGACCTGTGTAAGTGAATGTTGAGTATGTTCTGCTGTTGAGTGTTCGTTTAATTAGCCCTTATGGACATGTTTGGCCATTTGTCCAGTATCTACCAAATATTTAGATTAATCACATATCTTTGCTTAAATTGATATCGCTTAAAATATCAAATGTTTGCTTCAAAAAAATGTTGTCATCTGAAAGACGCTTAGATTTGGGTAGTATTTCAAACTGATATTTGTTGATAAATACTTGTGCTCCAGAAAAGCAGAATATTTGGGCGATGCCAGGCCACTGATGCATTTCATTCATTTTACAGAATTTCTCACCCTTTATACATAAGTGTTATTAGTCGCTGTAATGCTAATTTCATTTCTTTAAAAAAATATTTGTGCGTCTCTATCTGCATTGGCAGGTTTGTTCATACAAAAAACTATCAGATATTGAGTACTGGCCCAAAGTTACCATATCGGTGTATCACTGTAAATGTGTGCCAGTCAGACTCTGTTACCAGTCACAAACTTTTAAATATAAAATATGCATCATCAATATGCATGTTGTCAACTAATCATTACTGGTTAATAAGGAGGTAAAATTTAATATCTTTTTAACTGACTTACCTAATTTAATCCTGATAGCCATGGCACCAAATCTGTTACTGAAATCAGAAATTAGCACAACATCTGCATAACTCCTTTCTATGGCTGATTGCATTAAACATGAACTAAACTTCATAGATTTTCCTGTTTGGTGTCTCGTTCTCTAAATCTGGAGAAGTATTATTGTCTGCCCACAGACCCTCATAGTGGAGGGGTTTAAAGCAGTAGGCTTGTGAGTGGGTGTAGTGTGGGCCGCTCTGTTTCTCATCTTCTGCTTGAATTTCTTTTGGAGTTTGTCACTGGACACTACAAAACATCCACAACTATTCCATTGCAGTGGAATGTGTGGCGTGTGTGTGTGTGTGACAGAGAGCATGTTAGATCATGTTTAAGTGATTGTAGTTCGTCCAAGTTTAGGCACGATACTTTGTGCTATTAGTCTAGTATTTGATGTTGCCATTACAGAGTTGTTTTATGTTAACAAGCACAAATCGCTCATAATAACTACAACTACATTTAAAAGCAACTTTTTTTAGCAAGTAGATGTACATTAAAATCTCATACTTTGTAAGTACTGCTACTCTATGCTAAAAGATTGTATAATTATGATTGGACTAGTTTGTCCTTTTCTTTTTTTTGTTGTCTTTGTTTATAGAGAACCTTATATAGTATTGTAAACATTAACCAAGCACAACCAAACATTTCCAGAAAGGAAACATACTAATTCTATACTATATGTAGTTTTTTTTTGTAGATTTTATGAAAACAATCAGAATCCAATTCATACACTGAAGTTAACCTTTTGTTTATCAGTCTCACTTGAACTAAAAATCAGAATTAAAGTAACAAGTCTATGACTATAGATGTAAACTGCCCAGCCCTAATACTTTAGAGCATACTGGAGCTCTACTTTGTGGTGGAGTGGAAGCAGAGCTGTGGAACATGCTGAAAAGGCCTGGAAGGCCTTCATAAATCTTTTCATAAGGAGGTTTTCTTTTAGAAAACTGCTCATGCCCTGAGGTGGGGGATTTCTGTTTATTTCTGGTGATAAATAAAACAATTAGTTTGCTGTTTGTCCTTTATTTATTTATTTTCTCTCCCAAACGAAAGCCCTATGGGAGGATGAAATCGGCTTGGAAGACTGTGGGAGCCTGTAATTTTGAATAGTTTTTAATGCTATTAATTTAGTTTTTAGTACATAGTATGAGTAGTTCAATCTGTGCCAGGTCATCCCTCAATTTTAACAACTTCTTTCAGTACCTGTTTAGAATATAAAATAAAGTAGATGGGTTTTTAAGATGTGGAGTGCCTAAAGAAGTGCTTGCTTATTCTAATTAGAGCAGAGCTTGGAGTTTTCAGGCCTTTAACTATTTGCTCTGAACTTGGATGCTAACCACTAATGGACCTCCAACCGGTGGCTAAATTCGCTGTTAAACGGGTTGCCATGGTGATCAGGCTGTAATAGGTGTGTTGCCATGGCAATCAGTACGTCAAGACACTTCTGGAGCCACATATGAGCTGAGTGGTCGGCAGGCTGTAAAAGTGCGAACAGCATGTGTGTTTGTGTACGTGTGGGTGGGTGTTTTGAAATGCACGCACTGCAGCGTATGAACCTGTAAGACATGGACCATCTTTACGCCGTGACTTTCAGGCAGCAGCATTACAGTTCATGCACTTGCAAAAGTGGTCTGCAGGCAGCCTTCAGGATAATGAGACTGACTGCCTGATTTAGACCTGCTGCTTGAATGAAAATTTCAGTTTCCTGCGTTCTTTCTTCTGAGAGTGTACACTTGCCCTGTTGCTTCTTTTTGTTTTTATTGAAGGGGTCATGTCCTACGTTTTTCTTTTTTTTTCCCCTTTTGACATTTGTGTGGATTTATGTACTAAATACAGTCATAACTTCCAACATCTCTTTATCTCATAGAATGAAATGCTCTTTTTTTTTTTGTTACTGTGCCTTTAAGATTGGTGTACGTAAATGACCTCTTTTCTGATTGGCTGCCCAATATTGTGCCTCATTCAAGAAGCAGTCTGAGCTGAAACATTCTAAATGGGGTCGGTTGTTTGGGTGGGCCATCACACTAAATAGAAAAAGAGTTCAAACTTTGTTTTTACCAATGAATTTCAGTGCACAGGCTGTATGGAACAGGGAGTGATATGTTTTCAAACAGTGTTTACATATTACTTCATTATTTCAAAATAGTAAGGAAAGTTAGGGATCTGTTAGCATGGCTTTCATTAGATACAGGCAATGAAATGGCCTAAATGAAGGGGTTGGGGGTGGGTTGGGGAGGAAGTACCTCTTTAAAGCACTGTGTAAATGTTACTGCACTTAAGTATCTGTGCGCAGTTTAGTGCGGCATGTATTAGATCAGGGTTGTATAATGTGGGGTTGGACTCCATATGCCAAGCTTACCCCGTGCCCATTGGTTTAGTAGACTAGTTTTGGTTTAGTATGCCGCTTTCTCTCAAGCCTTGATTTGACCCTGAAATGTAGCCTTCCCTTGTTTTGCTGGTGCGTATTCAGATGTGTTCTTTGTTTCTGCTTTTGACATTTTTTTCGATGTTGCAATGCCAAGCCAGTCTGTGCAAAATGTCATCAAAAAAGATGTGTGTTGCCAAACTGTACTAATGTCCAAGCCTTTAGTCTGTTGTGACACGTTATCACACATTTATTCTCACTACTCAGCCAATTAATTGCTACAAAATCATTTTAGTGAATGCAGCTATTAACATTGCTCATTTGCATGTTGTACCAGTTGTGCATTTTGCTTCTGTGATCAGATAAATGCATCTCTTCAAGATAACATCCTGCCGTGTTTTTATTTGTTCTTTTAAACTTATGAAACCATCTGCTGGTTTCAGGGCTAATTTAGAAGGTATGTGGAAATGAAATGTACACACCTGGTTTTATAGACATCTGTGGCTTGTGCACAGTGACCACCGTCTTCAAAGCCACAGTGTGATTTTAGGTGATTTAATTTACATCTAATTTGCATATAAATATTTGCTCTTGAAGATGATTGCTTTTAGAGAATTTGAAAACACAGCATCTCATTAGGTTATTTACTATGGGTCTTTTGTGTAACATCTTGCAATATGTCCTTCCTTCAGCTTCATAGCATATCAACCGGCCCTCTGCCGGCCATCACATCCAAATTAAATCACTGTTTATTACTTCACATTTTAAGCCATTGGATTAATATGAAGTGTTAGATCTGATGTTGCCTGAATTTACAATCCAGCCTCTTTCTGAGGACTTGAATTAGCTGCTGTTGGACTGTAACAGCAGCTTTTGTGATTTTAGATGCTAATGAAATGTGTGTCTGTGTGTGTCTGTGCATCTGTGTGTGTCTGTGTGTCTGTGTGTCTGTGTGTTTGTGATTAGTGAGGTTAGCTCCTCTACTGCAGCTGGCTTCCCCTTCCTCTCTAAACCACAGAGCAGGTTTTAACACTTCACCATTCACATTCATGATACTTGCCTTAATTTCATCAGCTGTCATTGTGCTTTCCTAGTTTTTCAGTTTCTAGATGTGTCTGTACCCAAAGATTGTGAGTGATTAAATGTTCAGTCACTGTCATTCATACCCGCCTGAGTCACAGAAAGTGACAAAAGGTCACAGAATTGGCTTCAGTGAATGAGAAAAAGGTCCAAAGGTCAAGTTCTTGGAACTGTATAATAATAATAATAATAATAATAATAATAATAATAATAATAGTGTTGTTTGATTTCTAGAGGAGTGGCTTTGCATTCATATTCATGCCTTGTTTTTTTTTTTTTTTTTTTACCATATGGCAGTTTAACTCTATAAAACCATGATTGGTCCCTGCACACTTTTAAAGGCTAAAGGAATATTTGACCTAAAAATCTTACTGGTGCCAAAAATGTTTCTCAATCTAACCTCTATCTGCAGCATCTGTAGCATATGATCAGTTACCACAGATAGTAGTTTTCGTGTACTTTGAGAAGTACAGAAAACACACATAATAGAAACAAATGGGAAAGTGTTTCAGCACCTGCCTGTTGGCTTTTGTTATAAGTGTGTTTGAGAACAGATGCAGCAGAGATTATGTTGAGTGAATCTGGAGCATACCTCAAACACTAGACAAATAACTCATGTTAACTCACCCACATTCATTGAAGCTTTTTTTTTTAAGTGTTTTTTTTTGAAATACCATTTTAAATGATTCTGCCCGATTGGAAGAATGGATTATCTTAAGCCTGTGCCTTGTGATTGTTAACTGAGTTACTGTAGTAACAGTTCATAGTGATGGTAAAAACCATTGTTTAGTTATTGATTTATTTTAGACACACAAGCCCTAGTATTCCCACACATGAACCTGACTGACCTTGTAAATACATTGGGTGATGTCCTACGGTTGAACACGGACTGTGCAGCAGGCAGATATTACGCCTGCCCAAAAAGCCGCTTAGGGTACGATGTATATGCATAGATGTGAGTAGAAAAATAGATGTTGTTGTTGTTGTTGTTGTTGTTTTTTTTTTTCTTTTTTTTTGTAGACGGCGATGATTTTTTTTTTTAGCACATTTTCACACAACGTCATCAGTTTTTACTTTTGTACATAATTTGAGCAAGGCAGCTGTCCTCTGTGAATGGACCAATACAATCACTCCGAAATTGCTTGGAATGCAATCTCTTTGCATTAACTCACATTCAAAGTGCAGAATGTTTTTGCCCTCTCCTGTAAAGTTACTGTTTTGGAGAGCGACAAAAGGAAAAAATAGCCCCATCGCCGAACTGGTTTAACTGTTTATCGTGGTCATTTTCCGCAGAAATAAGAGGACTGTTTCTGGCACAGGCCTGGGTTGTCAGCAGTTCTTTCTAAAGGTCAAGTGATTTTATACTGCCTTAGAATGCAGTAGGCTGTGAAAGAAGAAGGACCCCACACACACACACACACACACACTCACACACACACACGCTCACACATGTTCAGAAAACACCTGCTTGAAATCATGAAAAGTGCACTGTGTGGAGTTTGTGCCCAGCTGCCATGGAAAACCCCAGAAATGAACAGGATATGTAAGCCAGGGTTAGTGGTTTTGTGGGAGACTGGTTAGTTTATGGTGTCACCCAGGCACACCCCCCCCTTTTTTTTTCTTGCTCTGTCTCTGTTGCTCTCCCACACACACACACACACACACACACACACGCGCACACACACTCTCTCTCACAGGAAGAGGTGCTCACGTGGAGAAAACCACTTATGGCCTATTTCAGGTCACCGTGGCACAGTGGCCAAGCATAAATATCACAGTGTACAATAACATGTATATTTGTGCTAGCTTAAGATCGTGATAAATGTGTGTCTGAGTGAGAGACTGTTGTGTGTGAAGTGCTGGTTTCTGTTCATGAACTTTCGCTTGTCTGCATGCAGCGGGTGATAGAGAGGGTTTTGCAAATCTTGCAAAAAGCCGTTGTCTAAACACTCTCAATGCTGTATACATCCTGTTAGCCTGTTAGTGATCAGACGCCCATGCTTTGAATCCTGTCTGTTAGGGATCTGATTAAGGTCTGTTTTCAGTATAACAATATATAAGATCAAGAGGATATATTTTAGGTGTGTTCAATGTTATTGATCTTCATTGGGCCTTAGTTATTACTATAATACAAGTATTTCTTCGTTAATAAATATAAAGGAAGATGATGGGAAGTAATGAATGAAGTCCTTTGTTAAGAGCATATAGTACTGTAAAGAAGTGATAGACTACTCTTTATTTATTTAACTTCCAGTCAAAAAGTTATTCATCGTTCAGGAGCTGTTTCTGAGGAGATTAGATAAAAAAATGCACTTGCATGGGGAAGGGGAAAGTCAAAGAAAAATAATTGAGTGAAAAAACAGTAATTTTCAAAACTGCAGTTCAAAAAAAAGATCGGCTGTGGATTTTGTAGACCGCCAAAACGCTCACCATCAGATACACAGGAAAGCTGTAATCTTTGCGTCAGATCAGAAAAACTCCAAGTGTTTCTGTTCATCCGTCCACTGTGAGAAGACAGCTCAACACTATGAGCCTGAAAGGTGTATAGCTGTCATGAAGCCTTTACAGAGGAACAGGAAATAGACAATTTGAATACTTGTTGTCCATTTTGACTCGGAAGTAAATAAATGAAAAGTAGTCTTATTGTGATTTTTGGGCATTACTGTATTTTTGTGTTTTCGCCCCTCCCCACACCATAAGCCTTTTTTAAATTCAGTCGTTCAGTTGATAATATAGGTTTTTTGGTTGGACATCAGTTAATTTTAAAGGGTCTGGATTGAATGAGGGTCAAAACTACAGAAGGAGATTTTTGCTCAGGCCTTTGTTCAGTGATTGTTCTTCATTCTTCCACAGTGTATCTTTTAATCGGCCTCCTGCCATTCTGGTGAAAGGTGGAGCTGACATGATCACACGCCTGCTTTATCTTACTCACTGTGACGTTTCGTCTTGTGCTTATTCATGGGTGATTCCAGTCTCACTTCCATATACACACACGCGCACACAGGCTACAGTTATGGGTGTGGTTTGTAATGTGTTAAAAGGGCTATATCATGGAAAAATTTCCCTTGCTTTTTCAAATAAGAATTTGAAGTAGTGTGTAAACACTGTTTCAAAACTTACCATTCACTCCCCAGTCCAGATGCTGAAACTGGGCTGCAAACACAGCCTATTTTGAATCCACTGTTTTTGTGAGATTTCAGCCTATAGCAGTCTCGGCCCACCCATTCATGTTGAAGCTATGAGGACTGTTTCAAACCAGACTTCTTTTTGAATGAGGTTCAGTGTAGGGCAGCCAATCAGAACAGATATTTTTACGTATAAATATTAAAAGCTCAGTAATAAAAAGCAAAAAAAGCCTGTTTAATTATAAGAGACAAAGAGAAGAGATGTACAAACTTTTTTTGGGTATGCAAAAATGTTTTTTGGTATGTCATAACTAAACCTTAGGGAACCTTTTTATAAGCTTATTTTCAGTGTGACTGGCTTCCATGCTCCAGCAGACAGTACAGGCAGGAAGAGGTGTGTGTGTGTGTGTGTGTGTGTGTGTGTGTGTGTGTGTGTCAAATGCTTGCACACGATTTACCACCAGTATTTCCATGTGGTTATGTGCAAAACCACCATAGCATTTCAATTCAGTACTGAAACAGAACTCAGTGAGGGGAACAGTTGGTTCTCCTCTTTTGTAGGTGTCTAGCACTGATGGTCCCTGTTTTTCCTTTTAGTAATCAGGGTAGATTTCACAGTGGTCTCCTCACCTTTAGGATTCAGAGTACACATTGATGTCATTGTGTAGGAGGTGGGATTTTTTTTTGTTTTACATGTCACCACTACAGTATGCCAGGGTGGGACCCCTTGGATTAAAGCTGTTCATGCCATGCCCCCTTGTGGACAAACACCCATTATAAAGGGGTCGCTAATTGACGTTGTATGTCTGCTTTGGTATTGAGAATAACCTGCTCTTGGTTGGTTAGCGAGGACAGTCTGCATATGGCAGCTGCTTATAACACTTTTGATTGTGCATTGAAGAAATTTCTGTAATTTTTTTTTGTTTATTTGTTTTGTGATCATATGCTGCAATTTCTGAAGTACTAAGCCATGTTGACACACACACACACACACACACACACACACACACACACACACACACACACACACACACACACACACACCCTTCTCTCTCTGCTAGTGACGTCCTAAAGTGATGCCACTGAGTCATCAGCCTGCGTTAATGGGCTTGAGGTCGGCATGTGCTGAGAAATCAACAGAACTCTCTTTGAGCAGGCAGCAACTGTGATGCCACCACGAGAGTCAAATTATTACTCAGCATCATTTTTACCACTCAGAGCACTAAAGTAAGCCTCAGAGAAAGGTTTCCAGGGAAAAAGAAACACTCCAAAAATACTTTGGGCTCTGTTTGGACTATTACTAATACACTCACCAGCCACTCTGTTTGGCACACATATTATATGTACCTAAAACTGGTACAAAACCTGAAGTGACAAAAGAACTAAAAACTAAACAAAGCTAAACTAAATCAAACTACAACCAAACACGCTGTTGTATTTATACTTTAAAATAACTCTGTATGTCTTTCTGACAAACACCATCACTAGAAGGGCACTCTGTGAAATGATGCAGGCAGCCATGTGATGTGAACGATCGCAGTCAGAGGGAGAAGAATGCCATGGCATTGGCAAATATCCCGTTCAACCTAATGAGAAACTCTAGTACATGACTCAGGTTTTGTTAAAATATGGAAAGTTAGAGTTTGTATTTTATTCAAAATTATATTTATGGTAACACTTTATTTGGATGGTCCACTGTAGTTGCTTTGTAGATGCTCAGTCTATCTTTAACTAATATTCATCTAAATATCTATTAAATGCAGCTGAACTTGAAGTTGTGTGTGAAAGATCCTTATACATTTATCCCTAACCCTAACCCTAACCTCAAGGCGAAATCACGCCTAAACCTAACCTCTTAATGTTGTTGATAATCAACTGAGTATCACTAGAAAGTTTGTTAATAGCATAAGTGTCTGTAGATCATCCATAGGGGACCATCAATATAAAGTATGATGTATTTGTTTTGTTTGTGTGTAAAAGGTGACACTATTAGGATAAATTAATTAGATTGAATAAGATTTTTGCCAGTGTTCTGTAGAGCTTGTTGTACAGTCACTAGATGGCAGCAGAGTGTATGATTGGACTTGGCTCGGATGAGAAGAGATGCTGGCCTGTAGTTAAAAAGAATGCTGAGTTAGTCTCTGATCTATAACTGCAGCTATTCATTACACTGTGAAAGACGTAAATTTTAAAAAGTCATAAATTGTAGATTGGCAGTCTTCTTCTAAGTGACTTCATAAATTTGAGGTGGATGGAGTAGGTGCACCATGACTGAGGTGACTATGGTGTGTGTGTGTGTGTGTGTGTGTTTGTGTGTGTGTGTGTTGTTACTAATGGATTTCAGCTGCCCAGGGAGAAGAAACAGCCCCAGGTTAGTGTATGATAGATATTCTTGAAAAGCTTTGTGTAGTGTTAGGTGCCTCCATCACCACCTGTCTCATTTCTGCTCTCTCTTTCTTTCTCTCTCTCTCTCTCTCTCTCTCTCTCTCTCTCTCTCTCTCTCTCTCTCTCTCTTTCTTTCCTCCTGATACCAGTGCTTTGTATGAAAAAGTTTGGTTATATATGTTCTGTTGATTTTCTAAGTGAAAGTAAGTTCTCTATAAATAAACTTAAATAAGACATTTTCCTCCCAATCTTTAGTGCAGAATTGAGTTAAAATATTGAAATAAATAGAACATTAAAAATATGAAATGTGCCATAACATTTGCACCAGCTATATTTTATGTTTTGTTTTTTCCCCCATGTTAAATTCAGCAAATAAATAGTAATTATGCATTAAAATATACAGAAGTTTGTACAGAAGATGTGTTTATTTTTACTTACAAAATCAACAAAACGTATATTTTGACCAGGGACAACTAAACTTTGGTTTTACGGAAATGTATAGTAATTACCAGTGTCCTACTGTACTATTGTAATCTTTTTGATATTGTGAATCATTCACATCTGATCAATATCCATTTAATAAATCAGCAATGGTGCTAATACCTATCCAATATATCGGACAGCCTATTCAGCAGCTGGTTTTGTAAATGGACAGAGAAGACCAAGATAATCTACAATTAAGGGAGGTAGAATGTTTATAAAGAAGTTTAAGGTTTAGTGTGTAGTCAGTAATAAAATAATCACAATATGTGGCATTCTAATTACAATATGAAATGTGATCGTATGGTGTTTTATCTACTTTGTTAATATTTTGCAACTCTAGTTTGCAAATTTGACTAGTTTTTAGGTGGTTAGTTAAATGGACAGGTCTTGGGTTTTATCTGCTTAGAATTGGAATTTCTTTGGGACTCTTGGTTTAAGACATGTCCAGAGTGAATGGCTTTAGGACATGTAAAACCAGCAAGGATATTAAAACCAGTTAAAATTAGTCTGTAATAACGCCCTAAAGACATTAATTTGACTATTTTATAGGTCATGCATAGCCTCCATTAAGGTCCCATGTCTTACGTGTGTATGTGTGTATGTTTGTTAATGACAGAGATGCTAATGAGTGTGAGGCATGAAACTCAAAGCACTAAGTGCTTAAAAAATAAATGCTAACAAAACACAATCAATAAATTGTGAGACAGAATGGAACCACGACAAGTGTTAGGTTAGTGTGTGTGTGTGTGTGTGTGTGTGTGTGTGTTTGCATGTGTACAGAGTAGGAAGTACTCAACCTTCTAACCCAAAGCTTGGCCGATTGTCATGTGCCTCATGGGTGTTCTGGTGTGACCTGAATAGATCAGTGGTTTCCACTGGCACTAAGCATGTGTGCATGGGACACAAAAAGGACCAGTAGTGCTGCATATTAAAAATACTATCAAAAATGCAAATAAAATGTTTTTTTTCAATATGTCACATACTGTTCTGCACTAAATCCAGTTAAATTGGAATACTTTTGCTCTCTTTATGATGAAACATGCAGTTGGACAGAGTTCTACAAATACTGAAGATACCCACAATATTTTCAGAAAAGCGTGTTGTATGGTATTGTGATATAATTTGTCATGATGGCAATATATATTGTCATATTGCCCAATCTTACTTTATAGCAGTACAGGCTGAAGTAGTAAACGTGAACAGTCATGGTTAAGATAACAAAAACTTGCAAAAATACATTTAAACCTAACCTTTAGCATTATTGTGTTATACCACAACACAAAAACCTTTCACAAGTTTTTAGGCACAAATGACAGAAACCAACGGAGCCCAGTGTTGTTGGTTATTGAAATATTAAGCTCCTTAAGATCAGTATCAGTATTGTGACAGAGAATCTTTACATCCAGACTATTATAAAACACATTACAGCTTTTCACATGTATGTATTTGTGCATTCATGAAGCTTGATGTCAGTATGGCTGAATAAAGTATATTGTTGCAGAGAATTGATGTAGAAGCAGTTTTGAAATTTGACAACTGGCACACTGACGATTGTTCGTTTCGTGAACTGTGAGCGGTTTTGTTCATTTCTGTCTCTATTACAGCAGACAGATGTGGTAAGGGATGATGGACAGAGTGTGATAGAAGGAGGGATGGAGAAATTGAGAGGGGAAGAGGGTTAATTGGAAGGGTGTCAAAGCGACCAGATATGCCAAGATCAATTGAAAAAGAGGAAGATAAGCTGTCAGGAAGACACAAAAAAAGGACAGAGGGGATAAGAAAGAGGGGGAAGCCTGAAAGAGAATAGTTATGATAGAGCTAGGTAATGCTGCATTTGAAAAATATTCATACCCCAGTCTAACTCGTTATCCTGCATTATTTTGCGTTAATAGCCAAGTATAGTGTTAAAATGATTTCTGTCTTGCTCATTTTTAGCCTCCTTTTTGTCAAAAGAATTTGAAGACAGATGGATTTTTCATTTTTTTCTATTTTACTGCCTACATGTGATATTGGATGGGATTACGATCTTGAGTGAGTCAGAGACTAATGCAGACTTTTAGGTTTCTGTGGGTTCTTGCATATTGGCTTCACAGTATAATGGCTGAAATGATAAATATTGTTATGATGATTATGGTGATCATGTGTAAGCACCGTGGATGCCAGATGAGGACTTGGACTGTCAGTTTTAATTAATGTGCTGCTGTCTGCACCTTGTTTAGCTTCCAGACTGTTTTTCTCTCGGTGCCTCTCTGTCTTGTCAATATCAGTATGCTTGGATAAAGTATATTGTTGCAGAGGAGAGATGTGGATTGATATTCCAGCTACCACCTTCCTATGTCTCTCTCTTTTAATTGTCTGTCTGGTAGGTTGTAATATGCAACAATAAAGCACCACAGCATCATAAAACTGCCCCTAGACACTTGCTAAGATTAGTACCTACTATTCTGCTGAAAGCTTTAGACTGTGCGGAATGATATAGCAGTCTTTTAGCTCAGTATTAAGATTGTCACTCTGTGTTTAGTGTTGCTGTATAGCTGGCCATTTAAGACCACCAGGCATGCTCAGACCACCCAGCCCCCTTCACCCAGATGCCCATGGATAAGATTTGGAGGGAGGGGGCTGAAGGGGAGCAGAGGGCATGCAGCAGAGCCTGGAAGAGGGGCATTGCCACTCACACACAAAGCCCAGCAGCACAGCATGTCCGTGTGGGGGTTGGAACAGGGAGTGGGTGTGTATAGCGTAAGTGTGTGAGTGTGTTGAAAGGAACAATGTGTATTCAGTTCTTCAAAATGGGCGTAATATCAACCTTGTCCTCATCTGCAGGGCAAAGGGCTTTTTATCATTAATTGACGTTGTCTTTAAATGACTTCTTCAGTGTTTTTCAACTTATATTCTCTGTCTGCCCCATTTGTAGCATATGGTTGTTTCCTCTGAACAACAGTACTTTTGTGCTTAGAAAAGAACTTGTTGACTCAAAACAGACTTATAATAGAAGTCAGTGGGCAGCTGCTTTTTTCATCTGCACTGTTGTAAGTAGATTCTGTTGTTAGTGGCTTCTGTTTAGAGATAGTGGGTTTTCTGTTCTTTTCTAAATATGGGAAAACTCCTTCAAATTGGCATCTGTAGTAATCATACATGTGATACAGCTGGGGCAGATAGAATACTATATGCTTAGTTTTATCTAACATTGCATTTTGAATGCTTGTATGCACAAATGAGTGTTTGCCTGGAGTAATTAACGTTGCGTTTTTACAGGGCATTGTTAATTGGCATCTGATGCCATCAAGAAAGTTAAGATGCAAAATAAAACTTCCCCACTGTGGCCTAATGGCATGTTGCTTTTATTTAGCACTTTTAGCATTTAATCAGTTATGGTTACTATAATTAACTAGAATAACTTGGCAGCTATTTTGGGTTCCGTAGTTTGTTTTTGTTAAATGTTAAGTAAAATGTCAACACAGTATTTTTTTTTTTTTAGTTTCTAGAAAAAATAAGAAATACCTCTTGGACCAGATTCCTTGGAAATGGCATGCAAATGTCACTGGCACCAAAATGTCCTTATACACATTTACAGACCAGTGCTTGAGAGAGGGAGCGAGCGAAAGAGAGATGAATGAGCACCAAGCAGATGAAGCAGTCTCCATTCCTCTTTTCCTCCCCCCTCTTTTTCACAGCCTGAAGGGAGAGAGACAGAGAGGAGAGACAGACTGATGTAGGCCAGGGGAGTCAGGATGGGGGGGTTCGTGGGGGGAAAAATGGGGGTCTCCGGGCAGAATTGAGCGGCGTGTGGCGCAGCTTTGTGATTGGCTAGTCAGCCAGACTGCTAATTACACACACACACGTGTGCACACACAGACACAGACACAGGTCACCCCCATCAGAGCCCCCTGTGTTTGCACATGCCTATGGTTTAATTATGCAGGAGGGTGTGTGCGCGTGTGAGTGCTTAGGCACTGACAATACTTTAAACAGTAGTGGAGGTTAAGTGCTTCCAAGCTCTCTGTGCTGCCAAACCACCCATACAGTTTGTATTACTGTCCTATTGCTTCCTGCTTTGCTCTAGTATTTACAGAGAGAGAAAGTCTGTGTGGAGGAGAGCAGGGGAGTGGGGGAGTGGGGGATTCCCCTGCCATGCCTTTTGTAGAGGCTTGTGTTTGCTCTGGAGATGACTGGGAAAGTGACGGATTTTTGATTTTGTACTGAATGTCCTAAACCCACCTGGGGACATGGTGGGTCATTCTAGATATTAGACAACAGGATTTAAACCATGAATTACGCACTTGGGATTTGAAACATCCAGTCTGATACAGCAAAAGGTGTACAAAGATTTGTTTTTGCATTAAAAACATTCTGGATTTGACCTCCTGCTTTGAGTGCTGTGGCTATTTCCTACTGAAATCCATTTTTATTTTGTCAGTAGCTGGGTGATTGACAGCTTGACAAGTGCGAAGGCCGGTGCTGATTGATTCGCTGCATTATCATACACCGGGCAGTTGAGGTCAAAGCTGAAGAGTCCTTTGCGTGAATCAGTCCAATCAAGGACCCTGAGTCTAATATAAGCACCCAATCTCAAGTGCTGCTTGAGAGAAAGGGAGAGAGGGGGAGAGACGGAGAGAAAAAGGGCTGAGATGAAGGAGAAACAGTAAGTGGTTGTGTTTTGGTTGTAGCCTGCTGGCAGGAGACCAGATGGCGTTTCACAGAGTCTCTCTCTCTCTCTCTCGGGTAAAGTGATCCATCCTTCTGTTCCCCATGGTCGGTCAAATAAGGTGAACTTCCTCTGTCTGCCTTTCACACTTACCTTGTGATCAAAATAAATTGCTTAATTTGGCTTCTACCATTTTGTCTTCTGATCAGTTACGTTGTGATACGCTTATGTGGAATTTCTGGGCCGATAACTACTAATTAGCACTTTGCTGGCACTGATACTGATGTGATAACTGATCATTCAAATCTTTTTTTTTCCTTTTAAACCCAAGTCCAGTGAATGTAAGAAAGGTTAAAACTCTGTAGATGGGTCATTGAATAATTTCACACAGCCAGCTAAATCGGAGAAGACAGTCCTTGTAAATATTTTATGTATTTCACAGATATTGTTACCCAGAGTGACTTACAGTGGCAGATGAATGTAACATTAAAGGCCATTACTCACCAAGCGTGACGCAAAAAAATTAAAGTGCAAAATATCTGCAAGCAATTTTTTTCACATTAAAACTATGCACATTGGATGCGATACATTTTTTTTTGACTTTGGCCAAATTGTTAGTGCCATGAAAAAGACGAGCAGAATGTCACTTATAGCTCCGATCTCCGTAACTCAGTTTGAACTGCTTTTGGAGATGCAGCACTGCACAAGACGAAATACAAAACAAACGGGCCGAATGGCTTCAGATGCAGATAAGTGCTCCTTTGCTCCTCACAGAATGAGCAAACGGTGATATTGGGCTACTGTCCATTTTGAAAAAGTGAA